>NC_041393.1:118165131-118258978 GCF_002162155.2 Triticum dicoccoides | reverse complement strand
ATTTCCCCAACAGTCGCTCTAAATATTAACAGGTTGGCACCTAGTATGGTTAATCATCATGGGTTTGACATGAGTCTTTTCTTTCAACATGATGTTTGTTGAAGGTAGTAGTGACCTGCCCATTAATACTATTATGCTTGTGACTAATGATGTCTCTGCTAATATTGAGAAGCCATATTGGTGTGCTTTTTGTACCGATTCTTGCAAGGCAACTTGCTCCATCTGTTGCCTATGAATTTTTGCAATATACTATTCCGCCCTCTAATTTGGTCATTTCTAATCCGACAGAACCTTAGCCAGCTCCTCTACAAAGAAACTATGAAGGACCATATGATCTCTGAAATTTCTCTAAGTCATGAGTCAGCGGATATTGAGAGGAGCTGATTGCTTGTTCCGATGCTTAAATCAGTGTCAGCTCATCCACAATCCTGATCTCCAAGTATCTTCTATTCTCCCAAATATGACAAGGGAAGAAAGTGATTCTAATTCATCTAATGGCTCTTCAAATGCATGTAATCCCCCTGGCTTCTTTGAATAAGGAAATGCCTCGAAGTTGCAGTGGGTAGCTCTACAGATGCCTATGAGCTAATTCTTCAACTCACAGTGTTAGGAGATTTGGTGGATTTAGCTACTCTAGATTGATCTCCAGCAGCTTAGGAGGGACGGTGTTGCCGTTTGGAAGAGTATTTTCCTCCTGACAAGGACTACTCTAATATTATGAAGGTACCATTTTATGGGTTCATTTTATTTATGTGGCTCTACTGTGATCTGGTAAATTTGAGTGGGCAAAGGGGTTTTATCTTCTCAAATGTGGGATGCCATTATTCAAGTTTCTAATAGTCAAGTTTTGGTCCCTTTCTCCATTCCTGATGAATGTTGTTCCTCATATGGGCATGTATGTAATATGAAAATTTATGTTCCTTGGATGATGACACTGATGTGACCTTCGCCACACCATAGAGAAAGTTCACTTCATCTCAGGAATTAGGGCACGGAGTAGAACAAGCCTCCACAACCAGTGCCATGCACATAAAAGGCAAAAGGGAAGGAAAGGATTCCTCTGGTAGATACTGAGGTAAGAAGGAGCAGTAGATTGCAACATCTAACTAAAGGATCTAAAAAATAGAGTACATGTGTAGACAAAAATTGCAAGGCTTGTAATGTTGATCCGCCTTTTGTTTCTGACAAAATTGTGAAGAATCCTAACACAACATTTTGCTAGGTCCCTCGGAAGGATACCATTGAGGATATTCTCAAGACCAATCAAAAGAAGGAGACACACAAGAAGAAGGGAATATTCCATATTATATTCTTTTAGCCTTCACTGCTGATCTATTCCTTCCTGTAAAAATGAATACAATGTGGAAAAATCTAAATGGATATTAGATGATTAAATGACAAGTCTAAATGGCTAGCCATGTCCAATAAAATGGAAGATTCTGGTTGCTCAATTTTATTTTTGAAAGAAATGAAAAGAGAGTTTTTAGATATCCCCTATCAAAGAAAAAAGTTCCAAGAATAATAAATTTGAATATATTCCTTCTATCGGAGCTTCTAGAGGATTGTTGAAAGCATGGAATGAAAAGTACTTTCATGGAGAAAGATTTTTGAGATTGAATATTCTCTCTCTATTCAATTTACATCCATTCACACTGGAAATACTTGGATACTTACAAACAGATATGGGCCATGTCAAACTGAGGCAAGGACTGAATTTGTAAATTGGTCGCAACAAATTCAAGTACCTGATGAAACTGATTGTATGATTCTTGGGGATTTCAAGTACATTAGATGTCCAAAAAAATAGAAGTGGGACTGGGGGAGATTTAGTGAAATGAGAAGTTCAATTATGCCATTGGTGCCCTTGGATTAATTGAGATCTGTCTCAAAGGAAGAAGCTTTACTTGGAGCAATATGCAAGTAGTTCCATTCTTTGCGAAATTGGATTGGTGTTTTTCTTAAGAATCATGGACACTAAACTACCCAAATAGTGCTACAGTTCCCTTGTGAAAGCCTATATCAGATCATGTTCCAGGTGTTATTCAAGTAGACAGTCACATCCCAAAATTCAATTATTCATATTAGATTTTTTATTACAGCATGGGGATTTAAAGAGAAAGTTAAAAACATTTGGGATCAGGGGGTCCAAGCCTCTAACAGTACTAAAGGGATTAATGTTCAATTCAAAAGACTAGGAAATAAAGGGATTGATATTATGGTCAAAATCCCTATCCAACCTTTCTGCCTCTATTAAGAATCCTAATGCATTGATTTTCAGTTGGATACCCTAGAAGAATATACGGATCTGAGTATTGAAGGAAGTATTACAAAATAATTTGAAAACATCATTTAATTAATTTGATTTCATATCAGAAGACTTATTCAAAATTGAGAGCAATCATGAGATGGATTAATCTTAGAGATGAAAATACAAAAAATAACAGGCAAAAGCTACAAACAAATATAGAAATAATCACAGTACTCAAATTCTAGATGAAAAAATGAGCAAGTGCATAATGATCATCATAGCAAAGCTTCCATTCTTTGGAGATCTTTAAATGACATACTTGGAGCTTCCAAACCTACAACAAGTTTATTGGACAGTGTGCTGCATAGACTAGAAGTGTTACAAGATCTAGAAGTTTTTTCACCAAAAAAGAGACTTGTGATGTAGTAAATATTTTCCCAACTGATAAGGCAACTGGTCCTAGTGGATTCAATGGTGCTTTCATTTAGGCATGTTGGAATTTAATAGTTGTAGGTTTATATGCTCTTATTGAAGTTTTTTTATCATGGGAGAATGAACCTATAGACCGCAATGCCTCCTTCATCACATTAATTCCAAAATCGAAACTCATCAATGCCCAATGGACTTTAGACCAATATCTCTCCTTATGTTTTCAACCAAGATCATCACCAAGTTACTCTCTAACAAACTGCAAAAGAATCATCCTGAAACTGGTGCATACTAACCAATATGGTTCTTCTCAAATCAAGATGTATTCAATATTGTCTAGCATGGACTTATGAATACCTTTACCAATGTCAACAGTCTAGAAGAGAAATTGTGGTGCTTAAGCTGGATTTTGAAAAATCTTTTGATATGATGGATCGCGATATCATTTTGTAAATTCTTGCTGCAAAAGGATTTGGACAAAGGTGGCTCTGATGGTTTCATATGATATTCCATTCTCGTACTTCCTGGGTATTTCTAAACAGCATTCCCAGAAAACATTTTCATTACAAAATTTAAACAAGGGGATCCTCTCCCCCCCCCCTTACTTTTTTCTTACAACAGACCTACTCCAAACTATTCTTAATGAAGCAATGGTGGAAAACTTGATTCAATCCCCTCTAACAATGCATTCCTAAGCTGGGTTTCCTATTACTCAATATGCTAATGACATGATTTTGATGCTTCCTACTATGGATCAAGATAAATTAAGGCAAATGCTCCCAGGCTGGGCTAAAGATAAATTACAGCAAATCAGTGATGGTTCCCATCAATGTCACTCAAGCTCAAGTGCAAAGAATGATTGTTAAAAACACATCACCAGTCGAGGATCTCTCCCCTAGCCACCCACCCTTGCGCCACTCCGGCCGCGGCGGCCATCGCCCCCTCCTGCCCGCCGGGCAGTGGAGTGCCCCCACTCGCCCCGCCGCACATGCCTAGTCCACGCCCACGCTCCCCGGCTTCCCTGGCGGACTCGGAGGCGCTCGACTGGGCCTCGTCTGTGGAAGGTGAGGTCAGATCTGACGCCGGCTCCCCTTTCTCCGTCCCCGCGACGCATGCCTCCTTGGTCTCGCCGCGTCCTGCGGCTCCCCGGGGCCCGGATGCGTGCCCCTCTCCGGATCCAGCAGCCCTTGCCTCGGGCCTGCCGGTCCGCCCGCTGCCTTGCGCTGGTGGAGGCGCTCGCCTCAAATCAATTGTGGTGGCTCCGGACATTGATGGCGCCGGATCCCAGGATCCCCGGGCCTCTCCATGCGCTGCGCCCGCAGATCCACCAGGTCCTAGACTGCGCTCCCTCATCATTATCCCCCTACTGCCAGCGCCAGATCCTCGGCTGATTTCCGGCCGGCGTCTGAGGCTGGATGGACGCAAGTGCAATCAAGAAAGCAGCGCCGCGCCAATCCTCTGGATTTTGGGCACCCCCGTCCACCTTCAATGTGCCAACGCTGCCAGAACCAGGAGATTGAAGCCGCTAGGAAGGCCTTCTTAAGGCGTTGCAAGGGTCTCTGTCTGCGCTGCCTTAGCTCAGAGCATAGAAGGATAGATTGCAGAGATCCCACACACTGCCTCACCTGCCGCCTCCCGGGCCACCAATCCAGCGCGTGTCCCGCCAACAAACCACTGCCGACAGCCGGCGTGCACCGCCGCGCCCCGGCCGCCCCGCCGGGCCGGGGCCCTGTCCGCGATCGGCTCGCTTCCCCACCCTCGTGGCACCTCCACCACCGTTGCCCCCGATCCGTCTGCAGCCCCCGCCGCCCCCGCCGCCGCCCCAGAGTGGCAATGGAGGCCTCCTTCGTCCCTGCATCCCCACCTCGCCGCCCAGCGTCAGAGCCACAGGGTGGTCATTCGCTCCAGAGCAATGGAGCATGCTCACTTCGTCCTCAAGCACCACGCCGTGCTTCTGACGGCCACCGACAGCTTCAACGCCGCCAACCCGATGTTGGTGGGTCGCACCATCGAGGCTCTACTGCGCATTGGTCCACACCTGCTGCGTGTCACTCGTCACCACCCTGAAGATTTCCTAGTCCACTTCGACGTCCCCGCCGACCGCGACGCTCTCATGTGCCACAACACCATCAATGTCGACGGGGTGCCCTTCCGGACCAAGCCCTGGAGGCCGGACGACCATGCTGTTCGCCAGAAATGGGTGCTGCATGTCTGTATCGTAATTGAGCGGCTGCCCCTGGACATGTGGACGCTGGAGGGCGCGGAGGAGGTGCTCGGCCGTTTCTGCATCATTAACAAGCTTGACAGCCACACCACCAAGCGCCGAGACACTCGCACCTTCGCTTGCTGGGCGTGGGTGTGGAGCCTCACCGACATCCCCACCCGGCACTGCCTCTCATGCTTTGAAGACGGTGTTGGGCGTGTGGTGGAGATGCAGGGCTTCTCGCCGCCGCTGCAGGCCAGCCGCACGGTGCCTGAGCCGCCGGAGGGAGAGAGGAGCTCCCTGCTCTTCCACCTCGACCGCGTGGAGGACTGGACCCCACGCGAGCAGCACTCCCCGGCCTCTGCTGTCAGTGGGTTGCCGTCCTCTGGCTCGGATGATGAGGAGCGTCGGCCACTCCCGGAGGTTAAAACCCTCGACTGGACTTTCAACGTAGAAGACCGTCGGCCGTTATACCCTGCTGCTGCACCAGCCCACCAGCTACTCCATCCTGCTGCCCCAGCCCCTCTCCTGCTTCAAGCCCCACCACCATCGTCGGCTGCTATAGCTAGGCGCAGGCAGGCCCCGCGTGTCACCTCCACGGGCTATCGGGGCATGCCATCCCCATCCCGGCGCGGCGATCAGGACGATGGGAGTGGCCCTAGCCGCCGCTCTCGGAAGGATACCCTGCTCGGCATCGGGCGCCAGGGCAGGGCCACATCGCTGCCGCAATCCTCAAGCGCGGAGCATCAACGCAGCAGGACCCCTAGTCCGTGTCACCGCCGTCGCCAGCTCCCGCGGCAGCCACCCCAGGCAAAGTCTGATGCTGCACCTTTCCCTGCTGCCACCCCAAGGCCGGACCCGGTGAGGCTGCTTGCACCGTCAAGGCCTCTGCTTCCCCAGCATCCGGCCACTGCGGACGTGCTCCAGCTGCCCAAACTTGCCGCGGAACCGAAGATGCTGCAGCAAGTGCCACATCAAGTTGATCAGCAGGGGGATGTGCGGCGCATGGCCAGTGTAGAAGATCCAGTGGCAGAATTTTTCGCAAACCATAACACAGCCCTCACCCCCCCATGCTGGACGGACAGCATGCTGTTTGAGATCAACGCAGCTGCCGAAGCCGCGATCGCCAAGCCCCTGTCCTTCTCCCCTGGCGCCAAGGATCAGAGGAAGACTCGCACCCTGGCACGCAATGGCAGCCGCACTCCTCTCAGGGTGCGGCCCGCATCTATCCCCAAGACGACGGCCCTGCCACTTGCTGCTGCTGAAGACCTTGCCTCCATGGTGGGGGGGTTGGAGCTGGGTCAGAGCAAGCCGTCGGTGGCCCGCACGCTCTTCTCAGCCACTCCTCAGCCGCTGATATCCAGCACCCCGAAGCCTGCCCCCCAGAAGCAGATGAAGCCGGCAACTGCCCCTTCCAGGCGAAGCGCACGACAGGCAGAAGCAAAAAAGCGACATCCTAGTGGCCAACCGTGCGACGATGCGTCTAGTTCAGGCGCTGGGTGCCCTGGGCCCGGAGGAGGCAATGACAAAAGAGGCTGCTCAGAATTTCATCAAGAGCTTTGACGAGCCAATCAGCAACAAGGAGATCGAGGCTTTTGCGGCCCTCACCGGCCTGGACGGCCGGCACTCCGTGTCGCAGCGTGGCTCGAGGGTCCAAGCAGCTCGGCCATTGGCGCCGACTAGTCTGATCATGTTAGTTCGTCATCGTAGCATCCAGCAGAGGCCGACGTCCTGTCGCCGGCCGGTTTTAGGGCCTTTTCTGCTTAGTGTTGGTTTGGTGGGTGCAGTCGACCGGCGCCAGGGGCTCAGTGCTACTGGTGGTGCCCCTTGTCGCGGCTGCTTGCTAGTTAGGATGGTGTTCAGTGTCGTGTTCTCCTTGGTGAGGGGTAGGAGTTGTAGTCTGCCAACGATCGTAGAGTGCTACTGGTGGTGGTCGTCGGTAGTGTGGCTTGTAGTCAGGATCGTGTACTCCCTAGAAATGTTATCACTCTGCTGGCCAATCTTGTTCATCATGTGTGAAAACCACTGCTCAATAGTGTCTTGGAACGTTAGAGGCCTCAACATGCCGGCCAAGCGACTAGCTGTTCAAGAAGCAATCACTGCCTGGAAACCTGCAATAGTTTGCCTGCAGGAGACCAAGATCAGCGCTTGGGACCTTGCCTTAGTCAGAGAGATAGGTGGATCGTTGTTAGATCAGGCCTTCCACTTACCTGCGTCTGGCACCAGGGGAGGGATTAGCCTCTTCTGGAACAGCGCCCTTGTGCAAGTTTCTGACCTTACGGCCATGCAGTTCAACCTCACTGCAAGCATTAGGCTGCTGTCCTCCCACTCCAATTTCTGCTTGACCAGTGTCTATGGACCAGTAGACGATAGCCTCAAGGAAAGCTTCTTGGCTGAGATGTGCAGCTCTGCACCACCACTAGGCCACCCATGGATAGTACTCGGCGATTTCAACCAAATCTATGAAGCCAGGGACAAGAATAACCTCAATCTCAATCACAGATTTATGGGAAAATTCCGAAACGCAATCAACTACGCTGAGCTTTTTGAGATTAGATGCAAAAACAGGAAATTCACCTGGAGCAACGAGCAACAGCCCCCCACCCTAGTTGCCCTGGACCGTGTCTTCTACAACCCGGCCTGGGACGCGTTGTCCCCCTCAGTTTTGCTGCATGCAGCTTCTACGTCTGTGTCGGACCACAGCCCCCCTCGTCCTTTCCAGCGCTAAACCACCTATCTGCGGGCCTAGATTTGGATTTGAGAATTGTTGGCCAAAGTTCCCAGGCTTCCAAGAAACTGTCTTATCAGCATGGTCTAAACCAGTTAGCTCTAGATGTGCCATCCAGACCCTACACATTAAGCTGCAACACACCACGAAGGCTCTAAAAATCTGGAGTAGGGGCCTGTTCTCCAACGCCAAAATGTAGTTCCACATGGCACAAGAACTGGTTCTGCGACTAGACATTGCTCAGGAAAAGTGCCTCCTCACGCCTGCTGAATTAGAGTTTAGGAAAAAAATAAAGCTCCGCCTTCTGGGTTTAGCGGCCATTGACAAGGCAAGGAAAAAGCAATGCTCCAGGATCAATTGGTTGCGGGCGGGGGATGCTAGCACGACATTTTTCCATGCCAAGATAAATGCTAGGAAACAGAAAAACTTCATCCTATCCCTGAACAGAAATGGTACGCCCGTGACAAGCCACCCTGAAAAAGAAGAGGTGATCAAGGATCACTTCACCAGGCTACTAGGCACACAACAGCGCCGCACATGCACAATAAACTGGGATGAAATCCAGTTGCCCCAAGTAGACACATTAGGCCTAGATATACCTTTCTTGGAAGCTGAAGTTTGGAATGCAATCAAGCAATCACCGCCAGACCAAGCCCCTGGACCGGATGGATTCTCAGGTGCTTTCTACAGGAGATGCTGGCAAACCATAAAACAAGATCTCATGCGTGCCCTGCCACAATTCCATGATCTTAATGGAGGACACGGTTTCAAAAACCTGAATGCAGCATTGGTGGTGCTCATCCCAAAGACTCCGGATCCAACCGACGTCAGACAATTCCGACCAATTAACCTTGTGCACTCCTTTGCAAAGCTTGTCACCAAAATCCTAGCCCTGCGCCTAGCCCCAAAACTTGGTAGTCTTATCTCCCCAACCAAAGTGCCTTCCTCAAGACTAGATGCATACATGATAGTTTCTTCTTCGTCAAAAATGCTGCACATAGCCTGCATTGTAAAAAGAAGCCCGCACTGCTCTTCAAGATGGACATTGCAAAAGCGTTTGACTCAATCTCATGGGAGTACTTACTTGAACTCCTTCAGAAGTTAGGTTTCTCCGCACGATGGCGAGACTGGATTGCCCTGTTGCTGCGATCATCCTCCTCTGCAGTCCTTCTGAATGGTGTTGAGGGTGAGCTGATAGACCACCACAGAGGGCTGCGCCAAGGTGACCCGCTCTCCCCCTTTCTTTTCATCCTTGCCATCGACATGTTGCAGCGGATCCTAGACCGTGCTGCTACCCTGGGATACCTGGCGCCACTACCAGGGCACGGCATCAAGCTGCGAATTAGCCTCTACGCGGACGATGCAATCATCTTCTCCAACCCGTGCAACGAGGAGGTTTCTTGACTCCTAACCATCCTGGAGAAATTTGGGGAGGCCACGGGCCTATGTGCAAACCCTTCAAAATCCACAGTCACGCCCATCCAATGTCACTCTTTGGATCTTGATAGCATACTGCATAGTTTCCCCGGCCGGCGAACAGCTTTCCCGATCACTTACTTAGGCCTGCCAATCTCCTTAGGTAGGCTAAAAAAGGTGCACCTCCAGTTCATCTTTGATCGCATCAAGGCCAAACTAGCAGGATGGAAGGGAAGACAAATGAATAGCGCGGGCCTGCGAGCGCTTGTCTGCTCTGTGCTCCTAGCCATTCCTATCTTTGCGCTAACCGCAATCAAGCCCGCGGCTCGCGTTCTGAAGGAGATTGATAAGATATGCAGACGGTTCCTCTGGGCCCAGGAAGAGAAGCTGTCTGGCGGGAAATGCAAAGTCAACTGGCAGACGGTCTGCCCCCCGATTGAATTTGGCGGATTAGGAGTCATAGGCAGTGCAAAATTCGCAAGGGCTCTGCGGCTAAGATGGCTATGGTTGTCGTGGGATGAGTTTGACAGACCCTGGGCTGGTTTCCCCCTGCCATGTGACGACCACGATCGCCAACTCTTTGCTGTTGCAACAACCGTTTGTATTGGCAATGGCGAGCGCGCACTCTTCTGGGAATCTACCTGGTTGGGTCTGATGCCGCCAAAGGTGATTGCACCCTCACTCTTTGCCCGCTGCAGGTGCAAGAATCGCACCGTGAAGGAAGCGCTGCAAGGACAAAAATGGATCCAGGACATCCGCCGACCACCGCTCTCCGATGCAAACATATTTGAATTCAGGAGGCTATGGAATATGATCAATGAGGCCCAAATCTCGCCGCAGCCAGACGCGCCAGATAGCATCACCTGGAAGACATCCACCACTGGCACATACAGCGTAGCGGCCGCTTACAAGCTCCAGTTCGCTGGCTGGATCAGATCAGATTATGCAACCATGTTCTAGAAAGCCTGGGCTCCTCCACGCTGCAAGTTCTTCACCTGGTTGCTGATGCTCGACAGGCTGTGGTGCGCTGATAGACTGCAAAGGCGTGGGTGGCCGAATGATTACTTCTGCCCACTGTGCGTTCGAAACCTTGAAACCTCAGTGCACCTTCTCTGGCAATGCCCGATGGCACGGGTGACCTGGGCTGCTGCGGCGCAATGGCACGGCTGCGCCGCCCTCGCTCCAAGCTCATGGCCAGAGGGGGACAAATCAGAGATCTTCTGGGCACACATCATCGACAGCACCCAGGCTGAGCATCGGAAAGGAATCAGGTCGCTCACAATGCTCATTGCATGGGAGTTGTGGCTGGAGAGGAACCGAAGAGTTTTTCAGAAGAAAATCGCTGAGCCAGGGGCCATCATCCAGACAGTGCGGGGATCCGTGGAGGCTTGGAGGATGGCGGGAGCAAAATGTCTGCAGCACCCTTTCGAGGATCCGATGTGAGAGATCGCCCAACCATGGCCTAGGGGCCCTGGATTTTTTCCTTCTCTTTGCTTTTCTCCTTTCAAAACCGCGACAGCGGCCTTGTATATACTGCTCCCTACCTCATAATATAATGGCTAGCAATTTGCTGGCGGCTTCAAAAAAAATGATTGTTATTTTGGATGCCAAGACGGGTCCTTCCCATTTGTTTATATTGGACTCCCTCTCCATACTTCCAGGCCTAAGATTGAAGATTTCTCAACCATTTGACACAAAACTGAAAATAGGTTTGTCAGGTGCTCTACTATGCTTTGTTGCGATGGTAGAGTGCAGCTTATTAAATCACTTTTGTCTTCTTTACCCATCGCTAATTGCTTCATAGAAAGTATGTAAGCCCAAACTACAAACTTTTGAGAGGAGAAGACTCATTTAGATGGAGATCACACTCAAAGCTAATCCCGACTTTCACAAATGTTGTAGTATGTGAAGTGGGAAATGGAAGCTCCGTTTTATTTTGGTATGATTCCTAGGCACGGAAACTCGTTGTAATTCAATTTCCCGATCTCCAGTCTTTTGTGATCGCTAGTAAAATCTCATTTAAGACTATAATCAACACCGAAGATTTAGCGAAGCATTTTCATAGGCCCCTTTCTTCTCAAGCTTTTGAACAATTCCTAGAAATCCAAGATTTATTACTTCAAGGGATTTCTCAAGATAATGATAAGCGCACTGGAAGGGATCAAGCTACTCATCTAAATTATATAACTGGAAGCAAGTTGATCAAGAGGCCCATAACATATAAGTCGCTATGTAGAAGTGCTTGCAGGTTTAGACACCAAATTTTCTTTTGGCTTCTACTCCATGACAGACTAACACATGGAATTTGCTTAAAGGGAAATCCATGCATTTGGAATGCTATGATTGTATCTTCTGCAATGAAAATTCTGAAGAGAATGCACTCCCATCTAATCTAGGGTTGTTCTTATGTTCAGAATTGATGGTCCTCTATAATTGGCACCTAGTATTTCATTATATGATGAGATTATTCTAGCTCTGCAAAATCTTCCAAAAGAACATGACAATGCAAACAACCATCATAGTATGTTAAATATCTGAAGCGGAGAGATGGAAGAAAAAAAATCTTCGGTTCAAAGAATTGCTTCTTGGAAGTCCTTCACATCACACTCAGCTAAACAAGACACCCCCAAGGCCATACACGTATAGACACCAAAAAACACGCAAACAAAGTTTCTCTCCACCGTCGCCTCCTAGGGTTCTTCCATGCCACCATCTCGGTCCCCTATTCTCCTTCGAAGAGCCAGAGCAAGGACCCATCTCATTCACTTGATCTTTTCTAGATGATGTTTTCCTTTGGTTTTTATTTCCCTAACGATGTCAGCAAGGTGAAGGTGGGCAATATCTCCGGCAACTCCCTTGTGTGATCATTAGCACAGTGACTTTGACCGATTTTGTTCTGTTCTGTGACAAGATCAAATTTCTACAACCCTTAGATTAGTGATGAAGGATTGCAAGCCTGCACATCACTTCGCTCTTGCACCGGTGTCAGCGTCATCGGCTAGTTGCATGTCCATTGCAGATGAACCCATGGGTAAGATTAGATAAACAGCCTACAAAGGGATGCAGGTAGCTAGAAAGCGCACAACATAGTCAAGCACACAGCGCATGAACGAAACACAAACTACAGAAAATTAGGCAATCGATCAGTTCCAACAACAGAAAACATAGTTCACTTATATTTCCAAAGCATCACGAAAACCATGTCCTTCGCGACCTTAATCAGACACTTAACCACAAGGCACCCGAAACTGAAAAGAACTAGGATAGATGCGATTTATCCATCAAAAACTTCTCATCCCCTTGGATCCAACCAATCTCAAGCTATCTTCGCCCTTGAGAAGTCCATCTCCGGGTGCTGCAATGAAAAGCTCAATCAGAGACACAGCAGGTAGTGGCTAGTCATCTGAGACGCATACACTAGGATAAAGATGCTGCTACTTACCTGAGACATGAACTTCTTGAGCATGTCTTGCTTCTGCATTTCATCACTTGTTGGCAGGCCCATCTGCTTCTGGCGCTGGTCAAACTGCAATGCAGAGACAAAAAATTAGGGTCTGAAGAAATTGTATGACGTGTAATCAGTCCAGCAATCAGGTTGTACACATCGATTACCATCATCTTCTCCACAGTTTGCCTAGTCTCAGGATCCAGATCAGAAAGCTTGCTAGTCTCTGGTTCCACCTTCTGGGTGTCGACTTCAGGGTCACCTTTGATCACAGATTTCCACCACTCCATTTGATTGTGCTTTGTCAGCAGTATAGACAGTGCTTTCCCATCCTCTGAAGGTATTATCAGAAGGAAAAGATTATTTTATTAGTAAGGGATCCTAAGGTGGGGCGCATAGCATAACGTAAATGGCATGTGGTTCATACCTATGCTCCAGAAGCAGTCATCCACTTTAACTGGCTTGTGAAGCTCACCCTGGTAAGAAAGGAACACTGCATTAGCAAAAGATTTCACACACAAGGACAAGATGGAACTGTTGTCTAGTTGATACTACTCACATCAATGATAGGAGGCTGGCCCTTCAACCCAACCTTCAGATGATCCTTCTTGATCTCACAGACAACAAACCTTGACTTTGTTCCTTCAGGAACAGGAACATTGACATTAACCTCTGGTAACTGCTGAGTCCAGGAATACTTCTCCATATCAAGACCATTGCCAGCATTTGGTTCTGTTCAGTGAGATGGGTCACCGTTAGTTAATCCCAAAGTGCATAACTGAAATATAATGGATTTTTCCATAGGCAAATGAAGGAGTTGCCATAAAGAAGACAGGGTTTAACAAATCGAGTGCAACAATTTCACTATGATATATGGAACAGAACCGTGTTTTAGCAGACTCGGTTGTAGAACAAATTAAGAGTTGTAAACTGGTTTCTGACTGCAATGAACCATGACTTCTGATGAACAGAGATAATTAAACAAAACTGGTTCGGTTTTGGGGCAGTTTTACAGATGACAAGGAAAACTCTATCATAAGCAGATACATGATAATAAGTGTGGTTTTTTAAGAAACTGAACCAAGTGTAATTTCATCCTAACCGAGTAATTAACCATGCTGCTAGTCCTATTTTCAGGAGCAGAGCAAGTTGCTCAACAAATAAATCAGCCATATATACAAGTATGTAAATAAGCAACATTGTTACTACATAGTATGGACGAATTGGACCAAGTTCCTAACTCTATCATCATGTCATGTAACAACCAAACCTAGTGACACCTCATATTTGACTGAAACCACGCACACACAGAAAGCAACTTGACTGAAACAGACAACTTCCTCTTGCTCGTGATTTGTCAAAGCATCAACATAAACTTATCCAATATCTATGGCGCTACATCAACCAAGCTATCACGCAAATAATGAATAATGGCTAAACCACTCGACCTATCTAAAAGCTATAATTCAGAGTTGGCATCGAAGCCACAATATCCTAAACCCTATGAACTAACAAATTCGACATGATCACACCAACAATCCAAAATTAAGCATCATACCAATTAAAGGCAAAAGGAAATGAAAACAGGGCGCTTACTGTTCGCCTTGCTCTCCTTCTTCTCCACCTCCGTGCTGCCATCCTTCTCCGCCGAGCTCCCTGCACCCCGCTCCTCCGTCACCACCGAGCTCTCCCGCTTCTCCTTCTCGGCCGCGGCCTTGACCACCCTCTCCTTCTCGGCCGCCGCTGCCTTCTCCAGCTCCGCCGCCTTCCTCTTGGCATCCCTGGCCTTCCTCTCCTCCGCCTCCACCTGCGCCCTGCACGCCGAGGCCATCGCGGTGATCTTGCCGACCGCGGAGGGGTCGCGGAAGAGGTCGGAGCGCCGGTGCGCGACGTCGATGGCCGCGTGGAGGAACGGGAGCGCGCCGCCCTTGCGCTCGAGCACCGCCTCGAGGACCTCCAGGTCCACGTCGACCGCCGCCGGGGCCGGAGCCGCTTGCGGCTGCTGCGGCGGCGCCTCCTCCTCCTGGATGTCCGAGATGATGGCCATGGCCGCCGCCCCTGCTCTACTCTAGGGTTTCGGCTCCGGGTCGCGCTCGTGAGGAGATCTCAGATTGGAGAGGGGTTTCGGCACAGACGAATGGGTTGACGAGGCTCCGGGTCTCGCTTAAATTGAGACCTCTGCGCCGCCCCGGCTTGCTCTCGAACATTCCGGAGGTGCCTGGTGTGGGTTCGCATTCCGCTTCAGTTACTACGGTATCTACTCGAATTGTGTCTTCTGAGCTCCCAAAATATTTGTATTTGAAACTTTTTAGGGTTTGTATTCACTTCCACTAGTACTAGGTATGTATTCTTTTTTGAAACTTACTAGTACTATGTATATATTCGAATTGTCTCTTTTGAGTTTCCAAGATATGAGCGAATTTCTTTCCAAAGCAAAAGAAAAAAAGAGTTCGTTTTGTTCTCTGTTCAAAAAAAAAATTGTTTTGTTTTCGGAAACAAAAATGAGTTTGGAACTTTTTTTATGCAAAGGACTTGCCTCGATTTTCATTAGAAGAAACCATCAACACAGTTTACCAACGCATCGTGTCGTCTTCTATTGTTGTGTTGTACTATAGTTTATCAGGTATCACTCACACTATACATCACGATCAATTATGTCAAAGTTTTTACATAAAATGATGAATTAGTCTAAGAGGGTGGTAGATCATTTTTTTATCGAAGAGCCACACGACCCCATTTTCATTACGAAAATGGAGTTGTTTACAGGGCAACTAACCAACCATACATCACTAATTTATAACCATATCATGATGCTCCAACCTAGCAAATCTGACCATTACATCGCTGATCTATATTACCATACCAGGATGCTCCGATCTAAGCAAAACTAACCAGAAAAGGAACATGACGTATCAAGAACGGCAAACACTAGCAAAGAGGAGCTACATCCAACACTAACTATCAGGAACAACAACCACTCAACAAACTATAAAAGTATCAACAGTTTAAAGGCACGGCATCAAAATTAACATAAAGACTTCAAGGCCAGCAAGCATTTTAGTGGTTGGCTTCATAAAATCCTCCTCACATGTGGGACCAAACCATGCCCACCTCTGAAGACATCACGAGTCACCAACTTGATATGTTTAGACACCTGATGAAGCATGTTTTGTGCCCTCTTTTCTGCAGGTTTTTCCAAGAGTCCAGCAAGGAACAAACAAGAAAAATAATGTCAGTAGGATCTCTAGGCATAACACTTTGAAAACAGGATTTGTTCCTTATTTTTCATATAGACCACAACAGAGCAGCAACACCCAACAAAATAGCTACCCTATCTTTGCTAGTATAGCTAGACATGCAGTTCTTGTAGAGGTCAAAAAACACATTGGAGATCGCTGATTCCCCATAGCCATCCCGGAATATTCAACAAGAAATGACACATGGAGCAAGAGAAAAATAAACGATTGACACTTTCTTCACAGTCACAAAACTTAGCACCTTTCCAGCCTTTTTTACTCAAAATGTCCTTGGTCAGAATCATATTTTTTATTACTAACCAAGAGAAGGCCTCAACTTCAAGAGGCATCTTCATCCTCCATAGATTTTTCTAAAGAGAAAGCAACTTGTCTAGCAATAAGATAATGATAAAGAGATAACAGAAAAGCTACCGGAGGTTGTAAGTAACCATTTAACTTTGTCATGCTTATCCGACGAAATCACCCAACCACGCGTATCAAGTAGCTTATTACACATATCAAGAGTCTCCCATGTGAACATCTTCCGAACCAATGCAATTAAAATCCAAGGTAAATACTTTCGCAATAGTAACATGTTACAAAATGTTAAGTTCTAAAGATGATGAAAAATCAAACAAAGAGGTTTATCCTTTATCCACGCATCTTCCCAGATTCTAGTTTTACGACCATCCCCTGCAACTCTTTGACAACAGCAATAAAAGATATCCTTAACTTCCATTAAGCCATTCCAGAAGTGGGAGTTACCAAGAGATGATTCACAATGAGGCAAGGTTTTCTTCTTCGGATACTTTGTTCTAACCATCTCCTGCCAATACCTCTCCTCATTTTCTAGTCTCTAGTGCCACTTGCAAATAAGACTGACATTTTTAACTTCTTGATCAGTAACCCTTAGTCCTCCCTGGTCTCTAGGTTGGTACACATCATTTCAGTTGACCAGGTGGTACTTCCACCCCCCCCCCTCCTTTTTCTTGCTAGAACAAACAGGCTCGGGTAAAAAAATCTAAATCTTTACCAACACCTTTAGGCAATCTAAAAAAGGAAAGCATATGACCAGGGATGCTACTCGAGCAAGCCTCAGTTAGAATGAGCCTCTCCCCCATAGGAAGCAAGCTTCCCTACCAGGTATCCGCTTTCTTCTCACATTTATCCTCAACAAATTTCCAATCGCTATTACTGAGTTTCTTGTAGTGTTTAGGCATACTTAGGTAACGGAAAGGAAAATTTCCGATGCGCAAGTAAAGATTTGAGCATAATCCTTATGTTTTAGTTCCGCCTCACCAAAGCAGTAAACCACACTTCTAAAAATATTTTTTAAAGACTAGTTAAATGCTCAAAAACACAAAGAATGGTTTTAAGATTCCTAGCTCCTTCTAAGTCGTCCTCAAAACAAAAGACCGTGTTGTCGCATATTGTAAAATAGAAAGGCAACCTTCATAAACCTAAGGTGTTAAACCTTTTATAAACCCTTGCTCCTGATCCCTTCAAACTAGGGTCACCAGGACACCAACAACTATATAAACACTGGGGGGAGAAGAGATCTCCGTACTTAAGACCCTTTCTTGTAGTAAAATAATTACCCAACATATCATTTGAAGTAATAGCCACTTTGCCGTCAACAATAGTTGAATTGGTCCATCGAATAAACGTTTCAAGGAATCCTTCCATCTCTAACACAAAAAGCATAAAGTCCTAGTTAATTTTATCATAAGCTTACTCAAAATTGACTTTAAAAAGCACACCAGAAAGCTTGCTCTTATGAAGATAGTGTATGGTCTCATGCAACATTACTACATTATCTAGTAAATAGCGACCTTTAATAAAAGTTGTTTGTATCTTAGATACTAGCTTGTAAGCAACTAACATAGCTCCAGTGTTCAAAACCTTGGTAAAAAACTCAAAAGGGACATTAAGTATGCAAATAGGCATATACATTTGAATCTTATAGGCCCACTGGCCTTTGGCAATCAAAGTAACTACACCATAATTTAGCCTAGAGAGGCCTAGTTTGCCATCAAAGAAGTCACTAAATAGCTAGACTAAATCACAACAAATAAAATCCCAAATGAATTAGTAAAACTCAATGGGCATTCCCTCAAGACCAGTCACTTAGTTGTGTTACATAGAGAAGACGAGAAGTTTGATCTCTTCCAAGGAGAATCCAGCACTTAACATTTTATTGCCTTTAATATCTAAACAAGCAGCAACAGGAATACTTGGAGAAATAGGTAAAAGGTCTACAGGACCAAAAAAACTCTTTATAGTACTTGGTAGCTTAGTCCAACAATTCTTTCTCCCTGGATAATAACCCCATCCTACACAAAATGAAATATCTTGTTCTTTCTACAATCATCGATCCATCGATGGAAATACTATTGAGTTGGTGCAGCATTTTTGTATTTTTTTATTGAGAGACTAATGTTACAAAATTTTCATGTTTGAAACTATCCAGAACCATCACGAACTACATCATTTTACAAAGATATAAATCGTTGACCTGCATGTGCACATTGATAAGTAATATGGTAGTAGATAGAATTCTTGCATATGTAGTTGGTAACTAGAAGTGCATACAACCCCACTGAAGCTCTCTTTATTCCAAGATTTTTATGTAACA
Organism: Triticum dicoccoides; assembly: GCF_002162155.2. NCBI lineage: Eukaryota > Viridiplantae > Streptophyta > Magnoliopsida > Poales > Poaceae > Triticum > Triticum dicoccoides. The sequence goes on along the minus strand of NC_041393.1, from coordinate 118,240,638 downwards.
AATACATGGTTGTATTCATCAAGGTAATCATGGACTTAATCATAATTGTTCATAGTGTGTCTAGTATATTCTGCATCACACAAAACCGAGTAAAAATGGTATTACCAGCTTATGGCTTATTCTTTGTGTGGACGAAATATGATAAGCTCAAAAAATTAAGTAGATGTTAGAATTTTTCCCATAACTAATTTATGTAGGTATCTAAACCTATTGAGTTGTAAAGGATTCATGAGAGCCATAAAAAGAAATTGAAGTAATACATAAGATTCCAAATTGCAGAATATGAAACACATGCTTGCAACTTCAAGTTTAGAAATCAAGGTCATCCAAAGTCATATAATATACCTATAAAGGGATAAAAGTTTAGCAAACTAATGACTCTTCTGAAATTATTGCTCAAATGGGAAGTACAGTTAATGAAATAGGTGGCATTTAATTTATCAACAGGGTCGAACATAAACATGTTAATTATCGGATTAATATTTGCAACCTGGTTTCAAGAACAATGGTAGACATTCTTAATTTGCAAATAATTAATAGAATACTATCACCCTGTCCCACCTTCCCATATAGATTAACTATCAATTCACAATTGTCATCATAATAATACTCAGTAAGTTGAGAAGAGGACGTTGCTAGTGGTGATTAGATGTTGCTAGTTTTTCCTCATGCGAAGGGAGTACTGAACTGCAACTATAATTCAACAACCTGAGTCAATAGATATTTTTGAGAGAGGCTGTTGATAGCGGTACATATGCCTTTACATCTAAGGCTGAACATATATGGTTGGAAATTTCACACATGAACGTATAGAGGGGAAACATATTTTTTTCCACATATCACTTAGATTTTGAATTTTATCTGGAGTATTTAAGTCACCAATTCTTCTAACTAACTATCAATCCTTTAGAGGAAATAAAAAAGAGAAATATATCCAGATAGATTGGGAAAATCAATCTTATCTCTTAACGAGGCATTACAACAGGCATGTTGTTGGTGAGTGTGGCAAAAAATACGCAATACATTGGTTTGAATGCCACCACACTTCTCCCAGATTTAATCCCTTTTTTAATAGAAGATATCTAATCCAAGTAGTATGTGTGTAATGTGAACACTGGAACTAATTCCAGCTTAACAAGCTGGATCAGGAAGTCATTCCTGACTTCCTTCTGCCACCACACCATTGTGAGGGTGAGCCACCACTAGTCCTTGACATAAGCCACATATCACATGCCCTACAGTCCCTAGAGCAGCAACCTACACTCTCCTTGGCAGGGCAAGAAAAGCAAGGATCACATCTCACTTTTTTCAACTACTCTTTGGGATGCATGTAGGCATCTTGAAGCTAGAAAAGAGAAATATGGTGGTGGAGCTCAGTTGTAGTTGGGGACTGCGTGGCTCCTCACTGTTAAATACGATTATGGTCTACAAGGTGAGATGTTGGGTCATTGTTGTCCCACTAGAACACCCCAAACGTGTCGCATCCTAAATCCCTACTCCCATCACTGCCTCCAATGGAGGATATGGTATCAAACCAAAATCAAAAACAATTTCACAACAGAAAGAGAACCAATGAACAAGAATAAAAGATGCAAACCAAAACCGAGAAGGCAACAGAAGGAGCATTGACCAAAGCATGATGAGCTTGCTAGCAGGAGCACCCCTCAAGCGGGGACACACATCAAGAAAGCATGGAAGCCACACCACGCGTGCCTCCTATGACCACCCATTTCCCCTTGTCCGTGATCTGTCCCCACCAAAGGTGATGTGTATAACCTGGGAGGTGGCCCAGTAGTGAAAAACCTCCCACCGGCTAATAACATGACCCAAAGCGCTCATCATAGCCCTAATCAACTAGAGATCTCCTTTTCCATGGAGCTTAGTAAGTGTAGAGACACACCTAAGAAGCAAGAGCTTTAGCTGCTGAAACAAGAACGAAAAGACTTCCAACAAAACAAAGGAAGCAAGGCCAACCATCAATCTACAAAAGATGAGGAACAACACCCCAACCCCGGGATCCACAAAGCTCACCGATCCCTTGCCTATAAACTTGAGTTGTGACTTGCGCCATTAGTCTTGTATTCCACTATAGGTCCATTTTATGTCTACCTTCACCTATAATGAACTCAAAAAATTAATCCAACAACAAGCTCAAACATAACATCTCAGCCACAATAACAAGCCAGTTTTCTGGCCTTCCAAATGCTTCAAATCACATCAGTCACTCCAATTGTCATCATTCTTTTTTTCTTACCCATGAAACTGGCCAGCCAAGATATAAAACAACCATCCACACTTGAAAACTAGCAAGAAACACTTAGAGCACAGCCCAACAATATTCCACATGTATCTAGCAAGTGTGCATGAAAGGAAGAGATGATCTATAGGTTATTTTCAGCATGAAACAAATATTTAGCACCACACCACTCCCCCTTCTAAATAGAATGTCATGGGTAGGACCTTTTTTCATAATAGAAATGCATTACAAAGGTACCTTACTTTCCATAGGAATTTATGAGGCACTGCATCATAATTCTGGCTGGTGGAATACAAGGACCTATTAGTAAATTGGCTACAGGATGGCAACAAATATGCAAGCATAACATCACCATCAGTTAGAGATAAAAAAGTGCACATCTCCTTCAAATTTTCCCATTGCAATAGAGTGCCACCCACCATAGCTTTGTATAAACCACATGAATATAAATATTAGGTTCCATTCAAATAGAGAAAAGCCTGGGGAAAGGATAGTCATGCTAGTTCTTTCTGGCCAAGTGTCCTCCCACAATTTGGGTTTCCCCCAGTCCAAACTTTCTACAATAATTTAGAAAATGGATTTTGACTTCCATTGGTCATTGCTAGAAATGTGAGTCCCTTTTTTGAATTGATGCTTGTGTAACTATTTGAGAAGCTAAATATCTATTAGTCAAAAATCCCTGCCAAGGACCACTTTCGTTGAAGAGTTTCCAAAGACATTTGGATGGAGGAAATATTCATAGCATATCTAAGTTAAGAATACTTAACCCTCTAGAATCTTAAGGAAAACAAGCCCGGGATACATTAACAAGGTGGTATCATTGCTCAACAACACTAGGTGGTAATATGTAAAAAGGCAAGATGTACATTGGTATACCTTTCGGCGAAGAATTAATGTATGCCTCCCATTTAGAGGTGCATCCCTTGCCAATTCCCCAATCTACCTTCATTCTTCCCAACAATTTCATTCCAATCACAAATACAAATCCTCTCTTTCTTTCAATTGGGATCTAAAGGTAGTTAATAGAAAGTATAACAATTTTACAAGTAAATATCTCCTCAAAGCTTTATATATTTTGTATGCCTTGCACGAACAATAGGACTCACTTGTGAGAAAAAAATGTTTTCAGGCTTGACATTTGTTCAAAAAGAGACAAAATAAATTCAAGGTTCTAGATTGCTCCAAATTATCATGTAGTAGTGACATAGTATCATCTGCATACCACCATCCACTAGGTGAGGACCAATTCAATCAATAAGTTAGTTTGTAACTACCCTATCAAACATAAATTCTAATGCACCATAGGCCATATAAAAGAGCAAAGGGGCATGGGGTCCCCTTTCTAAGTCCCTGGTAAGTGCACACATATGGTGCTATCTCATCATTGACCTAAATCCCAACTTTATCTCCAGACACAATTTTCGCAATCCAGTCATTCCATTTGCTCATAAATGAGTTTAGTACTTTAACCATAATGTCTATGACTTGAACACAGTTTATGTTCGGATGAACATGACCTTTCCATTGTAATTTACCTATGAACAGGGGAAATGGAATGATTATGACTCACACAAAATGACATAAACTTGTTCAGTTTTAGGAAGTGTCAACTATTTTCTCTATAGGATTAACTTGAATAAAAAGCAGATATTCCCACGTATTTTTTCTAATCATTCCACACTTCATTTTATTGTTTAAAATACAACCCACAATATGCCAATAATTCCATTACCTAAGAAATAATATTGTTGTAACATCACAAAGATAAATTTGTTTCACACAAAAAGTGTAGCATTGAATCAATCCGACTTCAACAGAAATAGCAATCCCTACCACAAGGGTGGGCATCATATTGGCAGGTAAATAATTGCCACATGTTGCAAAAACATGACAAAAAACAAATGGAATAGACTGGAGAAGCCACCCGACACAAAATAACTAGGAAGAACCCAATAATTATGCACTTAGTACATTGTTATCCATCATCTAATAAAAGAATCCAGCAAAGCAATCATAGAATACAATGAATCTACCTAGAAAAATGTTAGTATCCTATGCACACATGCAACGATTGTAGTCACAATTTTCCTAAAAAAACCAATTATATGTAGGCTCCTTATATGCATTGCACCCCCTCCTCCCTCCGCGCCTGATATTCCAATGTTTCCAGAAAAATATACATTAGCGAAAGCATCCTGGACACATATAAGAGATTTTTTTTATCCCGTACAATTAGAAGGGTGGTGAGAGGAGGTAAATGTGCCCAATGCCAAAAAATGATCTCCAAGACATGTTTGACACTTCAAAATAAAAAGTCTACCGAAGGATAATTCAAAGAGGGTCTATAAAGTTGAGGTAAAAAACTAGAGATCTTTGAAATAACTACTAGTATGAAAACGATGATAATACCTTGTGCGTGAATTTACATTGTTAGCTATAGAATAAATATCAAATATCATATCATAATTTGATTGTTGTTATAAGTAAGAATACTATGTGACATGAAAGGAATATGGTTGGTAGCCACACATACTTTATCATACAAAGATATCACTAATTAATAATACAATTCCTTAGCATCCAATGCTCATCAGTGTGGTTCTAGTAAGTGTAGTGGTCTACATAAATTATGAAATCCATGCTATCATTGAGTTGCAATTATGAAAATAAAATAAAAAATTGGGGGGAGTGGTAAGTGGTGAATAATTTGCTAATTAAAATTTTAGGTAGATTGAACGAATCTACATAACCATGATAAAAATCTCTTACTTGACAGTAAGTTAAATACATAAGAAACCATCTTACAAATATTGAAGTATTGAGAACTTATTCATAATCATTGAAGCCATTAGAGAAAGAAAAATAAGGAAGAAACACAAATTTTGAGATGAGAAATTGTTGAATAATAAGAAATATGCATATGCAAAGGACAAGATCTAAGCACGTCAAATGACATGTAATAAACAAATTGCAACAAATAAATTATTTCATTGGTCAAGGCAAGAAAAAACTTTATATGTTCAGTTTAGTTTATTTTTTCAAGGAATATATGTCAACCTATGTTACCCTCGGCAGACAAACAAACAACAAACTAATATGCATACATTGCTGGCACACAAGAGTATTTAAACATGTGACGTGTCTTCATGGACATGCTGAGAACTTATTTTGCAATTGCAAACCCGTGCTTACTTCTCAACACCTTGCACTTACTAATCCGCCTTATATATGACTAGCTTCCACCACATGTTGTAGAATCTAGAAATAGTTATGCTGCTAACCAAGGCATCTAACATCTAGAAACAAACATACTTATCTAAGAGAAAGTGTCCAAAGTTACTTGTTTGTTTATTCTTTGATAAAATATGATTCTGATAAATGAAGCAAGTAATTAATATTTTTCTCACATTGTGATGTTTGAAAATAAAAATAAGCTTGTGGATGGGTAATGTATTTCCCTTCTTACTTTTTTATCAGGCATCGAAAGAAAAATATTACCTTTTTAGTCCATACGAAGTAACACACATGCACAAAGCAAATGCCATGTTTGTAAAGTTAAAATAGGGGATGGAATTATTTATGGGGTATCAAGTACAATTTTTTGCAATCACGCCACAGACACCTACTCGGCCTACCATTCCTAATAAAAAAACACAACCATGTGCATATCCAATGCATAAAGTGTAAATAGATGATAACTACATAGAAATTTATGGATACACATGACACTTAACAAAAATTAGGCCATTTTATGACAATCTCATTATTAGCAGCATCCCACAAACCATCATCATACGAAAAGCAACAACAAACCATAAATTGTGATAAACAATAAAACAGAACAATAGTTTCACCAAGATATGAAAGAAGAAGAAGAAGGTAGAGGGGGCAAGAAAACATATGACTAATGCAGGTTCATGTGAAACATCAAAACCAAGCACCAACAGGACCGAGTGCTTCAATGAGATATACTCCTAAATACTTGTACTAGGTTCATAGCCTCCTTTAAGCAAAACTTGATAAAATCTATTGTTGACTATTTCAGGGGCATCATTAGCCTATTATACTTGGACTGATTTTCCCCTTGAAAGTTGTTGTGCACATCATTCTTGGTAGAATATATATCAAATTTATGTTGGAGGCCTCTTTCTAAGCAAAACTATATGAACTTTGGCATTGTCTATTTCAGCTGCATCATTAGCCTATCATATTTTGCTTTTCCACTTACCCAAGAACAAATTAGCAACAAGAAATAGGTATTGCCATTCTAGAATAGATGCATCCCTATTTTGAACACCATTTGTGGTGTCTTCAGGATATTCTCAACAAAGGTTTTAATCAAACAATTGCTATATAAGTAGGATATGACTAATACCACGCAAGCCTAATTGCATTTTGTGAGTTGTACTTGTTGTTACATAATGTCAAAGCAGACACTACAGTCTTATATACATTGGTATGTATAGAATACGATTGATCACAACACGGAACTAGCGCACTACAAGTTAAGGACGAACATAAAAGGAGCTCACTAGGTCGGGCGTTGATCTGACCGCGAGGAAGCAAACCATACAAAGGGACCGACGAGTTGGAGCCGACTAGCATCACAACATTGGTGGGACGCGTTGGTGCTATATTTCGGCCAGCGCGCCATATTCTCCAAGCCCCTTACAAGCTCCCGTCGTCTCCAACCCCTTCGCCCCGCGTTGTTCTCCCATGGGGCGCCGCCGCCAACACAATTTCTGATGATTGGCCAATGGAATAACGATTCTCGGTGGTTCAAGGACAACGCGTGAGAAGGCGATGTGGGCGAGATCTCGGGGAAAAGAAGACAAAATAGTGCGGTGGGGGCACAAGGGGTGTGGTGATCTGAGAAGAGCCTAGGGCTCCAGCAAATCTGGTCAGAGAAGAGCCTACGGCTCAAACAGTCCAGACGGACAAACAATAAAATCCTAGTCCTCTTTCTTCTTAGAGAGAGAAATATGGGCATGGGCATGCATTCCAGCCCAAAAATTGTGGATCCAATTGAGCTCGGCTTGTACTTTGGGCCAGGATCAAGCCTTGATGAGCAAAGCAAAAGGAAATTTGGGCCGGGCGCCATTTTCTTGCCGAAAAATAGCTCGGACTGGTCCATAATGTAGGATTAGTAAGGCTGGCCCGGGTAGAGGCAAATCCTAAACGGCGGCCATTGCGCTTGTTTCTTCACTTCGTGCAAACGAGCGCATACCCCCGCGCCATGCTGGTCCGACCCGTTTTTTTATTCAAACTGTAGCAAAAAGGGTGTGCGCAAGCGAGGGTTCAAACTCGGGATTTCTCGGTTGACAGAGCAGTGCACTGACCACGAGGACAACGAACCACTTGTGCGTATAAACTTATTTCCCTTCTTTTGTTTCTTACTCCAGGTCACGAGAGCCCTGTTTTGGGAAGCTTCCTTCCCAAACCAGTTATCACTCGTTCGCTGGTCAGTTTCTCGGCGGTTTTGCTTCTTCTTTTTATTCTTGCTCCTTTTTCATTTTTCTTCTTTTTCTTAAATGCACGAACTTTTTTCGAATCTGATGAACTTTTTTCAAATTCAATGAAACTTTTATCAAAATCGATGAACTTTTTTTCAAATTTGATGAACTTTTTTTCAAAATCGATGAATTTTCCCCAAAATTGGTGAAAATTTTAAAATTTGTGAACTTTTTTTTCCAAATTTGATCAACCTTTCTCAAATTTGGTAAACTTTTTTTTTCAAATTTGATGATTTTTTTTTCAAAATCAATGAATCTTTCAAATTTGATGGACTTTATTCAAAATCGATGAACCTCTTTCAAATTCATGATCTTTTTTAAGTTTGTGGGCTTTCTTTCAATTCTCATGAACATTTTTGAATTCACGGTTTCGTTTTACCCTTTTTGGATTTTTTTTCAATGGTTAGCCGGTCAAGTGGCCAATTGTGGACCGGTCAACCGAGATCAAGCGAACAAGGCGAACGAGGCGGCAGGAAGAAGGGAACGAGGCGACCTGGTCGGCCCAGCTCGGGTTGATTAAAAACACTTTTAATATTCCCTGAAAACGCTCTTAATATATTGACTCACTTGTAATATTGATCATCTAATTAAAAATTGCTCACCCGATTTTAACTGGGTCAATAATTTCTCAAAGCTCTCCCATTGAATCATTTAATATTGTACACTTCTCTTCCTAATTTTTAAGAGCTCACAATTAATTGAGTTATTCAATTTAGAATTAGGTCACCCATTTTAACCGGGTCAATAATTTCTCAAGCTCTTCCATTCAATTCATTTAATTCACTATGTTCCTAATATTAAATCCCTCTCATTCAATTAAGGTATTCAATTTTGAATTTGGTTTACGATTTTGACCAGGCCAACACTTTTTTAAATCAATTAGCAGTAACTCGCCTATAAAAGCATATCAATCCCGCGCCATCCAATCTCCTAGAAAAAAGAAGTGTCACCATGAGATATTGCACCACTAATATAGTACATGCAACCACCTACGCAAAAAGTTTCCCACAAAATATAGGTTGGTTAGCAGATAACACATAATCACACCACGAAAAGCCCACCAGATCACTGCATTATATAAAAATAAAACACACTCTATCACCCCCACCTGCCAAACTAAATATTCCACCAATTACGAAATATAAGGGGTATTAGTTTTTTGGAAAGTCAAATCTCTTCAATTTTAACCAAGGTCGGTGCAAAAATATCAACATCCATAATATTAAACAAAAAAAATATAGAAATTCATTTTAGGATGAATCTAATCATAGCGATGTGATATTATGGATTTTGATATATTTCTTACAAATTTGATCAAACTTAAAAAGTTTGATTTTTCAAAAAAATAATACACTTTGTATTTTGCAACATAGTTTTTTTAGAAAACCCTACAACACCACGGCGTAGCAAAGCGCGCCCAACCCTTCTAGTATGAGTCGCAACGTTTATCTTTTTTTTGCGAAAAGGATGAATATGTTGATCCAGGAATAGCTCTATGTTCTGCACGGCACAACACAACAATATCGTTTGGTCTTGAATGCAGTCATACTGCTGTCCTGTGTGCTAGATAGGCCGAACTTTTTTTTTTGGAAAAAACTTCCAATCTAATCATCTTCAATCGTGGTAGTACAACGAACACTAAAAATAATAAAAATTACATCCAGATTCATAGACCACCTAGGGACAACTACAAGCACTGAAGCAAGCCAAAGGCGCGCCGCTTTCATCATCCCTCCCTCGCCGGCAGTGGCAGAGGCAGGGGTGCTGGCAGGGGCCTTGGCCCCCCTATGCTCTCAGAAATACAACTATATGTGCTCTTAATCCTCCATTTATCAAACAAAATTAGCAAGATTTACATGATTTGGCCTTGTCTAACATTATATAACATGTTTGGCCCCCTCTATATTGAGTTTCTGGCTCCGTCACTGCTCGCCGGAGATGGGCAAAACTTGCTGTAGTAGACAATCGGGAAGTCGTCGTGTTAAGACCCCATAGGACCAACGCGCCAGAACAGCAACCGCCGTCGATAAAGAGTAGCATAAATCAGAAGGATCCAACCTGATGACACATGAACATAGACGAGCGATGACCAAATCCGAGTAAATCCACCAAAGACAGATCCGCCGGAGACACACCTTCACACGTCCACCCATGATGCTAGATGCACCACCGAAACGGGGGCTAGGCGGGGAGACCTTTATTCCATCTTCAGGGAGCCGCCGTCGTCTCACCTTCCTGAGCAGGACACAAACCCTAACAAAACTCGAAGAAATATCTAAAAACAGAGCCCTTCCACCGGCAAGGGCCGGGATCCACTCCGCCCCCATGGCCCTAAGGCCACCGGAGATGAGGCGGACCGACGGCGGCGCCGGTGGGAGGCAGGGGAACCCTAGCTCTTTTGGGGAGTCGGTGGTTGGGGACCTAAATCGTGTTGGTGGATGGATCTAGATAGACAGAACTTGGCTAACAACATTCACATCGCTACTGATCTGACAGAAGCTAAACTTCCCAACTATAGTGAAGTACTCCCTCTTCCACACCGTAGTGCGTATAGATTTTTTGAAAAGTTAAACTTTATAAATTTTGACCAAGTTTATAAAGGAAAGAATATTCATCTACAATAAGAGACCAAATACACATCCATACATACATCACCATAAGTACTTTCATATTGTACTAACAAACAGGCCCGTGCGTTGCACCGGAAGAAAAAATAATTACACTCTTAACCCAATGTGTCACGACTACATTCACCTCATCACGGAGATATACTGACTTCCCCTCTCTATCAACGAGACATTCCTCATAGCTTCAGTCATGTAATGTATGAAGTATGAACTGCTGCACTTAAATCATAAAAGCATGGAACAACTGACCTCGATGCATTAGATTTGTGTTGGTGTCCATTGCAATCTCTTTTACATAGACATGTGCATCCCCTCGGACATAGACCAACGAAAGAAAAGGGAAAAAGAGCCATAATTACATATCATTGCTTATAAATGACATGTTAATTGTCATTGTAAATAATTAGTTAACTTAAATACTATCTAAATTACCTTCCGAACTAATTCATCAAGTATAATGAGCCATTAACTTCATCAGTTGATATATTATTAAGAGCCTAATATAATGAGGATTATACATCTACGTACACAAACTAAACAAATTGATGAAGAAGTTCAAGTTTAATTGATAAGTTAACAGGTAATTACAAATTTTCTTCTGACCTTGCTTGCACGCTAGACCTATAAGCTTAGAGTAACTCCAACGGCTCCTCTATCTATAAAATAAGGCAGTTTACAAGTAGGGCCAAAAAAAACCCTCTAGCAGTTCTTGTAAAGTGTCCATAACTTTAGAGGATCTAATAAAAGTGGTCTTTTCTTCCACGGGTTTACGGAAAGATCATCTTCCCGTATCTTTTTGGCAGGCTTAGTAACAGCACGAAACTTCATCGCGCACCTCACCGCAAACTCGTTCGAATGTCGCCACGCCTGCCGGAATGTCGCTCGCCGCCGCACCCGCGCAACCGTTATCCGTTCCGCCTGCCTCCACACCGTACCGTCGCCGTCCCACCACCTGCCGCCACGCCACCTCGCGTCGGCGGCCAGCGCACCGCCCGCCCTAACTTGTGTCACTGACTGACGGGTCCTAGGAAGTTACCTATTTTTTTGTTTAATTGGAAATAAAATAAAATGGATTTAGGGGAAGAAGTTTAGGGAACTGACAAAAGTTGCTTCGAGATAACTTTCCCAAACTTTTACACGGAGCCCAAAAAATTCACTTTTACATGAAGATTTGTAAGGGAGCTGTTGGAGTTGCTTTTAAACTAGCGATCCTCCTTCACCGCCTCCTCCTTCTCCTCCAAGAAAAAAAGTTAGGGTTCGTGCCTCTCGTCGGTGCCGGCGCAGGTCCGCCTCATCTTCGGTGGCCCTAGGGCCATGGAGGCGCGGTGGATCCTGGCAAGGACCGGCGGGAGGGATTCGTTTTTAGTCATTTTTTTCAATCTTATTAGGGTTTGTGTCCTACTTAGGAAGGCGAGACGGCTGCGGCTCCCTGAAAATGGAATAAAGGTCTCCCCGCCTAGCCCCCTTTCCGGCGGTGCGTCTAGCATTGTTGGTGGGCGTGTGGAGGCTGTCTCCGGCAGATCTATCTTTGGTGGATTTGCTCGGATCTCGTCGTTGTTCGTCTACGATCGTGTGTCTTCGGTTTGAATCCTTCCGATCTACGTTATTTTTCATCGGCGGCGGTTGCTGTTCTGGGGTGCTGGTCCTATGGGGCCTTAGCACGACGACTTCCCGACTGTCTACTACAACAAGTTGTGCCCGGCTCCGGCAATGGAGGGGCAATGGCGGCGGCGCGCCTTCGGCTCGCTTCGATGCTTGTAGTCGTCGCTAGGTGGTCTACAAATCTAGATGTAATTTTTATTTCTGGTATTCGTTGTACTGCCATGATTGAAGATGAATAGATTGGAAGTTTTTCCGCAAAAAAAAACAAAAGTAGAAATCAATTTTCTTTGATACAGAAGGAAACTTTTTTTATACAGAAGTAGACGTAATAAGCGGATTTGCATGTTCCTCAAAAACAATTTTTATATGACTATGAAAAGAAGATTACCTTTGTAATATCAGGTCAATTGAATTTCTAACCTTAATGAGATAGCAACGTTTCATCTTTTGATGGTAATTTACTTTGCAACTTTGTCCTTCGAAGCTGGATTTAAAACTCAATGCATTACACACTTTCTTTTTCGCAATTGCACCATCTGCAGGACGTGTAAGACGGCATACAGAGAGCTTGCAAGCCGTAAGCTATATGTCACTGAGATGAGATAACACCATCATGTGAGTGCATAGCAAGCTCTAAAAATGATTCATCTTTTCACATCAAAGCTGCGCAAGGGTAGCTATGCAAAAATAATTCTGATTTTGATGCGTGTTGCTTAACTGAGAACAGACATGACAAGATTGTATCGGCTCTCCGTATAGGTGTCCAGCAAGAGTTGTTGCGGATGCTTATGCAAACTTGCCGGGCGCTTCAGCAAATTGATGTCTTCGCCTTGTGCTCATTTACCGCTGGTCAACCCAAGATAGCTTGACAGGCCAGATTCCTACTACACTGAGGAGTTTTTTTTTTTTTAGAAAATACTACACTGAGGAGCTAACTCTTAAAAAGAATACTGGACTGCAAAACGAGCCACCGAGCTGGACCGAGCGGAAACAGGCTCGGCTTGTTCGCGAAACGGGACGATATTTCCGAGCCTATTACCTTGTCGGGCCGAGCTAGAACGAGTTTCGGGCCGAGCCAACCCTAGCCCCCATTTCCTCCTTCCATCGCGGGTTAGCCTCCCAGTACCGTCCTCTATCCTGGCCGTTGGCCACTTCAAAATCGGGTTGAAAATTGAAAGCCCAGGTCCCTCCCACCCGAGCGGTGCTACTACCTCCGTCCGGGATTATTGGTCCCGTGGGCAGTGATAGCTGGCCCTTTTTTTAAGACCGGCTAGAGTTTAATCACAAGAGCAGTTAATGCAGAGATGCATGCGAGTCAGTGCAGGCTGTAAAGCTTTTCTTTCATTGGTCATGCATGCGCCAAAGCTGGTAAGCGCAACGGGAGTCCAACACTATTGAATTTAATTACCAACGTTAAGTGCGCCCTCCAGCCAATGCACGCAGCTGCTTGAATAGCGCGTGAAAACCGCTGCAATTACCTTGGTACTAGAGATTTGGTCTAGGGGACTTTTAAACCTAGGCGGAGGTAGTACTTCCTTTCGTTATGTATAAAGATCTGCTTTTAGATCTCAGCCATCAATGTTTATGGTTAACACAAAATATACGGATATAAAGAGATGACGTGTAGAGAATTATGAAAACCTCCGTCCTTTATTATTATGTAAGATATATTTGGTATTGTAGATATACCTAGTTTTTTTATAAAGTTGGTCAATGTTTGTAAAGTTTGATTTTTCAAAAAATCTATATGCACTGCATTACGGAATGAAAAGAGTAACAATGTTTTATTTAATAACAGGTGATCTGTTTGTTTCCTTGTCCTTAATCAGGTCATCAGGCCCACCGCCGTGGGCCGCGGCGCAGTCCGACTCCACTATGATGAATTTGAGGTCTGTAATATTATTCATAAATTTAGGAGCTCGAATATCGATGCTCACAAACTAGCAAAGCACGCTTTATCTTTCGGGGTTGGCCGTCATGTTTGGTTAGGCCAGCCCAACGATCTTGATTTCGTCCATGTAAACATTGTGACGACATAATAAATGTCGGAGTAATGGGCCACGGGTAGGCTAACCCGAGCCCCAGGACATTTCAAGACATCGGGGCAGGCCGCGCCCCTCAGACCGAGTCTCAGGAGCGACTCCAAAATATGCCGAGTCCCAGACGGCGACTCCCAGATAAGCCGACTCCAAGCTAGGCGACCTCCAGAGTGGCCGACTATGGAGAGTCGGCCCGAGACTCCTCCCTCATCTCGAAGTATGATGCGGGGTACGGTCACGGCATGGCCGTTCCCCCCTGCTTACGAAGGGCCGGCGTGGCTACAGTGAGCCGTATCGCTGGAAGATCTCCGGCGAGATGCGGCACTGTTGCCATGCCTGCCCTGACCTCAGCCACAGTGCGCAGTACACTGTGCCCACGACGCCGGCCTGTACGACCCGAAGGCGGCGGGGCCACCTGTCAGTGGGTGGGCCGAAGGCGGCCTGGGCAACCCGAAGACGGACCTGTGGGAGTCGGCCTCCCTGGAGTCGGCCGACCCCTCCCCAGGGCCCCACGGGCCATTAACCGGATAAGATGGGGATATGGCGACAGTGATCGCTCGATAGACGGCGGCACTGTTGCCACGACCCGATGACCGAGCCTACGTCATCAGGAGTGCCGCTACAGTATCAAGTCTGTCCGCGGGACCCGCCAGTCGGCGGGCCCTAGAAGCCGGCAGGGAGGACGGCGGCCTGAGAGACCGACGGCTGGGACCCGCGCCCAGCCGGATTACTATTGTACCCCCGGAGGGTAGGCCTATATAAACCCCCCGGGGCACCCATGCAAAGGGTTCGGACCTAGACAGAGATAGACCAGATAGCACGGGGAGGAGAGAGCTAGCCTTGCCCTCTCCTGCCTCTCGAAACAGCTCCAGGAGCACCATTGTAGCCACTTTGCTTTAGTGATCATGCGGAGACCCCGTAGAGCAGCAGTAGGGGTGTTATCTCCTAGGAGAGCCCTGAAGCTGGGTAAGTTCCGCCGGCGTGCATGTCTTCGCCTCATCCCGCTTCCAGGCACCGGCGACGTTCTACTCGCTCCCACCATGATAAGCCATCCTTTGGCATATGTCGTACCCAACCCCCGACATTTGGCGCCCACCGTGGGGCGAGGTGCACCGTCGTCCGGAGATCTGCTCTGGACGGGAACCCTGTTCCTCCCCGGCGAGCACAGCCAGCCCGGCACGCCGGACGACGTCTGTGCCGACGCGCTACACGGCGCTGAGATCGCCAGTGCGGCCAGCTGCCTCGCCGATCTTATCGGCGAGGTTCGCCTCTCCGACGAGCCTGCGTCCGACGCAGGCACGAGTGTCCCCGAGAGCCTCCTCGCGGGCCTCCTCGACCAACTCCACGCCGCCGGCGAGCCTGCCGCGGACCTGGAGTCCATAGGATCCACCGACCCGATGATGGTCGACTCCGACACCGCGTCGCTCGACGCGTTCCCCACCAACGTGGTGGTCTACGACGAGTGCTTCCTTGCGCGGGGAGCGGCGGAAGCACCGTCACTGAGGTCCTCGTCCTCGAGCATGGCGAGTGCTCCGGCAAAGGAGCGCATGACCCGCTTGATGCGGCCCTGCGAGGCCTTGCGGCGCCGATTCTAGAAGACGCCGACACCGAGACGCTGGAGGCGCTCCGCCTTCAGCTCATCGAGGGCGCGAAGAAGCTGGCAAGCATGAGGCGCTTGTCAGAAGCTTACCAACGCGAGATGGATCACGCCGTAGGCGGCTCGCCGGCTCCGAGCGGGCCTAGCCGCCTAGGCGCGGTCTGACAGCGCGGCGCGGCAATCGCCAACCTCTTCGGGGCTGATCGCCATGTGTATGCCACGCCCGCAGAGAATATCCGTGCCGCCCAGGCGGCGGCAGACGAGCTCGAC
Source organism: Triticum dicoccoides (assembly GCF_002162155.2). Classification (NCBI taxonomy): domain Eukaryota; kingdom Viridiplantae; phylum Streptophyta; class Magnoliopsida; order Poales; family Poaceae; genus Triticum; species Triticum dicoccoides. The sequence continues at coordinate 118,224,733 of NC_041393.1, read as the reverse complement.
AACTTCGAAGGTGAAGAGCGCCGCGTGATGATGGAGCGAGTTCAGCAGCTCCTCGACGCGGCTGCCGCGCAGAATGATGCCGGCTGCCGCACCGAGGCGCCGCGGTGCCAAAACGACGACCCACCGCCTCGCCGAGACCAAGGTGCGACGTCTCGGACGCCGACTGGCGAGGCCCGTGAGAAGAAGGACAAGGAGCCGGATGTCAGCCACACTCGGAGTCACATCACCATCGAGCGCGACAAAGACGGCCGCCCCAAAGCGGTGGAACGGCGGGACGACTACCTGCCTCCCCCTCCTCGCAGAGAAAGGCGAGTCTCTCCGCCGCCCGTGGAACATCCGACTCTCGGTGACCGCCTTGGCCGCCGAGAGGGAGTCGGAGAGAACGACGCCCGCCACCGGATCGACCAACTCCACCGATCCCTGGCGCTGGAAGAAGAAGACGAGTTGGGCCCCCCTGCTTTGGACCCCGCATCCGAGACGAGCCCTTTCCCAAAGGGTTCACGCTCCCCCGAGACACGCCCAAATATACCGGCACCGTGTAGCCAGAAGATTGGCTGATCGACTACTCCACAGCCGTCAACATAGCGAACGGCAACAAGCGTGTTGCCGTAAGATACATCCCGCTCATGCTCCAGGGCTCGGCCCGGACGTGGTTGAACAGTCTGAAGCCTCGCAACATCAACAGCTGGGTCGACTTCACCGAGGCTTTCGTCCGCAACTTCACGAGCACGTACAAGCGACCTCCCAAGCCACGCCAGCTCTCCTTGTGCGTGCAAGGCCCTGACGAGTCTACTCGCGACTACCTCGCGCGCTGGGCGAACTCCGGAACTCCTGCGAGGGCGTGCATGAGGTGCAGGCCATCGAGTACTTTACTGCCGGGTGCAGAGAAGGCACCCTCCTCAAGCACAAGCTCCTCTGCGACGAGCCGGAGACCCTCGATGAGCTGCTGATCACATTGGACAAGTACGCCACGGCCGACTCCTCCATGAAGGCGGAGATTCGGGTCAGCACAACTGGCAAAGTCGCCCCTGAGGCTCCAAGAACTCCGGCTGGAGACACCAGTCGGCGGCAACATCAGAATGACCAGAAGCGTAAAGCCCCGCAGCCGACTTCCAGCAGTCGGCAAGTGGCGACAGCAGAGGACCAGCAGTTGGAGGAACCGCCTCCGGCGAAGCGACAGAAGGGCAGCAAGTCCAACTGGCTGCCGGCTTTCTCCTACGAGCAGACTCTAGATGGTCCCTGCAAGTTTCACACCGGCGCGAAGCCGTCGAACCACACCACCAGGAAATGCCACTGGCTGACCAGAATCGCCAAGGGGGACGGCCTGCTCCCTCCCCCTCCTGCTGGGCCGCCTCCTCCACAGCCGCCCCAGCAGCCGGCCATCAAGCCGGTCGGCGCAATACAAGACGAGTTCCCGGATGAGCACGGAGCCTATGTGGTGTTCACCAGTGTAGCAAATGACCGACGCAGCAGGCGCCAGCAGCAGCAAGAAGTGAATGCGGTTGCATCAAGTCCCCCAGAGTTCATGCATTGGTCCGAAAAGCCTATCAGTTGGAGCAGAGCTGATCACCCAGAGGTGATGCCGAGTCCGGGCTCCTATGCCTTGGTCTTAGGCGCCACACTTGCCACAGATAGGCGGGCCGCTCGCTTCTCGCGAGTACTGATAGACGGAGGCAGCAGTATCAACATCCTGTACAAGGATACGATGGCGAAATTAGGAATCAAGCGGAGACAGCTTCAGAGCAGCCGGACTGTGTTCCACGGAATCGTCCCTGGCCTTTCCTGCTCACCAATCGGCAAGATCCTGATAGATGTCCTCTTCGGAGACAAGGATCATTTCCGCCGAGAGCTGATCTGGTTTGAGGTGGTGGACCTTGAGAGCCCATATCATGCATTGCTTGGCCGACCCGCGTTGGCCAAGTTCATGGCGGTCCCCCACTACGCCTACCTCAAGATGAAGATGCCGAGCTCCAAGGGAATCCTAACCGTGTCCGGCGACTACAGGAAGTCGTCCGCTTGCGCGGCCGAAAGCAGTCGGCTGGCCGAATCCTTGGTGATCGCAGCTGAGAAACGGCTTCTTGATCGGGTCGTGGCGATGGCCGGCAAGCAGCCCGAGTTATCGCCCGACCCCAAGGAGTCGGAAGCAGAAGGATCATTCAAGCCGGCCAGAGAAACAAAGAAGATACCATTGGACCCAGAGCACCCGGAGAGGTACGCTGTCATGGGCACAGACCTTGACAGCAAATAGGAAGGTGAGCTCGTCGATTTCCTCCGTGAGAATCGCGACATCTTCGCATGGTCCCCCAAGGACATGCCTGATGTCCCGACGGAATTCGCCGAGCACAAATTACATGTCCGATCTGATATGAAGCCCATCAGGCAGCCTCTGCACCGCCTGTCAGAAGAAAAAAGAAGAGTTGTCGAAGAAGAGATAGCCCGGCTCCTAGCAGCCGGCTTCATCATGGAAGTATTTTTTTTCCAGAGTGGCTGGCAAACCCATTACTGGTGCTGAAGAAGAACAAGCAATGGCGGATGTGCATTGATTACACGAGCCTCAACAAAGCCTGCCCCAAGGACCCATTTGCTCTGCCGAGAATTGATCAGGTGATAGACTCCACAGCCGGATGCGAACTGTTGAGTTTCCTAGACGCATATTCAGGATATCACCAGATCAAGCTGAACCCGGCCGACAGACTGAAGACCGCCTTCATCACGCTGTTTGGAGCCTTTTGCTACCTGACCATGACGTTCGGTTTGAGAAACACCGGCGCCACCTTTCAGCGTTGCATGCAGAAGTGCCTCCTGAAGCAACTCGGCAGAAATGCCCACGTCTATGTGGATGACGTGGTGGTGAAGACGGAGAAGCGTGGAACCTTGCTGGAGGACCTCAAGGAGACATTTGAGAATCTACGCCGATTCCAGATCAAGCTCAACCCAGAGAAGTGCGTTTTCGGAGTACCAGCCGGCCAGCTCCTCGGTTTCCTGGTCTCCGAACGCGGCATAGAGTGCAATCCTGTGAAGATCAAGGCCATCGAGAGGATGGAAGCACCCAGACGACTGTTAGATGTGCAGAAGTTCACCGGCTGTTTGGCATCCATCAGCCGATTCATCAGTCGGCTGGGCGAGAAGGCTCTCCCCCTGTATCAGCTCATGAAGAAGACGACCTTCTTTGAGTGGACTCCCAAGGCGGACGAGGCTTTTCTCCAACTAAAGAAGATGCTGACTACTCCCCCTGTGCTGGCGGCTCCGACTCCCAAAGAGCCCATGCTCCTATACATTACCGCCACCAGCCGAGTAGTCAGCACAGTCATTGTAGTCGAGCGCAAGGAGGAAGGCAAGGCGCTACCTGTCCAGAGACCGATATATTACCTGAGCGAGGTGCTGTCAGCCTCCAAGCAGAACTACCCCCATTACCAGAAGATGTGCTACGGCGTGCATTTCGCCGCTAAGAAATTGAAGCCCTACTTCCAGGAGCATCCCATCACTGTGGTCTGTACAGCTCCGCTGGCCGAGATCATCGGAAGCCGAGATGCTTCTGGCCGAGTGGCCAAATGGGCCATCGACCTGGCCCCCTACACCATCTACTACGAGCCCCGCACCGCCATCAAGTCGCAGGCACTGGCCGACTTCCTCGTCGACTGGGCCGAGACCTAGTATCTGCCGCCAGCGCCCGACTCCACCCATTGGCGGATGCACTTCGACGGCTCCAAGATGCGCACCGGCTTGGGAGCCGGCGTCGTCCTCACTTCCCCCAAGGGCGACAAGCTCAGATATGCGCTACAAATCCACTTCGCCGCTTCCAACAATGTGGCCGAGTACGAAGCGCTCATCCACGGGCTCCGGCTTGCCAAAAAACTCGGCATTCGCCGAATCCTGTGTTATGGCGACTCTGACTTGGTGGTCCAGCAATCATCTGGCGATTGGGACGCCAAGGGCGCAAATATGGCGAGCTATCGTTTCCTCGTCCAGCAATTCAGCGGATACTTCGAGGGGTGCGAGTTCCTCCATGTGCCAAGGAACGACAACGACCAAGCAGACGCCTTGGCACGAATCGGCTCCACCCGCCAGGCAATACCATCTGGTGTCGCCCTCCGGTGCCTCCTCAGGCCTTCTATCAAGCCGTCACCAAAATCAGATTCAATCTATGTGCCGGCTCCGCCTGAGGAGGACGGATCTGACTCCAAGAAACATACAGTCGAAGCCGGCCCAGGGACTTCAGAACCCGGCCCGAGGACTGCAGTAGAAAGATCGAAGACTCCAGATCTCGGCCCGGGGACTGCTCCAGTCGGCCCCGGGACTTTGTCAAATCAGCAAGCGGCTGCGGACTCCAACCCTCCGCCTCCCAGCTCGGCCGCCCTTATCCAAGTCGCACTAGTGGCAGTTGAAGAAATAGCAGCACCTTCATGGACCCAGCCCATCCTCAGATTCTTAGTAAACAGAGAGCTGCCAATTGATGAAATCTTGGCTCGGCAAGTGCAACGCCGAGCAGCAGCCTACACCATAGTCAACAGAGAGCTGGTCAGGCGCAGCGTTACCGGCGTCTTCCAACGCTGCGTCGAGCCAGAACAAGGCCAGGCAATCCTCAGAGACATCCATGAAGGCGAGTGCGGTCACCACGCGGCCTCCAGGGCACTCGTCGCCAAAGCCTTCCGGCACGGTTTCTTCTGGCCAACCGCTCTAGAAGAGGCCAAAGAGTTAGTCCAAAAGTGCAAGGGGTGCCAGATTTTCCGTTCCAAGCCACTTCAGCCAGCTTCCGCACTCAAGACTATCCCCATCGCCTGGCCCTTTGCAGTCTGGGGCCTGGACATGGTGGGACCATTCAAGACGGCACGAGGTGGCTTGACTCACCTACTTGTCGCAGTGGACAAGTTCACCAAGTGGGTGGAGGTGAAACCCATCAAGAAGTTGAATGGTCCGACTGCAGTGACCTTCATCGCTGACATCACAACTCAGTACAGCATCCCACACAGCATCATCACCGATAATGGCACGAATTTTGCCAAAGGCGCCTTGGCCCGTTTCTGCACGACGCAGGGCATCCGACTGGACTTAGCGTCCGTTGCCCATCCGCAGTCAAACGGCCAGGTGGAGCGAGCGAACGGCCTCATCTTGTCCGGCATCAAGCCTCGACTCGTCGTACCGTTGGAGCGATCTGCCGGCTATTGGCTTGAGGAGCTGCCAGCCGTCCTCTGGAGTCTGCGCACGACTCCAAACAAGTCAACCGGCTTCACACCCTTCTTCCTCGTCTATGGCGCCGAAGCCGTCATCCTAACGGACATAGAATTCGACTCCCCGCGAGTCACCATGTACACCGAGGAAGAAGCAGAAGAAGCACGTCAAGACGACGTTGATCTGCTGGAAGAAGACCGGCTGTTGGCACTCAGCCGGTCCAGCATCTACCAGCAGAGCCTGCGTCGATACTACAACAGGAAGGTCAGGCCAAGATCTTTCCAAGAAGGCGACCTTGTGCTCCGGCTGATCCAGCGAACAGCCGGCCAGCACAAGCTGTCGGCACCTTGGGAAGGCCCCTTCATCATCAGCAAGGTGCTAGGGAACAACGCCCACTATCTAATCGACGCTCAGAAGCCCCGAGCGCGCAAGAGGGACGACTCCAGCAAAGAGACAGAGCGCCCGTGGAATGCAAATCTTCTTCAAAGATTTTACAGTTGATGCAGTATGTATCACACTACCCCTTTGTATTAAAGTACTAAGACTTTGGGCCCCCCGAGACGAGCTCGGGGACTGCCCTTTTTGTTATCTGTACGATAAGAATTATGCCTCCGTGTACATTACTTTCATTGCAAGCCGCTTGGCACCGGGCCAGACTAGTCGGCCCGGGGACTCGCCGCCTTGCGCTATGAGAGCTTCCCACAGTCAGAAAAGTAGTGTGCGGTGCCCAATTCGCCTCCTGGCAGAGCCGCAGTTCGCAGAGCGACTGTGAGGCGGGCAGGAGCGAGGAAGAACGGGTGCCCACACGAAAAATGGCTAAGGACCTAAAGCACGAACATAGCGTAAGACGGCCTCCAGCATTTCTGAAGCGGAAAGCCGACTCACGGGTAGCCGGCTCGCCACCTTTATCAGCCTCTATCAAAGACGGCCGACTCTTGGGTAGTCGACCTGTCGCTTTCTATCCGACTTGCTAAAGAAACTCTAAACAGCCAAGTACTTGCCTTCCCGAAGTAGCCAAGCACTTGACCTAGCGACAGTCCGCAGAGCGGCTGCCCGACTGGCAAGGCAGCGACTAAAGGAAGGCGGCAAAAGGAAAAGCCTAAAGAGCAGTAAGCAAGGAAAGACGGAAAGCAGATTAATATTTACATAGGCCCTTGGCCGAATCTTCGAATAGAAGTTCAAGATACACCCCGCGGGTGGAATTGTTTGAATCTAACAAAGTTTTCAAAAGATTACTAAGACAGACAAACAGAGGCGAAAAAGGCAGCCTAGGAGGCGGCATCTAGGATCGGAGGATCGGAGGTGACGGCGGTGTCAGGCGCCGGGGGAGTCGGCTGGGCGGTCTCGGTTTGATCGCCTCCGGGGGCAGTCGCTTTCTCCGACGCGGCTCGTTGCTGGAGGCGCGGTCGAGCTGAGGCTGGCCGCCTGCTCCGCCTTCTGGCACCTCCGCCTCTCCTTCGTCCTCCGCCTCGTCCTCCTCCTTGGTGCTGGAGTCGATCACCTCCGCCGAGTCCTCGCCATATTCAGGGTTCATCCCGAACCACTCTGGCGGCACTTCCTCGCCGCCCTCAGCCCACTCGGGAACGAAGACACTGGTGTCTATGTACTCGGCGATGGCCGCCGCACGCTCGATAAGGGCGCCCTCCACGGCCTCCAGCTCGGCCTGGGCTTCTGACCGGAACGCGGCCAGACGGTCCACGTCCAGCCCTGGATACCACGCCTTGATAAACTCCAAGGCCCGGCGCGCTCCGACCCGGGCCGAGGAGCCCTTCCAGGCCTCAAGACGGCCGGCAGCAACCTCCAGCCAGTCGGCAGTTCGGCTGGCGGTGCGCAGAGCCGGCGTGCCTGGCCATAGGGCGGCAACCGCCTGGGCGCCGGCACACTGAAGCCGGCGCATCAGCCGGCAAGCCGGATGAAGACGGGCTTCAATGCTCAGAAGCTGCTCATCGACGGTTCGGGGGGCATTAGCGGCGATCTCCTCAGCGTTTGCCCTTCGCGCCTCGCGAGCAGCCTCGATGGCCAGAGGGACTGCCTGCGAGTGACCAGGGAAGAAGTCTGCCAAGACAAAAAAGAAGCAAGTCGAAAAATCAGAAGTCGGCCTGACACATAGTCAGAAGCCCGAAGAAACGAAAGAAACTTACCATCAATGATATCCTCGATTTCATGGAAGCCGGAGGTCAACATCGCCTCCCTGTCAGTCCAGGAGGAGCGCTCGCTCTCGAACTCGGCCAGGAGAGCGGCCTCCTTCTTCTCGGCCTCGTCCTGCGCCTTCTTGAGCAGCTCCTTCTGCTCGGCCAGCTGCGCCGCCAGCAGGTCGCGCTCCGTGGCGAGCTTGCCACACTCCTCCTCCTTGGCACGACGGGCGGTATTGGCCTCGCCCAGCTGCTCCTGAAGAATGGCGTTGGCTTCTGAGGAGCGAAAGAAGAGACAAAATAAGTCGTCAGCAAAGAAGATCGCCGGGAAGATCCGGCCCGACTGCTCAGCAGTCGGCCTGAATCTCGGGGACTACAGCCCGCGAGTGCGCCAGCGCGCCCCCGCGAAGAAGAAGAACTCACTCCGGCTTTCCGACAAGTCGGCAGCCCGCTTGCTCAATTTCTCAACATTGCGGTTGAAGGCAGTGGCGCGGAGGTTGTGATACTCCTGCAATAAGGCATTGAAGACAAAGTTAGTGTTTGGAACTCGCCAGAGGGAGTTCCGAACCGCCTGCTCAACAGCCGGCCCGGAACTCGGGGACTACACCCAGTGGGTGCGCTGGCGCGCCCCCACAGAGAAAAACAAGAATCAAGAAGGAAAAGAAACTTACTCGGACGGCCGTTCGCGCGGCCAGGTGCGCTCTGGTGCAGGCTTGAAGGGCGTCGCCTTCGGCCCGCAACTTCGCCTGGACTTCCAGGAGCAATTGATTTAGTGGCCCAGTGCCGCCTCCGCGCACCCACCCGATGGGCGCGGCGCTTGTGGCCTCGGCGTCTAGGGTTGCCGAGATGGCAGCGCCGGTCTCCTGAGGTCGCGACACCGAGTTCGCCCTCTCAAGACGGCGGCACGCCGGCGAGGCGACTTGGAGAAGCAGCCGTGCCTCGGCCTCGTCCATGGCTGGCGGCTCCGACAGACCCACCGGCTGTTTGCCGTGCGGTCTCCCAGACGGCGGTGGAGGCGGCGGTGGAGGCACGAGAGTGTTCGACATGGAGGCCTCGCCGCTCTCCTTCTCCACGACGGGGTTCTCGGTGCTGGCTTCCCCGGTCTGCCCCGTAAACTCCGGAGGCGGTGGTGCATACGATAATGGGGGGACGAGCATCGCCGATCGGCGACGCGCGGCCTCCTCGGCACGCCATCTCGCCGCAAGGGCGGCTTCGGCATCATCCAGCTTCTTCTGGGCGGAGGCGGCCGCCCTGTCGGCCTCCGCCTTCTCCAGACGTTCGGCCTCCTCCTCCTCGCGCTTCTCCCGCGCATTCCGCTCCGTCGCCTCCCGGAGGTCGGCGGCGGGGTCGGGCCGCCGAGTATTGGCGGGCGTCTCTGCCGACCCCATGACAGAGGGGACGGCGACTCTCTCAAGGGAAAGAGGGGCCCTGAAGAAGAGTGGAGGGAGTATATAACAAAAAGACTCGGACAAGATTCAACAAGGGAAAATAAAAAAAGCATAAAGACTCACGCAGAGACTAGCGGCGGCTTTCTCACTTCCCTTCGGAAGCGGTTGGCCTTCGCGGCCGCCTGCTCTCGTCTGGTCACGACGGCCGCCCCCTTGAACTTCTTCAATTTTCCGCCAGGCGCACTCGGTCCGGCGTGACGCCTCTTCGCGCCGCCTTGGCCGGCCAGGCCGGCGGAGGAGCCGGCGCCCGACGGGCCGATCCTCAGCTGGTGGCGCGGAGCGACTTCGCCTTCGGTGTCGTTGTCAGGCCAGTCGGCGAAGGTGGCCGAGGGCCTGAAGTCGCCTTCTGCTCCTCCTCCCCCGCCTTCGGCGTCGGCTTCCATCGCCGCCGCCCCCAAGTCGGGGTCGTCGACGTCGCTCTCCGCGCGGTCGGGAACATACTCGCGGGGCTGTCTCGTGGCGCAGGCGGTAGGCTGCATAAGAGGATTCTAGTTTAGAAGAAGCCAACAAGAGTCAGAAGCCGGAGTCGGCTACGAAAAAAGACAAAACGATAGGGGGACGCGACTTACTACTGGTGGAGGGTTGTCGCGCCAGTACGGCTCCTTGCCGAACTGCCAGTCCTCCTCGAACTCGCAGTGCGCGATATAATTCACCATGTTTGCCACCTCCTTGTGGGGCATCTCCTTGGTGCTCATCCGACTTGGGTCTCGGAGGCCGCTCATCTGACAGATCAGGTGAGGCCGGCCTTGGAGCGGGAGAACTCGGCGCGCCACGAAGGCGGCCAGCAAGTCGGCCCCGACCAGTCCTTCCGACTGCGTCAAGACTCGGAGTCGCGCTACGGCGGCGGCTCCGGCGGGAGTCATCGTCTGGACTCGGTGGGACCAGCTGGGGAGCCTCCCAGTCAGGGGAGCGGCGTTGTAAGGCGGCAAGTTGACCCAGTCGCCGTCGAAGGCGAGGTTCTTCACGTAGAAGTACGAGCGCTGCCACATCTTCACCGACTTGATCAGCGTGATGGGAGGAAAGGGGTTGTCGGCCGTCGAGCGCCGCATCGCGATGAAGGCGCCGCACTGAGCCGGCACACCGACGATGTGCGTGCCAAGCTTAGAAGAGAAGAATTCTCCCCACAGCTCGATGGTGGGGAGAACGCCGAGGAAACCTTCGCACAGAGTGGCGAAGACGGAGAGCAACACCACCGTGTTCAGAGTGAGATGGTGCGGCTGAAGACTGTGGAACTCCAAGAACGAGCGGAAGAAGCCGCTCGCCGGCAGCCCCAGGCCGCGCATGAGGTGCGAGCGGAAGATGACCCGCTCGCCCTCTTCCGGCACCGGCCGGATTTCCCCCTCCGGTGTGGCGCGGGCGCGCACGGGGTCCGCGCTGGGGAGACGACGTGTCTGGCGGAGGAACTCGATATGTTCTTATTCTACCTCCGAGCCGTCCGATACGCCGGAGCGCACAGCGTGGGCCGCAGCGGAGGAAGAGCTCATCGCCGCGGTATGGTGTGCTCTTGCTCAACGGCGGTAGCAGGAGGGAGAGAAGGCAAGATAAGGCAGGGGAGCGGGGAAGAAGGGCGCGCGTGCTGTGCCGCTCCGCTTCCCCTCGCCTGCTTATAGCCCTGCGGGCTGAGAAGCCGAGGGGGCGGGCATGGGATTAACTGCGCATGATGCCCCACGCCGCCCCACGATCTACCCCACGAAGTTACTGCGCGCAGTAACGACGTGGGAAAACCAACCGTCCACGGCCGCAACGGATCCGTTCGTATGCCGAGGCGCGGTAGTGGCGGGCCCCGCCTAACGGCCCGTCCCGTCGCGCGCGTGGGCAGGCAGACTGTTCTCCCCACGTGGCGCCACGCGATAGGACCGCCCTGATGGATGCGGGGAAGCGTATCAGGCACGCCGCCTGGTTTCCCACCGCGACTTTCAAAGCTTCGGCTCTCCACTAAAACTCTGACTCTCGACAGTCGGCCCAAGGGAAGACGGTGGCCGACTTCCAGAGTCTGCTCCTTGAAGGGTGAAACTGTTGAAGCCCCACAAAGCAGCGTCCGCAGGGATTCACCAGCTTCGGGGACTACTGTCGGAGTAATGGGCCACGGGTAGGCTAACCCGAGCCCCAGGACATTTAAAGACATCGGGGCAGGCCGCGCCCCTTAGGCCGAGTCCCAGGAGAGACTCCAAAACATGCCGAGTCCTAGACGGCGACTCCCAGATAAGCCGACTCCAAGCTAGGCGACCTCCAGAGAGGCCGACTATGGAGAGTCGGCCCGAGACTCCTCCCTCATCTCGAAGTACGATGCGGGGTACGGTCACGGCATGGCTGTTCCCCCCTGCTTACGAAGGGCCGGCGTGGCTACAGTAAGCCGTATCGCTGGAAGATCTCCGGCGAGATGCGACACTGTTGACATGCCTGCCCTGACCTCAGCCACAGTGCGCAGTACACTGTGCCCACGACGCCGGCCTGTACGACCCGAAGGTGGCGGGGCCACCTGTCAGTGGGTGGGCCGAAGGCGGCCTGGGCAACCCGAAGACGGACCTGTGGGAGTCGGCCGACCCCTCCCCAGGGCCCCACGGGCCATTAACCGGATAAGATGGGGAATGGCGACAGTGATCGCTCGATAGACGGCGGCACTGTTGCCACGACCCGATGACCGAGCCTGCGTCATCAGGAGTGCCGCTACAGTTGTACCCTCGGAGGGTAGGCCTATATAAACCCCCGGGGCACCCATGCAAAGGGTTCGGACCTAGACAGAGATAGACCAGATAGCACGGGGAGGAGAGAGCTAGCCTTGCCCTCTCCTGCCTCTCGAAACAGCTCCAGGAGCACCATTGTAGCCACTTTGCTTTAGTGATCATGCGGAGACCCCGCAGAGCAGCAATAGTGGTGTTATCTCCTAGGAGAGCTCTGAAGCTGGGTAAGTTCCGCCGGCGTGCATGTCTTCGCCTCATCCCGCTTCCAGGCACCGGCGACGTTCTACTCGCTCCCACCATGATAAGTCATCTTTTGGCATATGTCATATCCAACCCCCGACAATAAAGATTTGCAATTTGTCTAAAAAAAAGCAGTGAGCGCGGTTGCTTAGCCAGTGCGATCCCCTCCTCCATGCATGCCGCCATCAATTCATCTGGCTCAAGAGCGGGACTTGCCTCAAGATTTTTTTTAAAAAAGAGCGGGACTTGTCTATGGGCAGGTGGCCGTCTCGCGGGTTTGATTAATCACATATTTCCCCGATTCCTCAGATATGGTTGTGTTTTGCAAATTGGTGCTCCTTTTTTTTTGCGGGGTTGCAAATTGGTGTTCCAAATTACTAGAACTGTCCACATGAATGATTAACTGATTCGTGAAGTGACGTCGTCTGAAATTTGGGATGGGCTTTAAGCCCATATAACAATTTCTAAAAATCTTTAAAGGTTCATGTGGGTTTATTGGAACCAGGTGCAGTGGAAAGTTTAGTCCCATCCTGAAAGTAAAAGAGGAGTAGTTTTTTCTACATGCTATTGGAGCTTGAGAAGATAATAGGCCCTCGTGCATTTCTCCTCCGCCGGTCGCCTCGACACGATGCGCCGCAGGTTGCGGGAATGAGTCGAGCCGAACTCACACCTACACACTTATTTTTACCAACAAGTAACGAAAAGTCTTCTGACAGCTGGGCCACAATCTTCTGAGCCACGATCTAAGACGTCGGATCGTGGGTTGTCACGGACTAGGACGTGGGTCGAGCCCACACGGCTGCGCCTATATAAGTGTGCGGTGTCTTCTAACCCTAGCCGTCATAAACAGATCACATCACCATGCCCTGAAAGTGTGCGGTGTCTTCTAACCCTGCTCCCACGCGAACTGCCCGTGTCGTTTCTTTGCTGTTGCTGCCGCCGGTGACTCCACCCCGTCCGCCGCGTACACGGTCGACGAAAGAGCAGGTCTCCGAAACCCCGTCTCTCCAGTTCTTGGAGAGAGGTGAATAGGTTTTTGAAAAGCGACTACGCGATTGCTCGCCTCTGATCCACTACGTCCGCGTCGTCTTCGTCATCACCATGTCCACCGACGCCAAACGTGCCGCCGCCGAGAAGATTGAGGCCGATAAGAAGGCTGCCGAGGATGCCGCTGCTGCTGTCACCGCCGCCGCAGCTTCTGCCTGGCCTAGTGGAGGGTATAACACATTTATCTCGCTCCTACTTATTTTCGTATCAGTAGTACTAGCAGTATGTGTAGATTTGTCTATTGTTTGCTTAGTACGTGCATGCTTAGATCAGAGTCAGTATGTCCTCAATGCAGTCAATGCCATGCTAGAGATTTATCTATTGATTAAATTAGTTGAAAAATTGCCTATTTACTCAACAACGCCAAAGTGCGAAAGTGCTCTTTTGATCCCGAGCTTATATGCTACCCCATGAACGGTAAAAAAATAAAAAAAATCTGATTACTTTTATGAATAAACATCGTCGAATGCTTTATCTGTGTATAAAATTTTAGGTCAAAATGACATCGTGAAGGTCTGCGCAAAAGTAACAAAATCAATGCTCCAAAATGCTTCCAACAATAATGTTTTTGGACCACTGAAATTTCTTTTGCTCAGATCTTCACAAATGTCATATCAACCTGAGATTTTGCACGCAGTTAGAAAAATTATTAATGTTCATTAAAAAATTAGATTTTTTATTTTTTATTATTCTTTTAGATTTTACTGTTCATGCTGGAGAATATGAGTCGGGAGCAAATACTCCATGTCCCGCCAAAGATACACTTCATTGTTTATCATTGTTTATAAGGTAGCATCATATTACATGGATGAATTGGCGTCTACTTCAACATGGTGGTATCGACTGTTGAAAAGAATTGTTGTACGGAACAGAACACAAATCCTATAATAACTTGATAATGGCGAGATGCAGCTCAGGACTGCACTGACAACGCAGCGTCGGCTTCCATCTTCTTGGCGCCGCTCTTGCTTCCAACTCCAAGCTCTGCCGCCGCGGAAAGCAGGGACGTCGAGCTCGTGCTCCACCCGCACTCGTGGCTCCTCGTCCTCGACAGCTCCGATGCGTAGCAGATCATGTCCTCCAGGTCGGTGTACGACGACCCACCTTCCTCCATGGCCGCGCTGGCCTCTGCGGCGAGCTTCTTGGCCCTGGACCTCCTCGCGGCCCCCTCCGGCCCGTCGTCCATCAGCTCGGCGACCACCTTCTCCACGTCGCCGCTAGTGATCTGGACGCCCTCGGCCTCCGCGGGCACGTTCATGACGGGCAGCTTGACGCCGGACCTGACGCCGACGCCGAGCACGTCCACGAGCAGCCGCTCGCTGCAGAACTGGTCGGCGAAGTTGGGCCACGTGAGCGCCGGCACGCCGTGGGAGATGGCCTCCAGCGTCGCGTTCCAGCCGCAGTGCGTCAGGAACCCGCCCACCGCCGGGTGCGACAGGATGGTCACCTGCGGCGCCCAGCCTCGGACGAGGAGGCCCCTGTCCTTGACGCGCTCCTCGAACCCCTCGTCGTCCAGCAGCGCTTGCACGGCGGCGTCGGCCTTTGCCTCCTTGATGGCCCACACGAACGGCCGCCCCGACGCCTCCAGGCCGCGCGCGAGCTCGGCGACCTGCTTCGCCGGCAGCTTCGCGATGCTGCCGAAGCTGATGTAGAGCACGGACGCCGGCGGCCGGGCGTCCAGCCACGAGACGATGCGGCCGGCGTCGACGTCGGCGCGGTTGCCACGGCCGGCCTTGGCATCGGCGTCGTCGAAGCTGGAGGCGCACGTCGGCCCGACGGCCCACGTCCTCCGGCCGAGCGCCGTCGCGTAGGCGTCGACGAAGACGCCCTCGATGCCGCGGAACGTGTTCACGAGCAGGCCGTCGGCGGTGGCCTCGGCGTCGAGGACGTCGCGCTGCTCCTTCTCCACGCCGGGCCACTGGAAGAACCCCCGGAACGTGGCCGTGTTTCCCACGGCGGGCACGGGGAAGTCCGGCACCTCGAACTCCTCCATGTCGTCGGCGCCGACGCGGTCGTACACGCCGTGCTTGGCCAGGTTGTGCACGGCGAGGAGGAAGTAGGCGGAGGGGCAGTGCATGACCAGCCTGGGGATGCCGAGGCTAGCACACACGTCAGCCGTCCACGGGTTGCAGGAGTCGGCGATGAGGCAGTCAGGCCGGCGCGGCAGCGCGCGGACGTACTCCTCGAGCGGCTCGGCCATCCCCCAGATGGCCTGGAAGAACTTGACGTACAAGGTCTGGTCGACCATCTGGTCGGCGTTCTCCAGTCCCTCCGGCAGCCCGAAGCGCGGGCCGGGGAAGGGCAGCTCGGCGAGGTCGACCCGCAGGCCCGCCCTGGCGGCGCCCTCGACGGCGGGCCTGTTGCGCGCGGCGTTGACGGGCGTGGTGAGCACCGTGACCCGCGGCCCTCGCGCGGCGATGAGGCGCGCCAGGTCCACCATCGGGATGATGTGGCCCTGCGCCACCAGCGGCACCAGCAGGAAGTGCAGCTCCGACGCCGCCATCACTCTCCCTGTTTTTCTCCGAGTCTCTGTTGCTCGCTTGCTCCGCAACAACAGCTATATAGCTAGCTAGCGATGGTGGTAACGGCGCCGAGCAGAATTAAGAAAGTTAATTATGGCGTAGCTGGTGAGTGGCTGTGAGACACCTAGGACACGGTCGTCTCTGTGAGTTTGTGTGACGCGTACGGCACGACCGATGTTCTCCACGAGGCTTTAGCGCTATGCTGAGGACATCGGACGTGATGTGATGTGACGGACGGCGGAGATAGTTGCATGGATGAAATTGTCCATCGACGGAGGAGGAAGGAGAGAAGTTGAGAAAAGCTAGAGGAGGAGGTGGCGCCAAGCCAAAGGAAGCGCCGAGTGGTGGCGAGGACGTGATAAGGAGCGTGGGGTTACCGTACACAGGCCACACAAGCATCTGCTCCTGGCCATCTTCTGTTGCGCATGGCGACACGTGAGCTGCCGAACGGTTGTGTGACTCGCGGGCGCAGCGACCTACGTGGACGCAGATGTTACACGAGCGTCGAGCGGCGACGTCGGTCGTCACGAAGCTGTGGGGATCGAGATTCGAGTTGGTTTCTACTCCCTCCGTTCGAAATTACATGTCTCGGAAATGAATGTATCTAAAACTAAAATACGTCTAGATACATCGATTTCTGTGACAAGTAATTCCGAACGGAGGGAGTAGAAGCGGAAGCTTCCGAGGTGACGTGAGCGCCTACCCAAGCGTCCTTGTCGCCGTCTTCGGAAACCAATCAATGGGGTCGGGGCCGAGGTGGTTCGTGTAATCGTACGGGCGGCCGGCCGGCCGGCGTGGCGGGCTTTGCCGGTCATTCCGAGCCGGTCCAGGAGGCTCCGGCACCCTCTTCATTTTCATTTGCGAATGGAGGGAGCCTCTAGTGATCTAGTCCTCGGGTTGGTGATTTGTTTGCTTTTTGTTTGACAGTTTGTGGTTTGGTGGTTTCGTGGTCAGAAAACGCATCTTGTGCGAGATATGCACATTCCCGCACGGCGCACGCCAACACCTTTTTGCAAAGCGTGCCATTATGCATCTGAAATGAGATCTGAAAATAATAAACAATGGTCTTTAATCCATCAAAGTTTAAATTCTAGACTTGACATGAGTGCTCACTTTTTTTATCATGTTATAAGAAAACGCATCGAAGCCGGCGAGCGACGTTCTTTTTACTTTGCGTCCCTGGTGCAAGTTCTTAATAAATAATACTTAAACTACTTCCTCCATTTCTTTTTTGCTTCTCGTGTATGTTTTGTCTTAAGTCCAACCTCATAAAGTTTGATCGAAATTGTAGGGAAAATATCAGCATTCACAATACCAAACAAATATAATTACATGCATCATGAAATTACTATTCATATTATGTAGTATCTTTAGTATTGTATAGATGTTGATATTACTCCCTCCGTCCGGAATTACTTGTCGAAGAAATTGATAAAAATGGATGCATCTAGAACTAACATATGTCTAGATACATCCATTTCCTCGACAAATATTTTCGGACGGAGGGAGTATTTAATATAAGTTTGGTCAAACTATTAAAAGTTTGACTTACAAAGATCTTATACGCAGAGTAAAAGAACCGAGGTAGTAATTGAGTGATGGAACCGACAAAAGAGAAAGCTTGTGCAAGAGTCTTCCAATGGCTCAATGTCAAAGAAGAAGGAAGATGGTGATGACTTTGAGATGGCCATGTAGGAAGAAGAGGGAGGAAGAAATGCTATATGTGGCTCTCACTAGGGCGGTACATTCATCGTCATAGGCCAGATTGCCATTTGCAAATGATGAGAGATTACTTAGTGGACAATCTAGTGTATCCGGGCAACCTTTTTAGGCGACTTTTCAGAATGTCGAAGGAGCTCTTTATGTGAATTTCAACTATGGTCGAATAGTATGACGATTCGTTCAAGCGGAGGAGAAATGTGTGTGGACAACATGCTACTTGTGAGCTACGTTGGATTTCTCAAAATAGGAGGGGATGATGCACTACAGTAGAGATAAGTATTTCCTTCAGTTATTAAACCAAGGTTATCAATTTAGTAGGAGAACCAAGCAACACTACGTAAACAACACCTCACACAAACAACAAATACTCGCAACCCAACGCGTAGAGAGGTTGTCAATCCCTTAATGGTTACGTGCAAAATTAAATTGTATAGTTTTTGATAGATAGATCTGACAAAAATACAAAATAAAATAAATAAAAGAAAATTGCAGCAAGATATTTTTAGGATTTTTATATGATAAAAGATAAACCCAGGGCCCATAGTTTTGACAAGATGCTTCTCTCGAGAAAATAGCATACGGTGGGTAGACAAATTACTGTTGAGCAATTGATAGAAAAGCAAATAATTATGACGATATCCAAGTCAATGGTCAAACATATAGGCATCACATCCAAGATTAGTAGACCGAAATGATTCTGCATCTACTATGATTACTCCACACATCGACCGCTATCCAGCATGCATTTAGTGTATTAAGTTCATAGAAAACAGAGTAATGCATTAAGCAAGATAACATGATGTAGACAAGATAAACTCACATATTAATAAACCCCATCTTTTTACCCTTAATAGCAATGATACATACGTGTCATGTCCCTTTCTGTCACTGGGATTGAGCACAGGAAGATCGAACTCATTACAAAGCATCTCTTCTCATGGCAAGATAAATCAATCTAGTTGGCCAAGCCAAACCAATAAATTGGAGAATAAGTACAAAGCTATATTAATCATGCATAAAAGATTTCAGAGAAACTCAAATAATATTCACAGATAGATCTGATCATAAACTCACAATTCATCATATCTCAATAAACACATCGCGAAAAGTCATTACATCAAATAGATCTTCAAGAACAACAATGAGAACATTGTATTAAGAAACATCGAGAGAGAAGAAGCCATCTAGCAACTAACTATGGACTCGTAGGTTTGTGGTAAACTACTAACGCATCATCGGAGGGGCAGCAAGGTTGATGAAGAACCCCTCCGTGATCATATTGCCCCTCCGACAGAGTGCCAGAAAGGGTCTCCGGATGGGATCTCTTGAGAACAGAGGTTTGCGGTGACGGAAAAAGTATTTAGTGGACTGATACGTCTCCAATGTATCTATAATTTATGAAGTATTCATGCCATATTTACAATAGTTTTATATGATTTTGGTATGATTTGATTAGAACTAACCCGGACTGACGCTGTTTTCAGCAGAACTATCGTGGTGTTATTTTTGTGCAGAAATTAAAGTTTTCAGAATGCACTGAAAATCAACCGAGAATTTTTCTAGAAAATATAAAAAATATTGGAGCAAAGAGTTACGGGAGGGGAGTCCCATGGGCCCCACGAGGGTGGGTTTGCGCCCATGTGCCTCGTGGACTTCCCATGGGCCCCCTGACTTGTTCTCGACGCCAACCTCTCCTATAAATGCCCAAACCTTCAGAAAATAACCTAGATCGGAAGTTCCGCCGCCGCAAACCTCTATAGCCACGAGAAATACATCTAGGCCCTCTCTGGCACCCTGCCAGAGGGGGCCATCATCACCGGAGGCCATGGGGAAGGATCTCGGAGGGGCCATCATCGCCATGAAGGCCAAGGACTAGAGGGAGAACCTCTCCCCATCCAGGGGGACACCATGGAGGAGGAAGCACAAGGGGGAGAACCTCTCCTCCTCTCTCTCGATGGCGCCAGAGTGCCATCGGGAGGGGAATCATCGCCGCGGTGATCGTCTTCATCAACATCACCATCCTCATCTCTTTTACGCGGTCCACTCTCCTGCACCCCACTGTAATCCCTACTTGAACATGGTGCTTTATGCCACATATTATGATCCAATGATGTGTTGCCATCCTATGATGTTTTGAGTAGATATCTTTTGTCTTTCGGTTGATTGATGATCTAGATTGGTATGAGTTGTATAATTTATTTTGGTGCTGTCCTATTGTGCCCTCCGTGTCGCCCAAGCGTGAGGGATTCCCATTGTAGGGTGTTGCAATACGTTCATGATTCACTTATAGTTGGTTGCTTGAGTGACAGAAGCATAAACCCGACTAAGGGGGTTGTTGCATATGGGATAAAGGGGACTTGATATGTTAATGCTATGGTTGGGTTTTACCTTAATGATCTTTAGTAGTTGCGGATGCTTGCTAGAGTTCCAATCATAAGTGCATATGATCCAAGAAGAGAAAGTATGTCAGCTTATGCCTCTCCCTCATATGAAATTGCAATGATGACTACCGGTCTTGTTAACAATTTCCTAGGATTATTCCGCACACCGACCCATCATTATTCCACACTTGCTATTTATAATATTTAGTAATATATTCTAACTTTATGATAACATCACCTACTTTTATATTTTAGCTCTCTGATATCATGCAAAGTTATCCTCTTCATACCCACAACGTAGTTTTATTTCTCGTTTCTAGTTGGTAGCAAACGTTTGGTGTACGTAGAGTCGTATCAATGGCAGATAGTGAAGGAAATATGCCCTAGAGGCAATAATAAAGTTATTATTTATTTCCTTATTTCATGATAAATGTTTATTATTCATGCTAGAATTGTATTAACTGGAAACTTAGTACATGTGTGAATACATAGACAAAACATAGTGTCCCTAGTATGCCTCTACCTGACTAGCTTGTTAATCAAAGATGGTTAACTTTCCTAACCATAGACATGTCTTGTCATTTGATGAACGGGATCACATCATTAGGAGAATGATGTGATGGACATGACCCATCCATTAGCTTAGCATTATGATCGTTACAGTTTCATTGCTGCTGCTTTCTTCATGACTTATACATGTTCCTCAGACTATGAGATTATGCAACTCCCGAATACCGGAGCAACACCTTGTGTGCTATCAAGCTTCACAACGTAATGGGTGATTATAAAGGTGCTCTACAGGTGTCTACGAAGGTGTTTGTTGGGTTGACATAGATCGAGATTAGGATTTGTCACTCCGTGTTTCGGAGAGGTATCTCTGGGCCCTCTCGGTAATGCACATCACTATAAACCTTGCAAGCAACGTGACTAATGAGTTAGTTGCGGGATGATGCATTACGGAACGAGTAAAGAGACTTTCCGGTAACGAGATTGAACTAGGTATGATGATACCGATGATCGAATCTCGGGCAAGTAACATACCGATGACAAAGGGAACAACGGATGTTGTTATGCGGTTTGACCGATAAAGATCTTCGTAGAATATGTAGGAGCCAATAGCATCTAGGTTCCGCTATTGTTTATTGACCAGAGATGTGTCTCGGTCATGTCTACATAGTTCTCGAACCCGTAGGGTCCGCACGCTTAACGTTCGATGACGATTTGTATTATGAGTTATGTGTTTTGATGACCGAAGTTTGTTCGGAGTCCCGGATGAGACCACGGACGTGACGAGGAGTCTAGAAATGGTAGAGACGTAAATATCAATATATTGGAAGGCTATATTCGAACATCGGAAAGGTTCCGAGTGATTCGGGTATTTTTCGTAGTACCGGAGAGTTACGGGAATTTGCCGGGGGAAGTTAATGGGCATTATTGGGCTTTAGTGGAGAGAGGGAAGACGGGCCACAAGGTGGCACGCGCCTCGCCCCTTCCCAAAACAAATTGGACAAGGGGTGGGGGCACGACCCCCCTTTCCTTCTCCCTCTCCCTCCTTTCCTTCTTTCCTACTCTGAAAAGGAAAGGGAATCCTATTAGGACTTGGGAGTCCTAGTAGGAGTCCCTACACTTGGCGCACCCCTAGGAGGGCCGACCTCTCTCCCTCCCTCCCTTATATACATGGGCAGGGGGCACCCCAAAGACACACAAATTTCTCTTAACCATGTGCGGTGCTCCCCTCCACAGTTACACACCTCGATCATACCATCGTAGTGCTTAGGCGAAACCCTGCGCCGGTAACATCATCATCACTGTCGCCATGCCATTGTGCTGACAGAACTCACCCTTGTCCTCAACTGGATCAAGAGCACGAGGGACGTTATCGAGATGAACGTGTGCTGAACGCGGAGGTGTCGTATGTTCGGTACTTGATCGGTTGGATCACGAAGAAGTTCGACTACATCAACCGCGTTATTGAAACGCTTCCGCTTTCGGTCTACGAGGGTACATGGACACACTATCCCCTCTCGTTGCTATGCATCACTTAGATAGATCTTGCGTGATCATAGGAATTTTTTTGTAATTACCGCGTTCCCCAACAGTGGCATCCGAGCCAGGTCTATGCGTAGATGTTATATGCACGAGTAGAACACAAAGAGTTGTGGGCGATAATAGTCATACTGCTTACCAGCAATGTCTTACTTTGATCCGGAGGTATTGTTGGATGAAGCGGCCCGGACCGACATTACATGACCGCGTTCATGAGACTGGTTCTATCGACGTGCTTCGCACACAGGTGGCTAGCGGGTGTCTATTTCGCCAACTTTATTTGAATCAAGTTTGACTACACCCGGTCCTTGTTGAAGGTTAAAACAACACACTTGACGAAAAATCGTTGTGGTTTTGATGCGTAGGTAAGAATAGTTCTTGCTAGAAACTCATAGCAGCCACATAAATCTTGCAACAAGAAAGTAGAGGACGTCTAACTTGTTTTTGCAGGGCATGTTGTGATGTGATATGGTCAAGACATGATGTGATGATCATGTTTTGTTGAAGTTATCGGTAACTGGCAGGATCCTTATGGTTGTCTCTTTATGCATAAGATGCAAGCGCCATATAATTGCTTTACTTTATCGCTATGCGATAGCAATAGTTGGCAAGACGACCATGTGATGACACATTGATAAAGATCAAGATGATGAAGATCATGGTGTCATGCCGGTGACGATGGAGATCATGATGGTACTTTGGAGATGGAGATCAAAGGCACAATATGATGATGCCCATATCATGTGACATATTTTGATTGCATGTGATGTTTATCTTTTATGTTCTTATTTTGCTTACTTCGGCGGTAGCATTATAAGATGATCCCTTACTAAAATTTCAAGGTATAAGTGTTCTCCCTGAGTATGCACCATTGCGACAGTTCTTCGTGCTGAGACACCACATGATGATCGGGGTGTGATAAGCTCTACGTTCACATATAACGGGTGCAAGCCAGTTTTGCACACGCAGAATACTCTGGTTAAACTTGACGAGCCTAGCATATGCAGATATGGCCTCGGAACACTGGAGACCGAAAGGTCGAGCATGAATCATATAGTAGATATGATCAACATAGTGATGTTCACCATTGAAAACTACTCCATCTCATGTGATGATCGTACATGGTTTAGTTGATTTGGATCACGTGATCATTTAGATGACTATAGGGATGTCTATCTAAGTGGGAGTTCTTAAGTAATATGATTAATTGAACTTTAATTTATCATGAACTTAGTCTTGATAGTATTCTACAAATTATGTTGTAGATCAATAGCTCGTGTTATAGCTTCCCTATGTTTTTATATGTTCCTAGAGAAAACTAAGTTGAAAGATGGTAGTAGCAATGATGCGGACTGGGTCCGTGATCTGAGGTTTATCCTCATTGCTGCACAGAAGAATTATGTCCTTAATGCACCGCTAGGTGACAGATCTATTGCAGGAGCAGATGCAGACGTTATGAACGTTTGGCTAGCTCAATATGATGACTACTTGATAGTTTAGTGCACCATGCTTTATGGCTTAGAATCAGGACTTCAAAGACGCTTTGAATGCCACGAAGCATATGAGATGTTCCAAGAGCTGAAATTGGTATTTCAGACTCATGCCCATGTCGAGAGGTATGACACCTCAGACAAATAATTCACCTAAAAGATGGAGGAGATTAGCTTTGGAAGTGAGCATGTGCTCAGATTGTCTGGGTACTACAATCTCTTGAATCAAGTGGGAGTTAATATTCCAGATAAGATAGCGATTGACAGAGTTCTCTAGTCACCATCACCAAGTTACTCGAACTTCGTGGTGAACTATAATATGCAAGGGATGACAAAAGCAATTCCCTAGCTCTTCGTGATGCTGAAACCGACGAAGGTAGAAATCAAGAAAAAGTATCAAGTGTTGATTGACAATACCACTAGTTTCAAGAAAAGGGCAAAGGGAGAGAAAGGAAACTTCAAATAGAATGGCAAGTAAGTTGTCACTCCCGTGAAGAAGCCCAAAGCTAGACCTAAGCCTGAAACTGAGTGCTTCTACTGCAAAGGAAATGATCACTGGAAGCGGAACTACCCCAAATATTTGGTGGAAAAGAGGATGGCAAAGTGAACAAAGGTATATTTGATATACAGGTTATTGATGTGTACCTTGCTAGTGTTCATAGTAGCCCCTGGGTATTCGATACTTGTTCGGTTGCTAAGATTAGTAACTTGAAACAGGAGTTACAGAATAAATAGAGACTAGTTAAGAATGAAGTGACAATGTATGTTGGAAGTGGTTCCAAGAATTATATGATCATCATCACACACTCCCTATATTTTCGGGATTAGTGTTGAACCTAAATAAAAGTTATTGTGTGTTTGCGTTGAGCATGAATATGATTATATCATGTTTATTGCAATACAGTTATTCATTTAAGGTAGAGAATAATTGTTATTCTGTTTACATGAATAAAACCTTCTATGGTCATACACCCAATGTTGATTGAATCTCGATCGTGGTAATACTCATATTCACAATATTGATGCCAAAAGATGCAATGTTGATAATGATAGTGCAACTTATTTGTGGCACTGCCGTTTGGGTCATATCGGTGTAAAGCGCATGAAGAAACTCCATAAAGATGGACTTTTGGAATCACTTGATTATGAATCATTTGATACTTGCGAACCGTGCCTTATGGGCAAGATGACTAAAACTCTGTTCTCCAGAACAATGGAACGAGATATTGACTTATTGGAAATAATACATACCGATGTATGCAGTCCAATGAATATTGATGCTCGTGGCATGTATTGTTATTTTTTTGACCTTCATAGATGATTTAAACAGATATGGGTATATCTACTTAATGAAACACAAGTCTGAAACATTTGAAAAGTTCAAAGAATTTCAGTGTGAAGTGGAGAATCATCATGACAAGAAAATAAAAGTTTCTACGATCTGATCGTGGAGGAGAATATTTGAGTTACGAGTTTGGCCTTCATTTAAAACAATGTGGAATAGTTTCACAGCTCACGCCACCTAGAACACCATAGCGTAATGGTGTGTCCGAACGTCGTAACCGCACTCTATTGGATATGCGATCTATGATGTCTCTTAACGGTTTACCACTATCGTTTTGGGGTTATGCATTAGAGACAACTGCATTCACTTTAAACAGGGCACCATCAAAATTCGTTGAGACGACACCTTATGAACTATGGTTTGGCAAGAAACCAAAGTTGTCATTTCTTAAAGTTTGGGGCTACGATGCTTATGTGAAAAAGCTTCAGCCTGATAAGCTCGAACCCAAATCAGAGAAGTGCGTCTTCATAGGATACCCAAAGGAAACTGTTGGGTACACCTTCTATCACAGATCCGGAGGCAAGATCGTTGCTAAGAATGGATCCTTTCTAGAGAAGGAGTTTCTGTCGAAAGAAGTGAGTGGGAGGAAAGTAGAACTTGATGAGGTAATTGTACCTTCTCCCTTATTGGAAAGTAGTTCATCACAGAGATCAGTTCCAGTGATTCCTACACCAATTAGTGAGGAAGCTAATGATGATGATCATGAAACTTCAGATCAAGTTACTACAAAACCTCGTAGGTCTTCCAGAGTACGGTCCGCACCAGAGTGGTACGGTAATCCTGTTCTGGAAGTCATGTTAGTAGACCATGGTGAACCTCTGAACTATGAGGAATCGATGATGAGCTCAGATTCCGTGAAATGGCTGGAGGCCATGAAATCCTAGATAGGATCCATGTATGAGAACAAAGTGTTGACTTTGGTGGACTTGCCCGATGATCGACAAGCCACTAAGAATAAATGGATCTTCAAGAGGAATATGGATGCTGATAGTAGTGTTACTTTCTACAAAGCTCGACTTGTCGCAAAAGGTTTTCGACAAGTTCAAGGAGTTGACTACGATGAGACTTTCTCACCCGTAGCAATGCTTAAGTCTATTTGAATCATGTTAGCAATTGCTGCATTTTATGATTATGAAATTTGGCAGATGGATGTCAAAACTACATTCATGAATGGATTTCTGGAAGAAGAGTTGTATATGATGCAACCAGAAGGTTTTGTCGATCCAAAGGGTGCTAACAAAGTGTGCAAGCTCCAGCGATCCATTTATGGACTGGTGGAAGCCTCTCGGAGTTGGAATAAATGCTTTGACAGTGTGATCAAAGCATATGGTTTTATACAGACTTTTGGAGAAGCCTGTATTTATAAGAAAGTGAGTGGGAGCTCTGTAGCATTTCTAATATTATATGTGGATGACATATTGTTGATTGGAAATGATATATAATTTCTGGATAACATAAAGGGATACTTGAATAAGAGTTTTTCAATGAAAAACCTAAGTGAAGCTGCTTATATATTGGGCATCAAGATCTATAGAGATAGATCAAGACGCTTGATAAGTTTTTTCAATGAATACACACCTTGACAAATTTTTGAAAGAGTTCAAAATGGACCAGTCAAAGAAGGAGTTCTTGTCTGTATAACAAGGTGTAAAGTTGAGTAACACTCAAAACCCGACCACAACAGAAAATAGAAAGAGAATGAAAGTCATTCCCTATGCCACAGCCATAGGTTTTGTAAAGTATTCTATGCTATGTACCAGACCTATTGTGTACCTTGCCATGAGTTTGTCAAAGGGGTACAATAGTGATCTAGGAGTAGATCACTGGACAATGGTCAAAATTATCCTTAGTGATAGGGGCTTATTGTGTTGCCTCCCGACGTATTCACCTTTAGGTGATGTCAACAATAATATCCTATGCCAACTTACATCCAATTGGATATATGTATCATGATCTTTCAAACACGAGGAGCTTGCCAAAGGATAAAATTGAAAAAGGGAAAGGTGAAGATCACATTGACTCAAGCAAAAAAGTGAAAACATAAAGTAAAAGATAGGCCCTTCGTAGAGGGAAGCAGAGGTTGTCATGCGCGTATAGGGTTGATGCATGAAATCTTAATGCAAAAGAATGTCACTTTATATTTCCCCTTGTATGTGGACCTTTATTATGCAATCCATCGCTTTTATTACTTCCACAACAAGTTCGTACGAAGCTTATTTTCTCTGTACTAATAATTCATACATATTTAGAGAGCAATTTTTATTGCTTGCACCGATGACAACTTACTTGAAGGATCTTACTCAATCCATAGGTAGGTATAGTGGACTCTCATGGCCAAACTGGGTTTGAGGATATTTGGAAGCACAAGTAGTATCTCTACTTGGTGCAAGGAATTTGGCTAGCAAGAGGGGGAAAGGCAAGCTCAACATGTTTGGAAGGTCAATGACAATATACTTTAACTGAGATGTCGGAAAACATAAACCATTACGTTGTCTTCCTTGTCCAGCATCAACTCTTTTAGCACGTCATACTTAATGAGTGCTTCACAATCATAAAAGATGTCCAAGATAATATATCTATATGTGAACCCCTCTTTCCTTATCACTTTCTATTAATTGCAACGATGACCAAGGCTACGTTCATCAACTCTCAACAATTTTTATGCCTCATACTTTCTACGTGTGAAGTTATCACTATCCATAAGATCAATATAAACTCCTTTTGTTCTTTCTACTTTCTCAAGGTCATAGCAACATAGCAAAGCCCTTGACTCAACACTAATCTTTATTATAGAGAGCACACGGACTCACTTACATAAAGAGATCACAACGCAAAACTCAAAACTACTTGATATCAAAACTTCAATCTACTAGATCAAGATACTACCAAAAGGATCGAACTAAATAAAGCGGTAAAGATAGGAGTGTGATGGTGATACAATACCGGGGCACCTCCCCCAAGCTTGGTAGTTGCCAAGGGGAGTGCCCATACCCATGTGATTATTTCCCCGAAGGTGATGGAGGTGGTGAAGTGGGAATTGTTGATGATGTAGGCTTGTCGTTCGTCTTCCAAGGCATAGGCTCTCCATCATAAAAGGATGATCGAGTCTCCGGGATCCTTAAATCTGCAGAGCTCATTCGCTTGAATCTATATTCATACTCACAATTCTGGTTTTGCAGGTCATAAATCTGGGCTTGGAGGTGCTCGATTTTCTCTTGAAGCTTGAAGATGGTCTCCCCGATGACTTTGGCATCTAGCTTGTGGTTGTTGGTGAACTCCGTGATCATCATCTGGTTGGCGTTAAGTCCACGCTCCACCATCCCTTGACACTTGAAAACTTCTTGCTCCATGGCTTCGAGCTTTGTCTCCATGCTCCCGGTACGCCTTGGTCCCTCCACATCGCGGATGTGCAGCACCCCCTTACGCATCTCAATGGTTTGAGGGTGATGCAGCACATCCGCGAGATAGGGGTTGATGACCCTCTTGAAAAACTTGTCCTTGGGAGTGCTTGGAGATGACATGATGCTCTAAATCTGAAACAGAAACAACTCGAAACAAAAACAGAGGATAATTGCGTGATACGGTGGTCAAAACCTTCGGGAGTATATATAATGAATTTTTATTGACCAAAATACATAACATACAAGAAAACAGAGTCCGGGAGGCACACGAGGTGCCCACAAGATAGGGGGGCGCGCCCTATAGGGGGGGGCTCCTCTCTCGTGAGAGCCTCGTGTCCCTTTCAGACTACTTCTTTCTTCCTAAAATTCTTAAATAATCCAAAACTGATAAAAATTGCCATTAGAGTTGTTTTGGAGTCGGTTTACTTACCGTATCACGTACCTATGCCTTTTCGGAGTCTGGAACGTTCTGGAAAGTGTCTCTTATGTATTCCTCAGGGGTTATGGTTTCAATAATTTTAGTTTCAACATTGATAGGATTACCTGAAATATAATGTTTAATTCTTTGACCGTTTACCACCCTCGGATTTGTGCCTTCGAAGTTGTTGATTTTGATAGCACCAGAACGATAGGCCTCCTCGATAACGTAGGGACCTTCCCATTTTGAGAGAAGTTTATCTGCAAAAAATCTTAAACGAGAGTTGAATAATAACACATAATCTCCTACATTAAACTCACGCTTTTGTATCCTCTTATCATGCCAGCGTTTGACTTTTTCTTTGAAAAGCTTGACATTCTCATAAGCTTGGGTTCTCCATTCATCAAGTGAGCTAATATCAAACAACCTCTTCTCACCGGCAAGTTTGAAGTCATAATTGAGTGCTTTAAGAGCCCAACATGCTTTATGTTCAAGTTCAAGAGGTAAATGACATGCGTTTCCATAAACCATCTTATATGGAGACATACCCGTAGGATTTTTGTATGCAGTTCTATAGGCCCATAATGCATCATCAAGTTTTTTGGACCAATTATTTCTAGATCTATTCACAGTATTTTGCAAAATTAATTTGAGCTCTCTATTGCTCAACTCTACTTGACCACTAGATTGTGGGTGATAAGGAGATGCGATTCTATGATTGACATCATACTTAGCAAGCATCTTACGGAAAGCACCATGAATAAAGTGTGAACCACCATCAGTCATAAGATATCTAGGGACTCCAAACCTCGGAAAAATAACTTCTTTAAGCATTGTAATAGAAGTGTTATGATCAACACTACTAGTTGGAATAGCTTCTACCCACTTAGTAACGTAATCAACAGCAACTAAAATATGTGTATAACCATTAGAGGCAGGAAAAGGTCCCATATAATCAAAGCCCCAAACATCAAACGGTTCAATAACAAGAGAATAATTCATGGGAATTTCTTGACGTCTACTAATGTTACCTATTCTTTGACTTTCATCACAAGATAAGACAAACTTACGAGCATCTTTGAAGAGAGTAGGCCAATAAAAACCAGATTGTAGTACCTTGTGTGCAGTTCTATCTCCAGCCTGGTGTCCTCCATAAGATTCAGAGTGACACTTGCATAGGATTTGTTCCTGTTCATGCTCAGGCACACAACATCTAATAATACCATCTACTCCTTCTTTATAAAGGTGTGGATCATCCCAGAAGTAATGTCTTAAATCATAAAAGAACTTTTTCTTTTGCTGGTATGTGAAACTAGGCGGTATATATTTAGCAACAATGTAATTAGCATAATCAGCATACCAAGGAGCAGTACGAGAAGCATTGACAACCGCTAATTGTTCATCAGGAAAACTATCATTAATAGGCTGTGGGTCATCAAGAACATTCTCTAACCTAGACAAGTTGTCTGCAACGGGGTTCTCAGCTCCCTTTTCTATCAATAATATGCAAGTCAAATTCTTGGAGCAAGAGAACCCATCTAATGAGTCTAGGCTTAGCATCTTTCTTTTCCATAAGATATTTAATAGCAGCATGATCAGTGTGAATAGTAACTTTGGAATCAACAATATAAGGTCTAAACTTATCACATGCAAATACAACTGCTAAGAACTCTTTTTCAGTAGTAGCATAATTTCTCTGGGCGGAATCAAGAGTCTTACTAGCATACTGGATAACATTCAATTTCTTATCGACTCTTTGCCCTAAAACATCACCTATAGCATAATCACTAGCATCGCACATAATTTCAAAAGGTAAATTCCAATATGGTGGCTAAACAATAGGTGCTATGATCAAAGGTTTCTTAAGTGCTTCAAATGCTTCTACACAATCATCATCAAAGACAAAAGTAATATCTTTTTGCAATAAATTAGTCAGAGGCCTAGAGATTTTAGAAAAGTCCTTAATGAACCTCCTATAAAAACTGGCATGACCAAGGAAACTTCTTATACCTTTTATGTCCTTGGGACATGGCATCTTTTCAATAGCATCAACTTTGGCTTTATCAACTTCAATACCTCTCCCAGAGATCTTGTGCCCCAAGACAATGCCTTCATTAACCATAAAGTGACACTTTTCCCAATTCAGGACGAGACTAGTGTCTTCGCATCTCTGCAAAACTCGATCAAGGTTGCTCAAAAAAATCATCAAAAGAGGATCCATAGACGGAGAAGTCATCCATGAATACCTCACAAATCTTTTCACAGAAATCAGAGAATATAGCCATCATGCATCTTTGAAAGGTAGCAGGTGCATTACATAAACCAAAAGGCATACGTCTATAAGCAAAAGTACCAAAAGGGCAAGTAAAAGTAGTTTTACATTGATCCTTCGCGGACACAGGTATTTGAGAGAAGCCAGAATAACCATCTAGAAAGCAAAAATGTGTGTGTTTGGATAGCCTTTCTAGCATTTGATCAATAAAAGGTAAAGGGTAATGATCTTTCTTAGTAGCTTTATTTAACTTATGGAAATCAATTACCATCCTATAGCCTGTAATAATTCTTTGCGGGATCAATTCATCTTTATCATTAGGAACAACGGTAATACCTCCCTTTTTAGGGACACAATGGACAAGGCTTACCCATTCACTATCAGCAACGGGATAAATAATACCTGCCTCAAGGAGTTTTAGAATCTCCTTTCTTACCACTTCCTTCATTTTAGGATTTAATCCGTCTTTGAGGATCTCTAACTGGTTTGGCATCTTTCTCCACTGAAATTTTGTGCTGACATAATGTGGGACTAATGCCCTTAAGATTGTCCAGAGTATATCCAATAGCAGCTCGGTGCTTCTTCAGAGTTTTCAATAATCTTTCTTCTTCTTTCTCTGAAAGGTTAGCACTAATAATAACATGATATATTTCTTTTTCATCAAGATAAGCATACTTAAGATTATCAGGTAAGGGTTTGAGTTTGAACACGGGATCACCCTTGGGTGGAGGGGGATCCCCAAGAATTTCAACGGGAAGGTTATGTTTTAGCATAGGTTCTTGTTTAAGGAACACTTCATCTGTTTCTTCCCTTTCCTTCATAAACATATCATTTTCATGGTCTAACAAATATTGTTCTAACGGGTCAGTTGGAGGAACAACAATGGAAGCAAGACCAATAATTTCATCCTTACTAGGTGGTTCGCTTTCACGAGGTTGTCTACTAAACTTAGCGAAATTAAACTCATGAGACATACCTTCTATGCCAACAGTGAAAATATTCTTTTCACAATTAATCTTAGCACTAGCAGTATTCAAGAAGGGTCTACCAAAAATAATGGGACAAAAATCATCTTGTGGGGAACCAAGAACAAGAAAATTACCAGGGTATTTAATCTTCCCACACAAGACTTCAACATCTCTAACAATCCCAATAGGTTTAATGGTGTCCCTATTGGCAAGCTTAATAGTAACATCAATGTCTTCTAATTCAACATGTGCAATATCGTGCATAATTTCTTTATAAAGATCATAAGGTATCGCATTAGCACTAGCACCCATATCACATAAGCCATGATAAGAATGATCTCCTATTTTAACAGAAATAACGGGCGTGCCTACAATATGTCTACGTGTCTTAGTATCGGGTCTAGCAATATTAACAGTTTCACCCAAGAAAGATATAACATGCCCATCTAAGTCCTCATCCAAGAGATCTTTAATCATAGCAATACCAGGTTCAACATTAATTTGCTCAGGGGGTGTATAGGTCCTAGTATTACTCTTATGAACAACAGTCGAAGCTTTAACATGATCTTTTATTCTAACAGGAAAAGGAGGTTTTTCAACATAAGCAGTAGGAATAATAGGATCACTATATGTAATAGTCTTTTCTTTGACTGTAATAGGTGCAACTACTTTCACTTCAACAGGAGGGTTATATTTAAACCACTTCTCTTTAGGGAGATCAACGTGAGTAGCAAAAGTTTCACAAAAGTAGCTACTATCTCAGAGTCAAGTCCATACTTAGAGCTAAATCCACGGAAGGCATCGGTATCCATAAAAGATTTAACACAATCGAACTTAGGTGTCATACCTGACTCCTTACCATCGTTGGAACCCCAATCTTCAGAGTTGCATTTAATTCTTTCCAATAAGTCCCATTTGAAATCAATAGTCTTCATCATATAGGAACCAGCACAGGAAGTATCGAGCAGGTTGCGATTATCAATAGAAAGCCGAGCATAAAAATTCTGAATAATCATTTCCCAAGAGAGCTCATGATTGGGGCATGAATATAACATTGACTTAAGCCTCCCCCAAGCTTGAGCGATGCTTTCTCCTTCACGAGGACAGAAATTATATATGTAATTACGATTACGATGAACAAGATGCATAGGATAGAACTTCTGGTGAAATTCCAACTTCAGTCGCTTATAATTCCAAAATCTCGTATCATCACATAGCCTATACCATGTCATTGCATCTCCCTTCAAAGATAAAGGGAAGACCTTCCTTTTGACAACATCATCGGGGATACCTGCAAGCTTAAATAATCCACAAACTTCATCCACAAAGATAAGGTGTAAATCGGGATGCAATGTTCCATCTCCTGCAAAAGGATTAGCTAGCAGTTTTTCTATCATACCCGAAGGAATCTCAAAGTGAATATTTTCATAAGGTTCAGTAGGTTGAGGAGCATCTCTTTGCTCTTCTGGTTGGGGTGAAGATACCCCAAACAAGCCCTTCAAAGGATTAGTTTCCATAGTGACAGGTAACAGAAAATTTCAGCACAGTATATAAATGTTTCCTTACCAAGTTGCACTCACCAAAAGCGCTACACTCCCCGGCAACGGCGCCAAAAAAGAATCTTGATGACCCACAAGTGTAGGGGATCTACCATAGTCCTTTCGATAAGTAAGAGTGTCGAACCCAACGAGGAGCAGAAGGAAATGATAAGCGGTTTTCAGTAAGGTTTTCTCTGCAAGCACTGAAATAGTAGGTGATAGATAGTTTTGTGATAAGATAAATTGTAACAAGCAAAAAGTAAATAAAGTAAATAAAGTGCATCAAGGTGGCCCAATCCTTTATGCAGCAAAGGATAAGCCTGGAAAAATTCTAATAATGAGAAAGGAGCTCCCGAGGACACATTGGGAATTATCGTCAAGCTAGTTTTCATCACGTTCATAAGATTCACGTTCGGTACTTTGATAATTTGATATGTGGGTGGACTGACACTTGGGTACTGCCCTAACTTGGACAAGCATCCCACTTATGATTAACCCCTATTGCAAGCATCTGCAACTACAAAAAGTAGTATTAAGGTAAACCTAACCACAACATTAAACATATGGGTCCATATCAACCCCTAACAAAGCAACGCATAAACTAGGGTTTCTGTCACTCTAGCAACCCATCATCTACTTATTACTTCCCTATGCCTTCCTCTAGGCCCAAATAATGGTGAAGTGTCATGTAGTCGACATTCACATAACACCACTAGAGGAAAGACAACATACATCTCATCAAAATATCGAACGAATACCAAATTCACATGCCTACTTATAGCAAGACTTCACCCATGTCCTCAGGAACAAACATAACTACTCACAAAGCATATTCATGTTCATAATCAGAGGAGTAATAATATGCATAAAGGATCTGAACATATGATCTTCCACCAAGTAAACCAATTAGTATCAACTACAAGGAGTAATCAACACTACTAGCAACCCACAGGTACCAATTTGTGGTTTTGATACAAGACTGGATACAAGAGATGAACTAGGGTTTTGAGAGGAGATGGTGCTGGTGAAGATGTTGATGGAGATTGACCCCCTCCCGATGAGAGGATCGTTGGTGATAATTTCCCCCTCCCGGAGGGAAGTGTCCCCGGCAGAACAGCTCCGCCAGAGCCCTAGATTGATTCCGCCAAGGTTCCGCCTTGTGGCGGCGGAGTTTCGTCCCGTAAGCTTGCCCACGATTTTTTCCAGGGAAAGAGTGATGATATAGCAGAAGATGGACGCCGGAGGGCCACCAGGGGCCCCAGGAGATAGGGGCTGCGCCCTACAGGGAGGGGGGGGGGCGCCCCTGTCTCCTGGACTGGGTGTGGGCCCCCTGCCCTATTTCTTTCGCTCATAAATTCTTAATAAATCCAAAAAGTTGTTTCGTGGAGTTTCAGGACTTTTGGAGTTGTGCAGAATAGGTTTCCAATGTTTGCTCCTTTTCCAGTCAGAATTCCAGCTGCCGGCATTCCCCCTCTTCATGGTAAACCTTGTAAAATAAGAGAGAATAGCCATAAGTATTGAGATATAATGTGTAATAACAGCCCAGAATGCAATAAATATTGATATAAAAGCATGATGCAAAATGGACGTATCACCCCCCTTTCCTTCTCTCTCACCCTCCTTTCCTTCTTTCCTACTCCGAAAAGAAAAGGGAATCCTACTAGGACTCCCTACACTTGGCACACCCCTAGGAGGGCCGGCCTCTCTCCCTCCCTCCTTTATATACGTGGGCAGGGGGCACCCCAAAGACACACAAGTTTCTCTTAACCGTGTGCGGTGCCCCCCTCCACAGTTACACACCTCGATCATACCATCGTAGTGCTTAGGCGAAGCCCTGCATTGGTAACATCATCATCACTATCGCCATTCCGTCATGCTGACGGAACTCACCCTCATCCTCAACTGGATCAAGAGCATGAGGGACGTCATCGAGCTAAGCGTGTGCTAAACACGGAGGTGCCATACGTTTGGTACTTGATCGGTTGGATCACGAAGAAGTTCGACTACATCAACCGCATTATTGAAATGCTTCCGCTTTCGGTCTACGAGGGTACATGGACACACTCTCCCCTCTCATTGCTATGCATCACCTAGATAGATCTTGCGTTATCGTAGGATTTTTTTTGTAATTACCGCGTTCCCCAACAGATAGGACTTGAGAGAATATGTATCTTACCTTTAGCTCCTTGTGGGTTCGACACTCCATACTTATCACTTCCACCTTTGGGAATTTCTACGATGATTCCCTGCACTTGGGGATTATCATGGACTCCCCTGTTGGTTTCCTGATTTTAGAGTATTTATATAGGCGGACTTAGGTCAAACGGAGCTACGTTGGCCCCACCACCCATCAGGGCGCGCCTGCCCCCTGAGCGTGCCCTGGTGGGTGGTGGGCCCATTCTCCCATGTCTGGTCTTCCCCCGAAGCTTCTAGTGTCTCTTATGTTCAGAAAAAAAATCTCCAAAAAGTTTCGTGGAATTTGGACTTCATTAGGTACTGATATTCTGCGAAACCAAAAATAAGGAAAAAAACAACAACTGCCACCGGGCACTAAGTTAATAGGTTAGTCCAAAAAATGATATAAATTTGCTTTTAAATGTATATAAAACATCCAAGATTGATAACATAATAGCATGGAACAATAAAAAATTATAGATACATTGGAGACGTATCAAGCACCCCCAAGCTTAATTCCTGCTCTTCCTCGAGTAGGTAAATGATAAAAACAGAATTTTTATGTAGAATGCTACCTAACATGTTCACCACATATTCTTTTATTTTGTAGCATGGATATTTGTATTTTTAAATGATTCAGAGCAATAGTCTATAATTTGACATGAAGGCATCAATACTCAAACATATCAACAAGCAACCATGTCTTTCAAAATTTCAACGCTAAAGGAAGTTATCCCTAGCCCATTATGCTCAATAATTAATCCATTAATGAAACACACTCAAATATTAGCTACATCCATTGGTGAGGATATCGCTTATCGTTAGCATCTCGGTCTACTGGGGATTAGAGATTAATCAAAAATCGGCCGATTAATCAATTTTATAGGTCGACTATTAATCGGCCATTTTTTTTGCAAATCCCAGGTTCCCAACACTAAAATATGCTATTCAACACCAAAACAATATTGGACAGAAGTTTTACCTTGATTCTTAGCCATTGAATCCTCGTATAATGACAAACAAAATAGGACAACAGTACATATAGCGTAACAAGGTCCACAAAACACAAATAAACATTGTTTTTTTGCAAACATAGTGCTATGAATAGGCTCGATTTATCGATAGATTCCCGATAAATCGCTTGTTATAGTGATAAGTCGGCCCAAACGGTAAATGGTGAAGATAAGGCATAATCTTATCGGTCACCCCAAGACTAGCGATAAATCGCTGAATCGGAAGATTTTTTGCACAGTGGCTACATCCAATGCCCAAGTATGACAATAGTGTTCCCTAGTTGATGCTTTATAAGAGAAGATGGATACTCAAAATAAAAATAAACATTGCATAAAAGTAAATAGAAAGTCCCTTCGCAGAGGAAACCAGAGATTTATAGAGGTGCCAGAGCTTATACCTTAAATTGAGAGATAAAATTATTTTGAGAGGCATGCTTTTCCTGTCAACGGAAATGACATGGAATTCCCAATATCTTCCATGCTAGATAAATCATAGGTGGTTCCCAAACAGAAAATAAAGTTTATTCGCTTTCCACCATTCTTACACAATCCATGGCTAGCCGTATCCACGGGTGCCTTCCATACCAACACTTTCCAAGGAATTTATTATGAACAACATATATAAATTTCTTTTCATTTCGAGATTGGGCATTCCTATTACCCGCCACAATCTCGTGCAATGACAAGTGAATAAACACCCATATTTACAATAACATACTTAGCATGGAAAATATTGGCCACCCCTGCCGCTTCATGAGCGGTATGGGCACACAAAATGAAAATTCATTTTGAATATTAGAGTTGGCACATACAAATTTACTTGGAACAACATGGAAATACCACACACAAAATGAATTTGCTTTATATAAGAGTTCTTCTAGGTTTATACTTTGCTATAAATAGGATCGGGCCACCTTGTTTCACCTTGGATACAATTGTTACTTGTTACCCGCTACGAATTATCATACTACGAAACTATCTGTCACCGGTTATTTCAGTGCCTGCAGAGAATACCTTGCTGAAAACTGCTTGTCATTACCTTCTGCTCCTCATTGGGTTCGACACTCTTACTTATTGAAAGGACTATGATTGACCCCCTATACTTGTGAGTCATCAAACAACATATATAAATTTATTTTTATTTCGGGACTGGGCATCCCTATTACTTGCCACACTCTCTTGTAATGACAAGTGAATAAACATTCATCTTGAGAATAACATACCTATCATGGAAAATATTGTCCATCCTCTGCCGCTTCATGAGTGGTACGGGCACATAAAATGGAAATTCATTTTGAATATTAGAGTTGGCACATACAACTTTACTTGGAATGACATGGAAACGCTACATATAGGTAGGTATGGTGGACTCATTTGGCACAACTTTGGTTTAAGGATTTGGATGCACAAGCAACATTCTCATTTAGTACAAATGAAGGATAGCAAATAGATTGAGAAGTGACCAGCAAAGAAATGAAAACAGTCATAAACATGCATTGAACATAACTAACATTAAATAATACACCACAAGTATGATGTAATTTTGTTGCATAACTATTGACTTTCATGCTTGCATTGGGAATCACAAACCTTAGCACCAATATTCTTACTAAAGCATAATTACTCACTAACATGACTCACATATCACTATCTCCATATCACAAAACTATTGCAAGGAATCAAGTTTTTATACCCAATGATCTTCATGAAAGGCTTTATTATATCCCTCTTGAATATCTATCACTTTGGGACCAAATTCATGTCTTACGCAAATTAGCATTGCTATTATCAACTCTCAAAAAGATTTAAGTGAAGCACGAGAGCATAATTTTTTCTTAAAAATTTATCATATCATCTCTCAAAATAATTTAGGTGAAACATGATAGTGCATTTCTTCAAAATTTATCAACTCTGAAAATAATCTAAGTGAAGCATGAGAGTGCATTTCTTCAAAATTTATCAACTCTCAAAATAATCTAAGTGAAGCATGAGAGTGCATTTCTTCAAAATTTATCCACTCTCAAAATAATCTAAGTGAAGCATGAGAGCAACTTTCTTTAAAATTTAACTACCACCACGCTCTAAAAAAATTAAGTGAAGTACATACAACAATTGCCTAGTTCAAAATTTTAAGTGAAGCACATAGAGCAATTCTAACAAATCATGATATCATTATAGCTCTCTGAAATAGGTGTGTCCATCAAGGATGATTGTGACAAACTAAAAAGCAAAACAAGCAAAGACTCATATAATACAAGATGCTCCAAGCAAAATTCATGATATGTGACGAACCAAAATATAGCTCCAAGTAATGCCTTCCTGGGCATCCCCAAGCTTAGTTGCTTGGGATTCCTTGAATATTACCTTGGGGTGCCTAGGGCATCCCCAAGCTTAGGCTCTTGCCACTCCTTATTCCTTCATCCATCATGATTTCACCCAAAACTTGAGAACTTCAATCACACAAAAGTTAGCAAAACCTTCGTGAGATCCGTTAGTATAAGAAGACAAATCACTATTTTATGTATTGTTGCAAACGCATACATATTTTTTTATTGCACTATACCTACTGTATTCTAACTTTACCATGGCTTATACCCCCGATACAATCCATAGATTCATCAAAATAAGCACACAATGTAACAAAAATAGAATTTGTCAAAAGACAAAATAGTGTGTAGAGCTCTGAATATTGCTCATACTTCTATAACTCTAATAATTCTTAAAAATTAGGAAGACATGGTAAATTTGTATGTTAATTATGTGGAAAAAAATTAGACAAAAAGCACTTTTATGTGAATTTAAAAATTTCCAGGACTGGGCGGAAAAGTTTCTGTTTTTCCACAGAATCAAGTCAACCATCATCCAACATAGTCCTAAAAGATTTACTTGGCACAAACACTAATTAAAACATAAAAACACAATCATAACAGTACTATAATTGTGTGAACACAAAAAATAGAAGGTAAACAAGAAAAAATTAAGATAACTATTGGGTTGCCTCCGAACAAGCGCTATTGTTTTATGCCGCTAGCTAGGCATAATGCTTAGTTTCTAGTATTGTCATCTTTGGTTTTCAACTCATGAATCACACATCCATAATTCCCTAGAGATCTAGCATTCATATTCTCAATAATCACGCTTCTAGGGATAAAGTTAAGGAATTCATTTTTGTAAGTAGGTTTCTTATCAACTCAACAAAATCGGGGTGAACACTCATCATTTTAAGATCTTCATTATTGCTACTAGAAGTGGCACCTTTGGTCTTAGGAACATAGGTAAACTTGCAATTCTTACTAGGAGGAGTCTTTTCAATAGTTTTAACGGAAGAAAAAGTGGAACTCAAATTATTAAAAATTTCTTCCAACTTATCAATCCGAGCAGGAGTTTCTTCTACCCTTTCATTAACTATGGATCTTTCTCTTAGAATTTTAAGGGTATTCCCTACCCTTGACCCAAATTGAGTGACATGATTGTGGATATTTTTATCCAGATTTTCAATATGCTCTATGGTAGGCATTTTGTTTTCAATAACATCTAGTCTTTGCATAACATGTTCCATAGTTAAAACTGTTTCATTAACAGTGATAGGTGGTGATCCCACTAAATTTCCCATAGCATTGAATGCATCCATAAGGGGACAACTCAAGAAATTCCCTCCAGTAATAGTCAAGAACAAATCTATACCAAGTAGTAATGCCCACATAAAAATTGCGAAAAAGGATAGTGGTGGATTCTTACAGATAGATCTATTATGAGCATCACAAATTCTATACTAAGCATCTTTTAAATTCTCTCCCCCTCTTTGCTTAATATTGAGAACTTCATTTTCATGGGTAAGCGAAACAAGAGAGGAACTAGCCATAACGATAAAGCAATCAAGCAAACAATATATTTGTAATTTTTTGTAAAACTTTTTAGAAGTGAGGGGGGGGGGTGAAAATGAGAGGCAAATGACAAATAAAGTAATTGGAAGGAGATGAAATTTTATGCGTAGGTACTTGATAGATGTTGATGATGTCTCCCCGGCAACGGCGCCAGAAATTCTTCCTGCAACTTGTGAGCTGCGTTGGGATTTCCCCGAAGAGGACGTGTTGATGTAGTATAGTAGAGATAAGTATTTCCCTCAGTTATGAAACCAAGGTTATAAATCCAGTAGGAGAACCAAGCAACACTACGTAAACATCACCTGCACACAAACAACAAATACTTGCAACCTAACGCATAGAGGGGTTGTCAACCCCTCAATGGTTACGAGCAAGATTAAATTGTATACTTTTTGATAAATAGATCTAATAAAAATAAAAATAAAATAAATAAAAGAAAATTGCAGCATGGTATTTTTAGGATTTTTATATGATAAAAGATAGACCTGGGGGCCATAGTTTCCACTAGAGGTTTCTCTCGAGAAAATAGCATACGGTGGGTAGACTAATTATTATTGAACAATTAATAGAAAAGCAAATAATTATGACAATATCCAAGACAATGATCAAACATATAGGCATCATGTCCAAGATTAGTAGACCTAAACGATTCTGCATCTACTACTATTACTCCACACAACGACCGCTATCCAGTATGCATCTAGTGTATTAAGTTCGTGGAAAAACGGAGTAATGCATTAAGCAAGATGACATGATGTAGACAATATAAATTCATGTATGAATAAAACTCATCTTTTTACCCTTAATAGAAATGATACATACGTGTCATGTCCGTTTCTGTCACTTGGATTGAGCACCGCAAGATCGAACCCATTACAAAGCACCTCTTCCCATGGCAAGATAAATCAATCTAGTTGGCCAAACCAATCCAACAAATCGGAGAAGAAATACAAAGGTATATTAATCATGCATAAAATAATTCTCAGAAAACTCAAATAATATTCAATGGATAGATCTGATCATAAACTCACAATTCATTGGATCTCAAGAAACACACAACGAAAAGTCATGTCATCAAATAGATCTCCAAGAACAACAAGGGGAACATTGTATTGAGAAACATCGAGAGAGAAGAAGCCATCTAGATACTAACTATGGACTTGTAGGTCTGTGGTAAACTACTCACGCATCATCGAAGGGGTAGCAAGGTTAATGAACGCCCCCTCCATGATCGATTCCCCCTCCGACAGAGTGCCAGAAAGGGTCCCCGGATGGGATCTCTCAAGAACAGAGGCTTGCAGCGACAAAAAAAGTATTTCGTGGTCTCCCCTGTTGTTTTATTGATTTTAGAGTATTTATAGAGGCAGAGTTAGGTAAACAGAGCTATGTGGGCCCCACCACCCATTAGGGCATGCCCTGGTGGGTGGTGGGTCCATGCTCCCACGTCTGGTCTTCCCTCAAAGCTTCTAGTGTCTTTTATGTCTAGAAAAAATCTCTAAAAAGTTTCATGGCATTTGGACTTTCGTTTGGTACTGATATTCCGTGAAACCAAAAACAAGCAAAAAACAGCAACTGGCACTAGGCACTAAGTTAACAGGTTAGTACCAAGATTGATAATATAATAGCATGAAACAATAAAAAATTATAGATACGTTGGAGACGTATCAAGCATCCCCGAGCTTAATTCCTGCTCGTCCTCGAGTAGGTAAATGATAAAAACAATTTTTTTGATTTGGAATGCTGCCTAACATGTTCATCACATATTCTTTT
Source organism: Triticum dicoccoides (assembly GCF_002162155.2). NCBI lineage: Eukaryota > Viridiplantae > Streptophyta > Magnoliopsida > Poales > Poaceae > Triticum > Triticum dicoccoides. Next base: position 118,183,071 of record NC_041393.1, on the reverse strand, counting down.
CTTTTGTAACATGTATATTTGGACTTCTAAATGATTCAAAGCAATAGTCTATGATTTGACTTGAAGGCATCAATACTCAAGCATATCAACAAGCAACCATGTCTTTCAAAATACCAACGCTAAAGAAAGTTATCCCTACCCCATTATATATGCTCAATCATTGGTCCATTCATGAAACACACTCAAATATTAGCTACATCCAATGCACAAGTATGACAATAGTGTTCCCTAGTTGGTGCTTTATAAGAGAAGACGGAGAGTCAAAATTAAAATTAAAATTGCATAAAAGTAAATAAAAGGCCCTTCATAGAGGAAAGCTGAGAATTATAGAGATGCTAGAGCTCATAGCTTAAATTGAGAGATAAAATTATTTTGAGAGGCATGCTTTTCCTGTCAAGGAAAACGACTGAGAATTCTCCATATCTTCCATGCTAGATAAAGCATAGGAGATCCCCAAACAGAAAATAAAGTTTATTTACTTTCCACCATTCTTACACAATACATGGCTAGTCGTATCCATGGGTGCCTTCCATACCAACACTTTCCAAGGAATTTATTATGAACAATGATACGTCCATTTTGCATCATGTTTTTATGTTAATATTTATTGCATTATGGACTGTTATTTCACTTTAAGATACAATTCTTCTGACTTTTCTCTCTTATTTTACAAGATTTACATGAAGATGGAGAATGCCGGCAGCTGGAATTCTGGACCGGAAAGGAGCAAATCTGAGATGCCTATTCTGCACAGCTCCAAATGTCCTAAAACTTTATGGAGAATTGTTTTGGAATATATAAAAACATTGGGTGAAGAAACAACAAAGGGGACCCACCAGGTGGCCACAAGCCCGGGGGCGCGCCCTACCCCCAGGGTGCGTCTCCTGAGCTTGTGGGCCCCCTGGCCAGCCCCCGGTGTCCATCTTCTGCTATATGAAAGGTTTTGACCTAGAAAAAATTAGAAGGAAGCTTTCGGGGCGAAGCGCCGTCGTCTCGAGGCGGAACCTGGACAGAAGCAATCTAGGGCTTTGGCAGAGCGATTCTGCCGAGGAAACTTCCCTCTAGGAGGGGAAAATTAAAACCATCATCATCACCAACGACCATCTCATCGTGGGAGGGTCAATCTTCATTAACATCTTCACCAGCACCATCTCCTTTCAAACCCTAGTTCATCTCTTGTATTCAATCTTTGCCTCAAAACCTCAGATTGGTACCTGTGGGTTCCTAGTAGTGTTGATTACTCCTTGTAGTTGATGCTAGTTGGTTTATTTGGTGGAAGATCATATGTTCAGATCCTTAATGATATTCAATACCCCATATGATCTTGAACATTAACATGCTTTGTGAGTAGTTACGTTTGTTCCCGAGGACATGGGAGAAGTCTTGTTATAAGTAATCATGTGAATTCTGTATTTGTTTGATATATTGATGAGATGTATGCTGTCTTTCCTCTAGTGGTGTTATGTGAACGTCGACTACATGACACTTCACCATGATTTGGGCCTAGGGAAAGGCATTTGGAAGTAGCAAGTAGATGATGGGTTGCTAGAGTGACCTAAGAGTAAACCCTAGTTTATGCAGTGCTTTGTAAGGGGCTGATTTGGATCCACATGTTTCATGCTATGGTTAGCTTTATCTTAATTATTCTTTTGTAGTTGCTGCTTGCGAGAGAGGTTAATCATCAGTGGGAGGCTTGTCCAAGTAAGGATAGCATCCAAACACTGAGTTAATCATAAGTGGGAGGCTTGTCCAAGTAAGGATAGCATCCAAGCACCGATCCTCCCACATATCAAATTATCAAAGTAACGAACATGAATCACATGAGCATGATGAAAACTAGCTTGATAATAATTCCCACGTGTCCTCGGGAGTGCTTTGCTTTATATAAGAGTTCGTCCAGGCGTATCCTTTGCTATAAAAAGAATTAGGCCACCTTTCTGCACCTTTGTAACACTTGATACTTGTTCCTCGTTACGAATTATCATACTACCAAACTATCTGTCACCGATAATGTCAGTGCCTGCAGAGAATACCTTGTTGAAAACCGCTTGTCATTTCCTTCTACTCCTCGTTGGTTCGACACTCTTACTTATCAAAAGGACTATGATTGATCCCCTATACTTGTGGGCTATCAAGACTCTTTTCTGATGCCGTTGACAGGGAGAGAAGCGCCTTTGGTGAGTGGAATTTGGTAAGGAAATATTTATATTGTATGCTGAATTTTACCGTCACTTGTCACTATGGAAAATAATCTTTTGAGGGGCTTGTTCGGGGTATCTTCACCCTGACCGAAAGACAAAGAGTTTCCCCTCAACCTACTGCCCCTACTGAAAATATTTATTTTGAAATTCCTTCGGGTATGATAGAGAAACTTCTAGCTAATCCTTATGCAGGAGATGGAACACTACATCCTGATATGCATCTAATCTATATGGATGAAGTTTGTGGATTATTTAAGCTTGCAGGTTTACCCGAAGATGAAGTCAAGAAGAAGGTCTTCCCTTTTTCTTTGAAGGGAAAGGCATTGACATGGTATAGGCTATGTGATGATATTGGGGCTTGGAGTTACAACTGGTTGAGATTGGAATTTCATCAGAAGTTTTATCCTATGCATCTAGTTCATCATGATCGGAATTATATATATATAATTTTTGGCCTCGTGAAGGATAAAGTATCTCTCAAGCTCGGGGGAGGCTTAAGTCACTGTTATATTCATGCCCCAATCATGAGCTCTCAATAGAAATTATTATTTAGAATTTTTATACTCGGCTTTCTCGTAATGATCAATCCATGCTCGATACTTCTTGTACTGGTTCTTTTATGAAGAAGACTATTGAATTCAAGCGAGATCTTTTGGAAAGAACTAAATGTAAATATGAAGATTGGGAGCTCGACAAAGGTAAGGAGTTAGGCATAAAGCTTGAGTTTGATTGTGTTAAATCTTTTATGGATACCGATGCTTTTCATTATTTTAGCACTAAATATGGACTTGACTCTGAGATAGTAGCTTCTTTCTGTGAATCATTTGCTACTCATGTTGATCTCCCTAAGGAGAAGTGGTTTAAATACCATACTCCCATTGAAGTAAAAATAGTGGAACCCATTGAATCTAGATAAGAAACTACTACTTATAATGTTGATCCAGTTATTCCTACAGCTTACATTGAGAAACCACCTTTTCATGTTAGGATAAAAGAACATGCTAAAGCTTCAGCTGTGGTTCGAAAGGGTTTTACAAGAACACCTACACCCTCTAAACAATTTAAAGTTGAGCCTAATGTTTATATGGTTAAAGATCTCTTGGTTGAAAATATTGATGGGCATGTTATTTATTTCTGTGATGAAGCCACTAGAATTGCTAAACCCGATGAAAATGACAAACATAGACCTGTTATTGGCATGCATGTAGTCTATGTTAGAATAGGAGATCATTGTTATCATGGCTTATGTGATTTGGGTGCTAGTGTGAGTGCAATTCCATTTACCTTATATCAAGAAATTATGAATGATATTGCACCTGCTGAGATAGAAGATATTGATGTTACTATTGAACTCGCGAATAGAGATACTATCACACCAATTGGGATTGTTAGAGATGTTGAAGTTTTGTGTGGGAAGATAAAATACCCTTGTGATTTTCTAGTTCTTGATTCCCCACAAGAAGATTCTTGTCCCATTATATTTGGTAGACCTTTCTTGAACACTGTTAATGCTAAGATAGATTGTGAGAAAGAAATTGTTAGTGTAAGTTTTGGTGATGTGTCTCATGAGTTTAATTTCTCTAAATTCCATAGACAACCTCGTGATAAAGAATTACCAAGTAAGGATGAAATTATTGGTCTTGATTCTATTGTTGTGCCTCCTATTGATCCCTTAGAACAATATTTGCTAGACCATGAAAATGATATGCATATGAATGAAAGAGATGAGATATTCTTTAAACAAATGCCTGTTTTGAAACACAATTTACCTGTTGAAACTCTTGGAGATCCTATGCTACCCAAGAGTGATCCTGTGTTTGAACTCAAACAATTACCTGATACTTTGAAATATGGTTATCTTGATGAAAGAATATATATCCTATTATTATTAGTGCTAACCTTTCAGAGCATGAACAAAAGAGATTATTGGAAACTCTAAGGAAGCACCGTGCTGATATTGGATATACTCTTAATGATATTAAGGGAATTAGTCCCACTCTATGTCAACATAAAATTAATATGGAACCTGATGCTAAACCAGTTGTTGATCATCAACGACGGTTAAATCCAAAAATGAAGGAAGTGGTAAGAAATGAAATATTAAAGCTTCTGGAAGCAGGTATAATCTATCCTATAGCTGATAGTAGATTGGTAAGTCCTGTTCATTGCATCCTTAAGAAGGGAGGTATTACTGTTGTTCCTAATGATAAAAATGAACTTATTCCACAAAGAATTATCACATGTTACAGAATGGTAATTGATTTTAGAAAATTAAACATAGCTACTAGGAAGGATCATTACGCTCTACCTTTCGTTGATAAAATGCTAGAAAGACTATCAAAACATACACATTTTTGCTTTCTACATGGATACTCTGGTTTTTCCCAAATACATGTATCACAAGAGGATCAAGAAAAACTACTTTTACATGCCCTTTCTGTACTTTTGCTTATAGACATATGCCTTTTGGTTTATGCAATGCACCTGCTACCTTTCAAAGATGTATGACTGCTATATTATCTGGCTTTTGTGAAAAGATTGTTGAGGCTTTCATGGATGAATTTTTCATATATGGAACTTCTTTTGATGATTGCTTAAGCAACCTTGATCGAGTTTTGCAGAGATGTGAAGAAACTAATCTTGTCTTGAATTGGGAGAAGTGCCACTTTATGGTTAATGAAGGTATTGTCTTGGGGCATAAAATCTCCCAACGAGGTATTGAAGTTGATAAAGCTAAATTTGATGCAATTGAAAAAAATGTCGTGTCCTAAAGATATCAAAGGTGTAAGATTTTTCCTTGGTCATGCTAGTTTATATAGAAGATTTATTAAAGACTTCTCTAAAATTTCTAGGCCTCTTACTAATCTTTTGCAAAAAGATGTTCCATTTTTTATGATGATTGTTTAGAAGCCTTTGAAATACTTAAGAAAGCCTTAATCTCTGCACCTATTATTCAACCACCTGATTGGAACCTACCCTTTGAAATTATGTGTGATGCTAGTGATTATGCTATTGGTGCTGTTCTAGGACAAAGAGTTGATAAGAAATTAAATCTTATCCATTATGCTAGTAAAACTCTAGACAGTACCCAAGGAAATTATGCTACCACGAAAAAGAATTCTTAGCAGTTGTGTTTGCTTGTGATAAATTCAGATCTTACATTGTTGATTCCAAGGTAATTGTTCACACTGATCATGTTGCTATTAAATACGTTATGGAAAATAAGGATGCTAAACCTAGACTCATTAGGTGGGTTCTCTTGCTACAAGAATTTGATTTACATATTACTGATAGGAAAGGAGCTGAGAACCCCGTAGCAGACAACCTGTCTAGGTTAGAAAATATTCTTGATGACCCACTACCTATTGATGATAGCTTTCCTGATGAACAATTAGCTGTTATAAATGCTTCTCGTAGTACCCCATGGTATGCAGACTATGCTAATTATATTGTTGCTAAATTTATACCACCTAGTTTCACATACCAACAAAAGAAAAAGGTTTTCTATGATTTAAGACATTACTTCTGGGATGACCCACACCTTTATAAAGAAGGAGTGGATGGTGTTATTAGACGTTGTGTACCTGAGCATGAACATGAATAGATCCTACACAAGTGTCGCTCCGAGGCTTGCATAGGACACCATGATGGAGATAGAACTGCACACAAGGTATTACAATCTAGTTTTTATCGGCCTACTCTTTTGAAATATGCTCGTAAGTTTGTCTTGTCTTGTGATGAATGTCAAGGAATTGGTAACTTTAGTGGATGTCAGGAAATGCCTATGAATTATTCACTTATTAATGAACCATTTGATGTTTGGGGATTTGATTATATGGGACCTTTTCCTTCCTCTAATGGGCATACTCATATGTTGGTTGCTGTTGATTGTGTTACTAAGTGATTAGAAGCTATTCCAACTAGTAGTGATGATCACACCATTTCTATTAAAATGCTTAAAGAAGTTATCTTCCCGAGGTTTGGAGTCCCTAGATTTTTAATGACTAATGGCGGTTCACACTATATTCATGGTGCTTTCCGTAAAATGCTTGCTAAGTATGATGTTAACATAGAATTGCATCACCATATCATCCTCAGTCTAGTGGTAAAGTACAATTAAGTAATAGAGAAATAAAGTTAATCTTGCAGAAGACTGTCAATAGATCTAGGAAGAATTGGTCTAAGAAACTTGATGATGCATTATGGGCCTATAGAACTGCTTATAAAAATCCTATGGGTATGTGTCCATATAAAATGGTTTATGGAAAAGCATGTCACCTACCTCTTGAATTAGAACATAAAGCTTATTGGGCAATTAAAGAGCTCAACTATGATCTCAAACTTGCCAGTGAGAAGAGGTTATTTGACATTACCTCACTTGATGAATGGAGAACCCAAGCCTATGAAAATGCCAAACTGTTTAAACAAAAAGTTAAAAGATGTCATGAAAAAAGAATACAAAACCAGGAATTTAATGTAGGTGACCATGTCTTGCTATACAATTCTAATTTAAGTTTTTTTGCAGGAAAACTTCTCTCCAAATGGGAAGGTCCTTAGATTATCGAAGAAGTATATCATTCCGCACTATCAAGATCAACAACGATGAAGGGACCAACCTGAAGGTGGTGAACGGGCAAAGAATCAAACATTATATCTTAGGTATACCCATAAATGTTGAGACTAACATTATTCATTCCATAACACCGAGGAGTACATAAGAGAAAATTTCCAGAATGCTCCAGAACCCTGAAAAGGAATAGGTATGTGATACGGTAAGTAAACCGACTCCAAAAGTTTTTCAAAAGAAATTTTACTCCGTTTTGTAATATTTAAAAAACTAGGAAAATAAGAAGTAGTCCGAAAAGTGCACGAGTAGGCGACAAGCCTGGGGGCCTGCCCTACCCCATGGGTGCACCACCTGAGCTTGTGGCCAGCTCGTGTGCCCTCCGGACTCCATTTTGTTCTACAATACTTTTTTTTCATGGTAAAAATTCATTATATAATCTCCCGAAGGTTTGGACCACCGTATCATGACAATATCCTATGTTCTTGTTTCGAGCTATTTTTCTGACAGATCTAGATCGCCATGACATCACCAAGCGCCCCCAAGGACAAGTTCTACGATAAGGTCATCAACCCCTACCTTCCAAAGGTGCACCCTCAAACCATGGAGATGCGTGAGGGGGTGCTTCACATCCAGGATGTTCAAGGGCCAAGGAGGATCAGAAGCATGGAGGCCAGACTCGAAGCGGTGGAGCAGGAGGTTTTCAAGTGCCAAGGGATGGTGGAACACGGACTCAATGCCAAGCACTCCATGATTATAGAATATACCCATGATCAAAAGATGGATAACAATAGTATTGGGGAGGCCATCTTCAAGCTTCATGAGAAAACTGAGCATCTCCACACCCAAATCTATGACCTGCAAAACCAAAACTATGAGTATGAATACATATTTAAGAGGACGAGTTTGGCTGCAGATTTGAGGATTCCGAAGACTCGTTCATCTTTTTATGATGGTGAACCTATGCCTTGGAAGATGGAGGACAAACCTTCTGCATCATCAACTTCATCACCACCACCTCCGAAGAAGGAGACTTGAGTATATGGGTATGGGTACTCCCCTTGGCTTATGCCATGCTTAGGGGAGGTGCCCTGATATTGTATCACAATCACATCTTTATCTTTATTGTTTACCTTAGTTCGATCCTTTTGGTTAAATCTTGATTTAGTAGAATAAAAGTTTTAGTATGATCAATTCTTTGAGCTTTCCTTTGTGTTCTATCTATGTAATCACGTGCGAGAGTTATATAATAAAGATTAGTTTTGAGTTAAAGGCTTTGATACGTCTCCAACATATCTATAATTTGTGATTGTTCCATGCTGTTATATTAACATTCTTGGATGTTTTACAATCATTTTATAGCAACTTTATATCTTTTTTGGGACTAACCTATTGACATAGTGCCCAGTGCCAGTTGCTATTTTTTGCTTGTTTTTTACTTCACAGAGTATCAGTACCAAATGGAGTAAAAACGCAGCCAAACTTTTTGGAGAGTTCTTTTGGACAAGAAGACACAAGATGGGCCAGAGAAGTACCAAAGGGGAGGCCTGAGGTGGGCATAACCCACCAAGGTGCACCCGGGGGGGGGGGGGGTGCCCACGTCGGTGACCTCCTGCACCGCCTCTTTGCTCTATAAATACCCAAATATTCCAGAAACCCTAGGGGAGTCAATGAAAAACAATTCTAGCCGCCGCAAGTTCTAGAACCACGAGATCCAATCTAGATACCATCACGGAGGGGTTCATCGTCCTCATTGGTGCCTCTCCGATGATGCGTGAGTAGTTCATCAAAGACCTATGGGTCCGTAGCTAGATGGATTCTTCTATCTTTTTGATTCTCAATACAATGGTCTCTTGGAGATCTATTTGATGTAACTCTTTTTGCGGTGTGTTTGTTGGGATCCGATGAACTTTGAGTTTATGATCATATATATATATATCTATGAAAGTTATTTGAGTTTTGATCTCTTATATGCATGATTACTTATAGCCTCATATTTCTTCCTTGAATCTTTGGTTTAGTTAGGCCGACTAGATCGATTTTTCTTGCCATGGGAAGAGGTGCTTTGTGATGGGTTCGATTGTGTGGTGTTCTTTCCCAGTGATAGAAAGGGCATCAAGACACGCATGTATAGTTGCTATTAAGGATAACAAGATGGGGGATATTCCTACATGAATACATCTCATCTACATCATGTCATCATTCTTATTGCATTACTCTGTTTCTCCATGAACTTAATACAGTAGATGCATGCTGGATAGCGGTCGATGTGTGGAGTAATAGTAGAAGATGCACGCATGAGTCGGTCTACTAATCTTGGACATGATGCTTATATAATGATCATTGCCTAGATATCGTCGTAATTATTCGATCTTCTATCAATTGCCCAATAGTAATTTGTTTACCCACCGTGTGCTATTTCTTGAGAGAAGCCACTAGTGAAATCTATGCCCCCGGGTCTATTTTCCCATCACATATTTGCATATCTATATTGCTATTTGCCTTTTTTATTTGCATCTTTTATTTTTAGATATATATTATGAAAAACCCAAAAATACCTCACTGAATTTTATTTGCCGTTATTTGCATCTATCAATCTACCACAACTTTTATCCCATCAACTTGACAATTTCTGGCACCATTACCCGAGAGGGATCGACAACCCCTTTTACACGTCAGGTTGCAAGTATTTGTTCTTTGTGTTCAGGTACCATTTACATAGTACTACTTGGTTCTCCTACTAGTTCGATAACCTTGGTTTCATAATTGAGGGAAATACCTACCGTAGCTGTGTTGCACCATCCCTTCCTCTTTGGGGAAATACCGACGCAGTTCAAGCGACATCAAAAGGAATTTTTGGCGCCATTGCCGGGGAGGATCAAGTCAAGATCTATCAGGTTCCTAATCAAAAATCTTATCTCCTTGCAATTTACATTATTTGCCATTTGCCTCTCGTTTTCATCTCGCCCACTTCACAAAAATTTGCCGTTTTATTCGCCCTCTTTTTTTTCGCCTTTTTCTCGTCAGATCTATTTGCAATCTTGTTTGATACCTTGTTGTTACGGCTAGCATGACTGCCCCTACTTTGTCACTAGATTTTGAAATTTTCTACTTCAAGGAAAAACAAGGAGAAAATTTGAAAGATGCTTGGTATAGGCTGTTGGAATCCTATCATATTTGCAACCTAAAAGGAGACGCAAATATTTTGCTTCGAAACTTTTATATAGGATTAGCCTTGCATCACAGACAACTTTTGGATTTTGCCGCTGCTACCTCTTGAGCATTGCGTTGGATTTCCCCGAAGTGGAGAGGATGATGCAGTAAAGTAGCGTAAGCATTTCCCTCAGTTTTTGAGAACCAAGGTATCAATCCAGTAGGAGACCATGCACAAGTCCCTCATACCTACACAAAACGATAGCAACTCGCAACCAACGCTTAGGGGTTGTCAATCCCTTCACGGTCACTTATGAGAGCGAGATCTGATAGAGATAATATTTTTTGGTATTTTTGATAGATAGATGCAAAGTAAAAAGTAAAAGGCAAAGTAAAACAAAGCAAGTAAATAAAGTGATATAGATTGATATGATGAGAATAGACCCGGGGGCCATAGGTTTCACTAGTGGCTTCTCTCAAGAGCATAAGTATTCTACGGTGGGTGAACAAATTACTGTTGAGCAATTGACAAAATTGAGCATAGTTATGAGTATATCTAGGCGATGATCATGTATATAGGCATCACATCCAAAACAAGTAGATCGAAATGATTCTGCATCTACTACTATTACTCCACTCATCGACTGCTATCCAGCATGCATCTAGAGTATTAAGTAAAAATAGAGTAACGCCGTAAGCAAGATGACATGATGTAGAGGGATAAATTCATGCAATATGATAAAAACCCCATCTTGTTATCCTCGATGGCAACAATACAATACGTGCCTTGCAACTCTTTCTGTCACTGAGTAAGGACACCGCAAGATTGAACCCAAAGCTAAGCACTTCTCCCATTGCAAGAACTACCAATCTAGTTGGCCAAACCATAAAGATAATTCAAAGAGACTTGCAAAGATAACTCAATCATACATAAAAGAATTCAGAGAAGAATCAAATATTTTCCATAGATAATACTGGATCATAAACCCACAATTCATCGTTCTCAACAAACACACCGCAAAAAGAAGATTACATCGAATAGATATCCGCGAGAGAGGGGGAGAACATTGTATTGAGATCCAAAAAGAGAGAAGAAGCCATCTAGCTAATAACTATGGACCCGAAGGTTTGAAGTAAACTACTCACACTTCATCGGAGGGGCTATGGTGATGATATAGAAGCCCTCCATGGTGGATGCCCCCTCCGACGGAGCTCCGGAACAGGCCCCAAGATGAGATCTCGTGGATACAGAAGGTTGCGGCAGTGGAATTAGGTTTTTGGCTCCTGTTCTGATCATTCAGGGATACGTAGGTATATATAGGAGGAAGGAGTACGTCGGTGGAGCTCCGAGGGGCCCACGAGGTAGGGGGCGCGCCCTCCACCCTCGTGACTGCCTCTGGCACTTCTTGGAGTAGGGTCCAAGTCTCCTGGATCACGTTCGGTTGGAAAATCACGATCCCGAAGGTTTCATTCCGTTTGGACTCCGTTTGATATTCTGTTTCTTCGAAATACTGAAAAAGGCAAAAAACAACAATTCTGGGCTGGGCCTCGGGTTAATAGGTTAGCCCCAAAAATAATATGAAAGTGGAAAATAAAGCCCAATATAGTCCAAAACAGTAGACAAAGTAGCATGGAGTAATCAAATATTATAGATACGTTGGAGACATATCAAGCATCCCCAAGCTTAATTCCTGCTCGTCCTCGAGTAGGTAAATGATAAAAAAAGAATTTTTGATGCGGAGTGATACTTTGGCACAATTTCAATGTAAATCTTCTTAATTGTGATATGAATATTCAGATCCGAAAGATTCAAAACAAAAGTTCATATTGACACAAAAATAATAATACTTCAAGCATAGTAATCAAAGCAATCATGTCTTCTCAAAATAACATGGCAAAAGAAAGTTCATCCCTACAAAATCATATAGTTAGGCTATGCTTCATTTTCGTCACACAAAGATGTTCCCAACTTCTATACCCCCGATGACAAGCCAAGCAATTGTTTCATACTTAAATAATCTCATTTTTTTTGAACTTTCACGCAATACATGAGCGTGAGCCATGGATATAGCACTATGGGTGGAATAGAATATGATGATGGGGATTGTGTGGAGAAGACAAAAAAAGGAGAAAGTTTCACGTTGACGAGGCTAATCAACGGGCTATGGAGATGCCCATCAATTGATGTCAACATGAGGAGTAGGGATTGCCATGCAACAGATGCACTAGAGCTATGAATGCTCAACAAAAGAAAACTAGTGGGTGTACATCCAACTTGCTTGCTCACGAAGACCTAGGGCATTTGAGGAAGCCCATCGTAGGAATATACAAGCCAAGTTCTATAATGAAAAATTCCCACTAGTATAAAAAGGACAACTTATGAGACTCACTACATGAAGAACAAGGTGCTACTTTGAAGCACAATATATGAGACTCACTACATGAAGAACAATGTGCCACTTTGAAGCACAATATATGAGACTCACTACATGGAGAACAAGGTGCTACTTTGAAGCACACGTGTGAAAAAAGAGATAGTAGCATTGCCCTTTTTTGGGCCTTTCTGTTTTTCTTTTTTGGCCTTTCTCTTTTTTATTTGGGCAATGCTCTAATAATGATGATCATCACACTTCTATTGATTACAACACAAGGATTACAACTCGAAACTTAGAACAAGATATGACTCTATATGAATGCCTCCGGCGGTGTACCGGGATAGTGCAATGAATCAAGAGTGACATGTATGAAAAATAATGCATGGTGGTTTTGCCACAAATACGATGTCAACTACATGATCATGCAATGGCAATATGACAAAAGTAATGTATGTCATGATGATGATGATGGAAGTTGCATGGCAATATATCTCGGAATGGCTATGGAAATGCGATAATAGGTATGTATCGTGGCTGTTTTGAGAAAGTTATAAGGAGGTTTATGTGTGATAGAGCGTGTCGTATCACGGGGTTTGGATGCACCGGCGAAGTTTGCGCCAACTCTCAAGGTGAGAAAGGGCAATGCACGGTACCGAAGAGGCTAACAAAGGTGGAAAGGTGAGAATGCGTATAATCCATGGACTCAACATTAGTCAAAAGAACTCATATACTTATTGCAAAAATTTAGAAGTCATCAAAAATCAAGTACTAAGCGGATGCTCCTAGGGGGATAGATTGATAGGAAAAGACCATCGCTCGTCCCCGACCGCCACTCATAAGGATGCACAAGCGAGGTACACTTCATGTTTCAAATTTGTTACACAACTTTAACCATACGTGCATGCTACGGGACTTGCAAACTTCAACACAAGCATTTATCAAATTCATAATCACCCAACTAGCACGAATTTGATATTATCACCTCCATATCTCAAAACAATTATCAAGCATCAAACTTATCTTAGTATTCAATTAACTCAAAACAAAGTTTCACATATCTTGAACACCAAGTATATTAACATTAAGCAAATTACCATGCTATTAACGACTCTCAAAATAATCTAAGTGAAACATGAGAGATCAAATAGTTTCTTTAAAACAAATCCACCACCATGCTCTAAAAGATCTAAGTGAAGTACTAGAGCAAAAATTGTCACGTTCAAAAGATATAAGTGAAGCACAATGAGCAAAACTATCAAGCTCAAAAGATATAGGTGAAGCACATAGAGTATTCTAACAAATTCCAATTCATGTATGGCTCTCTCAAAAGGTGTGTACAGCAAGGATAATTGTGGTAAACTAACAAGCAAAGACACAAATGATACAAGACGCTCCAAGCAAAGCACATGTCATGTTGGTGAATAAAAATATAGCTCCAAGTAAATTACCGATGGAAGTGGACGAAAGAGGGGATGCCTTCCGGGGCATCCCCAAGCTTTGAATTTTTGGTGTCCTTGGATTATCTTGGGGGTGCCATGGGCACCCCCAAGCTTAGGCTCTTGCCACTCCTTGTTCCATAATCCATCAAAAGAATTCACCCAAAACTTGAAAACTTCACAACACAAAACTCAACAGAAATCTCGTGAGCTCCGTTAGAGAAAGAGAACAAAAGACTACTTCAAGGTGCTGTAATGAACTCATTCTTTATTTATATAGGTGTTAAACCTACTGTATTCCAACTTCCTTATGGATTATAAACTAATTTATTACCCATAGATTCATTGAAATAAGCAAGCAACACACGAAAAACAGAATCTATCAAAAACAGAACAGTCTGTAGCAATCTGTAACTAACGCAAACTTCTGGAACTCTACAAATTCTACCAAAATATTACGTACTGGACAATTTGATTATTGATCAGCAGCAAAAATAATCAAAGCAAAAGCACGTTCCTGTGATTTATTGAATTTTTTCTCGTGAGCGCAAAGTCTCTGTTTTTCAGCAGAATCAAGTCAACTATCATCATAGCTTATCCTATAGGTTCTACTTGGCACAAACACTAATTAAAACACAAAACCACATCTAAACAGAAAGTAGAAACAAAATTTAGCACTAAACAGGAACAAAAACAAAGAACATAAAATAAAATTGGGTTGCCTCCCAACAAGCGCTATCGTTTAACGCCCCTAGCCAGGCATAAAAGCGAAGATAGATCTAGGTATTGCCATCTTTGGTAGGCAATTATTAAATGAGGCATCTACCTCCTTTAGAATTTCCTTTCTTCCTAGTAATTGTCAAATTTTCAGGCAAAAGATCAAAAAATTCATCTATAGCAAATGGTTCCTTAATGATGGTAAAAAGATTGGGATGAACACTTATAGATTTAAGATCCGCGGTTTCCATACTAGAAGATTCACCCTTATTCTTAGGTACATACATAAGCTTAGTATTTTTAGTAGAAGAACTTGGAGTGTTTTGAACGGAAGAAAAAGCGGTTCCCAAGTTGGTGATGATACCCTCAAGTTTATCGATTCTTGTAGAGTCTAGATTTATTTTTTCATTAACTATGGGTTATTTTTATTTAATATTTTTCAAAGTCATTCCTACCTTAGATCCATATTGGGTAATTTTATTGTGGATCTTTTTATCAAGATTTTCAATTGATTCAACAGTAGCAACTTTATTTTCAGTAGCTTCAAGCCTTTGCATAACATGCTCCAAAGTTAACGTAGTTCCATTAATCAAAAGGGGTGGTGAGCCAAATATATATCTTTTAAAGCATTATAAGAATCAAAAGTATGGCTACCCAAAAAATTCCCTCCGGTAATGGTAAGGATATATCTATACCAAGGATTAGCACCTACGTAAAAATTGCGAAGAAGAACTGAAGTAGATTGCTTCCTGGTAGATCTATTTTGAGCATTGTAAATTCTATACCAAGCATCTTTTAGATTTTATCCCTCCATTTGCTTAAAATTTAGAACTTCATTCTCGGGAGATAACGGAGAAGATAAGAGACTAGTCATGATGACAAGCAAGCAAACTAGCACACGAGCAAACAGAGAGGCAACAAGATAAAAGGAAAACGGAAAAGAGAGGAGGAGATTGGGAAAGAGAGGGCAAATAAAATGGCAAGGATGAAGTTGGGGAGAGGAAAATGAGAGGCAAATGGCAAATAATGTAATGCGAGAGATAGGGATTGCGATGGGTACTTGGTATGGTTGAATTGCTTGCGTGAGCCTCCCCGGCAACGGCGCCAGAAATTCTTCTTGGTACCTCTTGAGCACTGCGTTGGATTTCCCCGAAGAGGAGAGGATGATGCAGTAAAGTAGCGTAAGTATTTCCCTCAGTTTTTGAGAACCAAGGTATCAATCCAGTAGGAGACCACGCACAAGTCCCTCGTACCTACACAAAACGATAGCAACTCGCAACCAATGCTTAGGGGTTGTCAATCCCTTCACAGTCACTTACGAGAGTGAGATCTGATAGAGATAATATTTTTTGGTATTTTTTGATAGATAGATGCAAAGTAAAAAGTAAAAGGCAAAGTAAAACAAAGCAAGTAAATAAAGTGATATAGATTGATATGATGAGAATAGACCCGGGGGCCATAGGTTTCACTAGTGGCTTCTCTCAAGAGCATAAGTATTCTACGGTGGGTGAACAAATTACTGTTGAGCAATTGACAAAATTGAGCATAGTTATGAGTATATCTAGGCGATGATCATGTATATAGGCATCACGTCCAAAACAAGTAGATTGAAACGATTCTACATCTACTACTATTACTCCACTCATCGACCACTATCCAGCATGCATCTAGAGTATTAAGTAAAAACAAAGTAACGCCGTAAGCAAGATAACATGATGTAGAGGGACAAATTCATGCAATATGATAAAAACCCCATCTTGTTATCCTCGATGGCAACAATACAACACGTGCCTTGCAACTCTTTTTGTCACTGAGTAAGGACACCGCAAGATTGAACCCAAAGCTAAGCACTTATCCCATTGCAAGAACTACCAATCTAGTTGGCCAAACCATAAAGATAATTCGAAGAGACTTGCAAAGATAACTCAATCATACATAAAAGAATTCAGAGAAGAATCAAATATTTTCCATAGATAATACTGGATCATAAACCCACAATTCATCAGTCTCAACAAACACACTGCAAAAAGAAGATTACATCGAATAGATCTCCACGAGAGAGGGGGAGAACATTGTATTGAGATCCAAAAAGAGAGAAGAAGCCATCTAGCTAATAACTATGGACCCGAAGGTCAGAAGTAAACTACTCACACTTCATCGGAGGGGCTATGGTGATGATGTAGAAGCCCTCCGTGGTGGATGCCCCCTCCGGCGGAGCTCCGGAACTGGCCCCAAGATGGGATCTCGTGGATACAGAAGGTTGCGGCGGTGTAATTAGGTTTTTGGCTCCTGTTCTGATCATTCGGGGATACGTAGGTATATATAGGAGGAAGGAGTACGTCGGTGGAGCTCCAAGGGGCCCACGAGGTAGGGGGGCGCGCCCAGGGGGGCGCCCTCCACCCTTGTGACCGCCTCTGGCACTTCTTGGAGTAGGGTCCAAGTCTCCTGGATCACGTTCAGTTGGAAAATCACGATCCCGAAGGTTTCATTCCGTTTGGACTCCATTTGATATTCTGTTTCTTTGAAATACTGAAAAAGGCAAAAAACAACAATTCTGGGCTGGGCCTCCGGTTAATATGTTAGTCCCAAAAATAATATGAAAGTGGAAAATAAAGCCCAATATAGTCCAAAACAGTAGACAAAGTAGCATGGAGTAATCAAAATTATAGATACGTTGGAGACGTATCAGCCGCTAAAGGGAACTTTATTGAACTTGATGCTTATGAGATCCTAGAAGGGATTTTGGGAATTCCACCACCAAAAAAGGGGTTTTCTTTTGCACAGGAAGAGGTTCAAATTTTAGAAAAAATAGATGCTTTGCATAAACATGTGGTCGAGTTGCAAAAATATAATGAAACTCTCAAACATATTAGTGGAAACCTCGATCATATGAGTACTTTGATTACTCTTTGCAATAAACGGTTGGATATTTTAGATCTCAAGATGGTTTCTTTTCCTAATAATTTGGGGAAGCGTAAAGAGCCTCTCGGCTTTAAGAAAGCCCTTACCAAAATGGCAAAAACTAAAGATGGAAATACTTGAATCTATGAATTATGCCTAGCTAGGGGCGTAAAACGATAATGCTTGTTGGGAGGCAACCCAATGAATAAAATTTATTTTTGCCTGTTTCTTTCTGTTCTTGAGTGTTTGCATAATTATGCCTCTGTTTTAGTTGTGTTTTTATGTTTTAGTTAGTTTTTGTGCTAAGCTAAGCCTTTGGGATCATGTTGGGTGATACTTGATTTGATCTTGTTAAAAAACAGAAACTTTTGCGCCGAGTAGCAGACTTTTAATAAATAAACATGCTTTTTGTCTTAATTTTTCACACAAGATTTATATACAAATTGCCCACGTTGTCCTAATCTTTCAGAATTTTTGGAGTTACAGAAGTATATGAAGTTACATGATTACTATAGACTATTCTGTTTTTGACAGATTATGTTTTCCTTGCATTGTGTGCTTATTTTGATGAATCTATGGATTGTATCGGGGGG
>NC_041393.1:118133417-118164617 GCF_002162155.2 Triticum dicoccoides | reverse complement strand
TAATTTTTGATTGTTCCATGCTATTATATTATCATTCTTGGATGTTTTACAATCATTTAATAGTCATTTTATATCATTTTTTGGTACTAACCTATTGACATAGTGTCCAGTGCCAGTTGCTCCTTTCTACATGTTTTTTACATCGCGGGAAGTCAATATCAAATGGAGTCCAAATGCAATGAAACTCCTGGAGGATTTTTTGGGCGAAAAGACAGCTAGTGGGCCCAGGAAGCACCTGGGGGCTGCTCGAGGGGAGCAGCACCCACCAGGGCACGCCAGGAGGCCCAGGCGCGCCCTGGTGGGTGCTGCCCACCTCGGCTGCCCCCTGAACCACTTCTTTGCTCTATAAATACCCAAATATTCTAGAAACCCTAGGAGAGTCGACAAAAATCAATTCCAGCCAAAGCAGAGTCCAGAACCACCAGATCCAATCTAGACACCGTCATGGAGGGGTTCACCCCTTCCATTGGTCCCTCTCCTATGATGCGTGAGTAGTTCTTTGTAGACCTACGGGTCCGTAGTTAGTAGCTATATGGCTTCCTCTATCTCTCTCTTGATTATCAATACAATGGTCTCTTGGAGATCCATATGATGTAAGTCTTTTTGTGGTGTGTTTGTTGGGATCCGATGAACTTTGAGTTTATGACCAGATCTATGTTTTTATCCATGAAAGTTATTTGCGTCTTCTTTGATCTCTTATATGCATGATTGCTTATAGCCTCGTATTTCTTCTCCGATATTTGGGTTTTATTTGGCCAACTTGATCTATTTATCTTGCAATGGGAAGAGTTGCTTTGTAGTGGGTTCGATCTTACGGTGCTTGATCCGAGTGACAGAAGGGGAACCGACACGTATGTACCATTGCTACTAAGGATAACAAGATGAGATCTATATCTCTGTAATAGATAAACGGATCTCGTCTTCATCATGTCATCATTCTTATTGCATTACTCTGTTTTCTCATGAACTTAATACACTAGATGCATGCTGGATATCAGTCGATGTGTGGAGTAATAGTAGTAGATGCAGGCAGGAGTCGGTCTACTAATCTTGGATGTGATGCCTATATAATGATCATTGCCTGGATATCGTCATGATTATTTGAAGTTCTATCAATTGCCCAGTAATTGTTTTCCCATCGTTTGCTATTTTTCTCAAAAAAAGCCACTAGTGAAACCTACGGCCACGGGGTCTCTTTTCATCATATTTGCCTTTGTGATCTATTTTCCCTTGCATTTATTTTTAGATTTATTAAACCAAAAATACAAAAATACCTTTCTGATATTTATTTGTTCCACGATCTATTTATCCTATCTACCACTTTTACCTCACTTCTTTGCCTATCTTGAGGCACCATACCCGGAAGGGATTGATAACCCCTTTAACACGAAGGGTTGCGAGTATTTGTTATTTGTGTGCAGGTGCTGTTTACGTGGTGTGAGGAGGTTCTCCTACTGGTTCGATAACCTTGGTCTCATCACTGAGGGAAATACCTACCGTGGCTATACTACATCATCCCTTCCTCTTTGGGGAAATACCGGCGTAGTTCTAGCAGACATCTCCTCGCAATTTACATTATTTGCCATTTGCCTCTCCTTTTCCTCTCCCCCACTTCACAATTTTTTCTCGTTTTATTGCCCTCTTTTTCGTTCGCCGTTTTCTTGCCAGATCTATTTTTGTGTGCGTTCTTGTTTTCATAGTCATGATGCCTCAAAGAAAATATTATGAAGTTCCCTATCCAAATTTTTTGCTTGAAATTGAGAAAAGTACTAAGGAGTATATGATTACACAATTTGAGCATAATAAATATTTTACTGAAGAACTTAAGGAACACTCCGTTGCGTTAGAAGCTATAACAAAACAACTTGATGATATTAGTAGAGAAGTTCGCAATCATCAATCTAAGTATGCTTTTGCTGAAAGTTTGTTGGGAAAAATATGCGATGCACAAGCCACTTTAGTGAATCAAATGGCCGCTAAACCAATCTCGTGAGAAGATAAAAGTGATGAGGATCTTAAAGTGATTGGTTGTCGGTGTACCAAAGTAGGGGCACTCTTTTGTACCCTTTATTTGTGCACGGGCAATCAGAGCCGCGCGGACGGCCACACTTAAGCAGGGCAGAGACATGGAATCAAGGACACGAGACGACCAAAGCAACGCCAAGATAGAAGCATAAAGAGCAAGAAGGCAAAGTGGTCCCCCCCGGAAAGATCCTTGCCCGGGCGGCCTCCACGGCCTCGGCAAGGGCCTTGCCGGGGCAGCCTACCCGACGCCAGCAGAGCGCACCACCCTTGAGCCCCAGTTCCTCCAGCGCCACCAACCGCGTTGGGACCTGGGCTCGGGAGGCGCCTCCTGATGGCATGCAGATCTTTGTGAAGACAAGGATAACACTCCAAATCAGTGGAGGAATAGAAGACGACGAACCTCGGCGAGATTCCTGCCAAGGAAGACCACAAGACCCCCCCAGCAAGATCCTTGCCGGGGACGACTGCAGCGCCACGGCAAGACCCTTGCCGGGGCCCCGACAAGGCCCTTGCCGAGGGCATCCGCGAGGCCGCAGCCAGGCCCGCACCCGCCAAGCTTCTTCCACCACTCCCACGCGTCTGCCAGCCCACCAGCTGGGCGGGTGCTTGCGTGTCAATGTGAGGCTTCTCGGCCAACTCACACATGCCTACGTGGTGGCATGCAAACCTTCGTGAAGGCCCTACCACCGCACCACCTCAGCTGCCTGCCAGCTTACATGGCGCTGACCGCCTCACTGGCCCAGGCGCGTGTCAAGGTAGGGCGAAGCGCCGGTAAAGTGGAGGGGACACATCGAAGGCGCATTAAATGCGTATTGTCCCGTAATAGCAAGGGATAGGCTTAACCATAGTACCCTGATGCCACCTCTTGTGTGCCACTGTAGTGATCCCCTTGCCTATAAAAGGAGGCCCAAGGAATCCAGGAGAAGGATTCAGACCATGGGACAAGTTAGACCCATTGTAGCTAGCTCAAGAACTCATAGAACACAGATATACACACTCAAAGTAGGACTAGGGTATTACGCATCCTTGCGGCCCGAACCTGGGTAAACGACCCGTGTTCTTGTGCTGACTGCTAGTCCCGCTCTCGTCACTGCCCCGTGCCCCGCAACCGCAGTAGGGATTCCTGTTATCCCATAGGTGTCGTTTTCCACCGACATCCTTGGCGCGCCAGGTCGGGGCAGCGCGGTTGTGAGGATCTGGTATGGTCGTCAGCCCAGTAGTTCTTCATTGCCATGGCTTCCAAGGAAGAAGGGGGCCAAGGGAGCAACTCCGTCACCAGATGCAACAAACGTGTGCGCGGCGACGAAAAGCTAAGTCATGCAAAAACTTCGAATAATTCCTTTTTATACAAGGTTATCTTCCTCGGAGATCTTTCCTCTGTATGGGAAACCTGTACGTAGTGGGGCCCTTTCGTTATCGGCAATGCTCTTGGTCTGTTTCGAGTCCGCTCAATAGATCGAGCGGCTACGTCGAGAACGGCAGGGTGGCTTTCCGCTATTGGCAACCATCTCGCTCTGCCTCGAGTCCGCTCGGCAGTTCGAGCGACCGTGCTAAGAACGACAAGGTGGTTCGCACGGCAGCAAGCACACCCTGCCGGCCGCTAAAGGATCCGTCCTTCAAAGTGCAACGGTTTGGATTTACGCGCCAGCAAGCCTACCCAGTAAGCGTAGGGTGGACGTACAGAGAAAGGTTGAATAGGGAAATAACATGCATCATATTAAAAGTACTGCAGAGTTATATTACACCAGTTGTTGCTGTGGTTCTAACTAAAGATATGAATTGTCTTGGTCATGAACCTGCAGTGGCAACAAAAATGGGGCGCCTAGTCCTGGGGCTGGCCCTCCAACCTCTAGATTCTGCTGATGCGGCTGATGATGGGCTCGATGCGCTCCTTGATCCCCGAGAGGTCTGCATCGCCCGACAACCTATCCAGCATGGTGTCCAAGTCGAGGTCGTTGTTCCAGTATGCCATCTTGGTGAGAACCTTGGTCATGGCGCCTTGGAAAATTATCCGGGACTCGTTGGCCAAGGAGCTCGCCCAGTTGGAGTCGAGCCATTCCAGGGCACCAAGAACGCCCTCGAAGAATAAGGTCAGCTTGGTGTGGGGGCTCGCACCCGGTTTCGGGGAGTACCTCACTTTCGGCATCTTCATGTTGGCCAACTTCTTGGTGATCGTGTTGGCGATGTTGGCGAGGCGGCCGGTCCAAATTTTGTCACCCTTCACGGAGTCTGCATGGTTGGCGGCGTCGTTCTTCCGCAGCTACTTCTCCTCCACTAGGCTCTTGGTCAGGACTCCTTCCTGGGTCTGGGCCTCCGAAAGCGCCCCCTCAAGGCCCTCTAGATTGAGCTTCAGGTCCTTGATGGTGTCGTTGGCCATGGAGAGCTGCCCAGCCTTGCTGAGGACCGCGGAATGCGCTTCGACCAGAGCCTCGTTGAGCGTGTTCTTCTCTGAGGATAGCTCCAGGATTTGCTTTGCCAGGCCGTCCCGCTCCGCCTCCAGCTCCTTCACCTTGTTGCAGTGGGCCAGGGCCTAGGCATTGAGCGCTTCTTTGTGCTTATGCTCCAGCTCTTAGGTCTGCGCCGCGACAATCTTCTCAACCTCTTCGTCCTTGCCGCGGCAAGCGCCGTCTCACGGGCGGCAAGATCCTCCTCCTGGGAGTTCAGCTCGGCCTCGCGCTGAGATTGGATGGCCTCGGCCTTGGAGGTCTCCTCCCTCGCCTCCTCCCGGGCCTTCTCAATGTCGGCCTGCTTCAGGAGGAGCTCCAGATCACGATGTGCCAGCTGGTCTTGGACGGCCTTCAGCTCCTCGTGGGCCTGGCGGAACCAAGCCTGTGCCTCGGCGACACGCTCTGCAAGGTCTACTTCCACCTTGTGCGCCACTGCCTCCTTGGACTTAGCCTTGTCCAGACGGGCGCGGTGGAGCGCCTGAAGCTTGTTGAAGCTGGCACTCATGGCCTGGAGGCGCCGCTCCTCTTGAATGCCGCCACTAGCACTCGGCTCGTCGACGACCTCAAGCCCGACGGCGGCGACCACTTCATCGTCAAACACCTCCCCCTCGGCCGGCACCCTGGTGCTTGCCGTCCCTGGGAGGTGGACGAACACGTCATCGCCCACCTTCAGGTACTTGCCTGAGCCGGAGGCAGCGGACGAGGAGGGTTAGTCATCAACCACCTCATCCTCGGCAGAGGCCTTGCCGGCCTTCTCCTCAGTGGCGCCCTTGCCGGCCTCCTCGGCGGCGCCCTCGCCGGTCTCTCCGGCAAGCCCCTTGGCGGCATCCTCGGCGCGGTCTCGGTAGCCTCCTTGGTGGCGACCTTCTCAGCCTCAGCCACGGTTTCCGTGACAACCTCCTTGATGATGGTGTCGGTGTCCCCCTAGTCCGCCAGGGGGGACCTGGATGTCGAAGGAGGAAATGAGGACGGGCCAAAGCCAAGGTTCAGGAGAAAAAGAAAGAAGAGCAAGAGAGAACAAATAACTCACCCGTGCTGGGCTGGGAAGATGTGGCCCCCTTCCCGCCAATGTCCGTTGCTGGGACGGAGCCGCCAGCGCCCAAGTCCACCTCCTCCTCCTCCGTGCGCATGGGCTTGGTATCTGGCGCCCTTGCCGGGGATGCCCCTCGGGGCGGTGTGGTTGATGGGGGCGGCATGGTGGGGGAAGCCCTTGATGGCTCCTCCTGCTGCCACTCCTCTGTTGCAAACCGCGGCAAGGTCAACAACAAGAGAATCGGGCCCCCGACAAGCATTGGCATAGGGTGGGTGGTGAACTCACGCTGGGGGCTGAGCCGGGGGCTGCGCCGCAGGCTACTATCTGGGCTGCTCTCCAGCACCAGTGGGGCCTTTGAAGTACCCCTCGGGGGCGGGCTGCCCGTCGAGGCCTTGGCCCTCTTCACTGCCCGCTGAGCCAGTGTCTCTGTCTCCCTACCAGAACAAGTCAAATCAAGGAGGGCGACATGATTCGTAAGGATGGAAACGGCGGGGGGTAGAGCGCTTACTCGTCGTCCTCCTCCTCCTCCTCCTCCTCTATTGCCTTCCTCTTCCCCCTTGGGCCGAGGGACAAAAAGTCGAAGTCGATGTCTGCACTAGCACCTGTGGGGGGAGGGGGTGGTGAAGGGGGTCCAATAGCGTTTGGATAAAGAAGAGGCGGTCGTCTTCTTCTTCTCCATCGCGGTCTTCTTCTTCGCCACCGTGGCCTCCTTCGCCGCCGCGGCCCTCGTCACGCGCGTTGCCTCCCCCAGAGCCCCTTGCAGCGCCACGGCCTTGCGGGCTGGACTGGCTTGCCAGAGCCGGCCTGACGCAGGACGCGTCTCTTCTTCGGGACCGAGGGGTCGCCGGCCTCGGCCTCCTCCATGGATGGTTCCTCGCCCATGCCCCCGGC
Source organism: Triticum dicoccoides (assembly GCF_002162155.2). Classification (NCBI taxonomy): domain Eukaryota; kingdom Viridiplantae; phylum Streptophyta; class Magnoliopsida; order Poales; family Poaceae; genus Triticum; species Triticum dicoccoides. The sequence continues at coordinate 118,158,221 of NC_041393.1, read as the reverse complement.
AGGGGGGCCTCGGTACTGGCATCACCCGCCTCCTTGGCAGACCTCACCCACTCGGCGAGCTCCTCCGCTTATGCAGCCATGGCGGCCTCATTCTCCACACCACCGGCGTCGCCGGCCATCCTAGTGAGCTCCGCCTCCATCGCCCTGGCAGCGATGTAGTTCAGCTCCTCCTGGGTGGTGTCCTGGATGTGCCGCAGCTCATCGTGGTCAAGCTCTTCAACCAGGTCGGTGAAGAAATTTTCCACCTCACGTGCCGGGGGCTCGACCCAAGCTGGGTCAAGACCCTGCGCGGTGAAGACCGGCATCATTGTGAGGATTTCCGCCTGCCGGGAGTTGTTGCTCAGCGGGACCACTCCCGGCGGCAGCTCGAACAAGGGCCCCTTGATGACCTTGCCGGACTTCGCAGCCCTGTCGGTCCTCTTCACCTTGCCGTCGGTGTACTCGTCGAGCTAGAAGATCCTTCGACAGTACCAGGAATGCCCCAGCACCGTGAAGTTGTTTTGCAGGCCGGTGTGGAGCCTCATAATGTCGGCCGCGTTTTTGAAATCCCAGGCCGGCCTCCCCTTGTTGCAGCAGAGCAATCCGGCGGCAAATGAAATCCGCCACAATCATCTCGAGGGTGAGCCCTGCCTCGGTGAGGCAGCGGATCCTGGTGGTGGCGATCGAGAACTTCTTGTCATTGGGGTCGAGGTCGCTCCAGTTCGCGCCGCGGAGCAGCGGCTCCCGACGAACGCCTCGGCAGAACTGCGGCGGGTCCTCCTCCATGATCCGGCACCACCGGCCCCGCCACTCTTCCCACCTCTCCTTCGTGGCACCATCTGGGTATGCGCCCCTCTCCTAGATTCTCGGAATCTAGGCGACGGTCCCAGAAAAGCACCCTTAGGTTGGATGCGAGGGGAGAAGTAGTGGCGGAAAAGCGCCGTGCTGGACATCACCCCAGCGGAGCCCTCGCAGAGGTGGGCGAAGCACGCCAAGCACACCACAACATTCGGCGTGAGGTCCAACAAATGGAAGCCGAAAGTGTGCATGATATCATTGAAAAAGTCGGAAAAAGGGGGGCAGAGCCCGCAGTAGAAGAAATCAGCGAAGAACGGGTACCAGTTTTAGCCGCCCCTCTCGCAATCCGCGGGGAAGACGCGCGTGGCAGGGTGCACCGACGTCGCCGCCCCCCACAAAGGCCTGTAGTAGTCCCTGAGCTCGAGGGCGTCGACGGACGATGGGACGAAGTAGGCGGCCTGCACCCGCCGCGCCACCGCCTTGCTCTCCGGTGTCCCCTTCTCCCTCGTATCCTTAGCCACACCTTTGCCTTGCCAGATTTGGGCGCCATGGCGACTGGGAAAAGAGCGAGAAAGCTGGAGGCGGTGGGAAGCATAGCAGCGGCAAGCAAGAGCTTGAGAGGAAGAAGATGGGGACGATGCTGGCAAGATTGGGGAAAGCACAGGGGGTAAATGAGCCGCGCGCCCGCGATTATTCCTTTTTATGGGGAAGGCGCGGGCCGCCTCTTTTCCCATTTATTGCGACATGACGCATGCCTTCTGCGACCGCCCTACGCATGCCCCCCACGTCATGCACGACCCCCACGTTGCACATTCAACGATCGTCATGGGGAAGCACAACGGATGGAAAGTTACCGCAGTAGAAACCGCCCCGCCTGTCCTCACACCGTTCTGGGCCTGGCCCAACAACGTCTCGCACTTATGTGTGGCCCAGGCCCAGGGGCTCCTGTCAGTGTACCAAAGTAGGGGCGCTCTTTTGTACCCCATATTTGTGCACGGGCAGTCAAAGCCGTGCAGACGGCCACACTTAAGCAGGGCAGAGACAGGGAATCAAGGACACGAGATGACCAAAGAAACACCAAGGCAGAAGCATAAAGAGCAACAAGGCAAAGTGCTTCGCCCCGGCAAGATCCTTGTCGGGGCGGCCTCCACGGCCCCGGCAAGGACCTTGCCGGGGCCGCCTACCCGACGCCAGTAGAGCGCACCACCCTTGAGCCCCAGTTCCTACAGCGCCACCAACCGCGTTGGGACCTGGGCTTGGGAGGCGCCTCCATGATGGCATGCAGATCTTTGCGAAGACAAGGATAACACTCCATTTCAGAGGAGGAATAGAAGACTACGAACCTCCGCGAGATTCCTGCCAAGGAAGACCACAAGAACCCCGGCAAGATCCTTGCCGGGGACGACCGTAGCGCCACGGCAAGACCCTTTCCGGGGCCCCGGCAAGGCCCTTGCCGAGGGCGTCCACGAGGCCGCTACCAGGCCCACACCCGCCAAGCTTATGCCACCACTCCCATGCGACTGTCATCCCACCAGCTAGGCGGGCGCTTGCGTGTCAACGTGAGGCTTCTCGGCCAACTCACACATGCCTACGTGGTGGCATGCAAACCTTCGTGAAGGCCCTACCACTACACCACCTCAGATGCCTGCCAGCTTACATGGTGCTGACCGCCTCGCTAGCCCAGGTGCGTGACAAGGCAGGGCGAAGCGGCGGTAAAGTGGAGGGGACACGTCGAAGGTGCATTAAATGCATCTTGTCCCGTAATAGCAAGGCATAGGCTTAACCACAGTACCCCGATGCCACCTCCTATGTGCCACTGTGGCGATCCCCTTGCCTATAAAAGGAGGCCCAAGGCATCCTGGAGAAGGATTCAGACCCTGGGACAAGTTACGCCCATTGTAGCTAGCTCAAGAACTCCCAGAACACATATATACACACTCAAAGCAGGACTAGGGTATTACGCATACTTGCGGCCCGAACCTGGGTAAACGACCCGTGTGCTTGTGCTGACTGCTAGTCCCGCTCTGCTCACAGCCCCGCGCCCCGCAACTGCAGTAGGGATTCCTGTGATCCCATAGGTGTCGTTTTCCACCGACATTGGTGTTTCTTCTATTGATTCTTTCTTTAGTAAATTTAAGATTGATGAAAAGGGACTGGAGAACAATCAACTTTAGTTAGAAGGCGTCCCTATGAGTCAGAGGGTGAAAATCTTGTTGATTTTTTTTTGATAAAAGTGGGTTTGAAGAGGTCAAGACTTTAACTAGTGATGTGCCCACTATTTTGGATTACAAAGACTATAATTATGATAGTTGCTCTTGGTTGATAGTATTTCTTTCTTGCAATCTATGATAAATTCACCCCATGCTTATGAACAAAATAAAGCTTTTACTAAACATATTGTTGATGCTATGATGAAAGCTTTTGGAGAAAAGTTGGAATTAGAAGTCTCAATTCCTAGAAAATTGCATGATGAATGGGAACCTACTATCAAAGTCAATATGAAAAATTATGAGTGTTTTGCTTTATGTGGCTTGGGTGTGTTTTTACAATTCCGAAATCTTTATGTGATGTGCTTGGTCTTACCGATATAAAAGAATGCTCATTAAATTTGCATTTAGCGGATTCCACTATTAAAAAGCCTATGGGAAGAACTAATGATGTTCTTATTCTTGCAAATAGGAATTATGTGCCCATAGATTTTATTGTTCTTGATATTAATTGCAATCCGTCTTGTTCTATTATTCTTGGTAGACCGTTTTTGCGTACTATTGGTGCCGTGATTGATATGAAAGAAGGCAATATTAAATTTCAATTTCCATTAAGTAAGGGAATGGAACACTTCCCTAGAACAAGAATTAGGCCACCATATGAATCAATCATGAGGGCATCTTATGGATCTAGAATCAAAGATGACAAAACTTAGATCCTACTTGTTATGCCTAGCTAGGGCCGTAAAACGATAGCGCTTGTTGGGAGGCAACCCAATGAATAAATTTTATTTTCTCTTTTTGCCTTCTGTTCTTGTGTGTTAGCACAATTATGCTACTGTTATGATTGTTTTTTTTGTTTTAATTATGTTTGTGCCAAGCAAGACCTTTGAGAAGACTTGGGTGAAATTTATTTGATCTTGCTGAAAACAGAAACTTTTGCGCTCATGAGGTTATCTGTCATTTTCTACAGAAGAGTGCTTTTAAGTTGATTCTTTTTGCAAAGGATTAATAGAAAAATTTATCACGTCCACCAATTTATTCCATACTTTTTGGAGTTACATAAGTATTCGAAATTTTCAGATTGCTACATACTGTTCTGTTTTTGACAGATTTTGTTTTCTTTGTGTTGTGTGCCTGTTTTGATGATTCTATGGTTTTCGTTGATGAATACAGTAGATATAATGCAAAAAAAATAAGAATAGGTCTTCTACAGTACTTATATTAGTGGTTTGGTTTCTTATACTAACGGATCTCATGAAGATTTTGTTTGAGTTTTGTGTGATTGAAGTTTTCAAGTTTTGGGTTATCTTACGATGGATGAAGGAATAAGGATAAGCAAAAGGATAAGCTTGGGGACACCCGAGGCACCCCAAGATAATATTCAAAGAAGTAGCAAGCAAGTAATCTTGGGGATTCCCCCAAGTGGCATCCCCGCTTTCTTCTAACAACCATCGGTATTTTACTTGAAACTATATTTTTATTCGTCACATAATATAAGTTTTGCTTGGAGCGTCTTGTATGATATGATTCTTTGATTGTTTTGCTTTGTGTTTTAATAGTTTAATCCTTGCTGGAGACACCTTTTTGAGAGAGCCAAAAATTATGCTATGCTTGCTCCTATGCTTCACTTAAATTTTTAGAGCCATGGATTTTCTCTAGTACTTCACTTATATGTTTTTGAGCACGGTGTGCTTTGTTAATTTTGAAGAAATGATCTCATGCTTCACTTAGATTTATTTGGGAGTTAGTAAATTTTTAAGAAATTCTCTCTTTCTTCACTTAGATTATTTTGAGAGAAAGAAAAAAAATATGCTCATGATCTTCACTTATATTTGTTTGAGCTTATCAAAAGCAACATATGAAAATAGTCCCAAAGTGATAGATATCCAAGGAGGATATAATAAAATCTTTCACGAAGATCATTGGACAAAATAAACTTGATTCTTAGTAATGGTTTTGACATATAACGATATGATATGTGAGTCATGTTGATGAGTAATTGGGCTTTAGTAAGAATATTGATGTTAAGGTTTGTGATTCCCTATGCAAGTATGAAAGTCAATAGTTATGCAATGAAATTTATATCCTACTTATGGTGCATTATTTGGTGTTACTTATGTTTAATGCTTGGGTACAAGATTTTAAGCTTTTTGGTTGGTCGCTTCTCAAGCTTTTTGTTAGCCTTCATTTTGCACTAAGTATGATCACTACTTGTGCATCCAAAACCCTTTAAACCAGTTTTGCCATATGAGTCCACTATACCTACCTATATGCGGTATTTCCATGCCGTTCTAAGAAAATTTGCATATGCCATCTCTAATGTTCAAAATAAATTTCTCTTTTGTGTGCTCTACTACTCGCGAGGCGGTAAAGGGTAGCCAATATTTTCCATGCTAGATGTGTTATTCTCATGATGAGTGTTTATTCACTCGCCATTGCACGAGGGTACGATAAAGGTATTAGGGATGCCCAGTCCCGAAATGAATAATGAATTTACTTTATGTTGTCAAATAATAAATTCCTTGGGAAGTGTTGGTATGGAGCGCACCCGTGGATACGGTTAGCCATGGAAAGTGAAAGTTATGGTGGAAAAAGGAATAAACTTTATTTTATGTTTGGGAACCGCCTATGATGTATCTAGCATGGAAAGTGTTGGGATGCTTCAAGTCGTTTTCATTGGTGGGAAAAGTATGCCTCTCAAAAATAATTTTTATCTCTCAATTTAAGCTTTGAGCTCTGGCACCTCTACAAATCAATTCTTCCCTCCACGAAGGGCCTTTCTTTTACTTATGCAATTTTTATTTTGAATTTGAGTCTCCAACTTATCTTATAAATCACCAAGTAAGGGGCACTATGATCATATTTGAGCATTGGGTGTAGCTAATATTCAAGTGTGTATCATGAATGGATCAATGATTGAGCATGATGGGCTAGGGATAACTTGCTTTAGTGTTGATATTTTGAAAGACATGGTTGCTTGTTGGTATGCTTGAGTATTAAAGTCTTCATGTCAAAACTAGACTATTACTTTGAATCATATAAAAGTCCATATGTCCATGCTATAAAGAAAAGAAATGTGATGAAAATGTTAGGCATCATTCCACATCAAAAATATCATTGACCTACTCGAGGATGAGCAGGAATTAAGCTTGGGGATGTTGACGTCTCCAACGTATCTATAATTTTTGATTGTTCCATGTTGTTATATTATCATTCTTGGATGTTTTACAATCACTTTATAGTAATTTTATATCATTTTTTGGTACTAACCTATTGACATAGTGCCTAGTGCTAGTCGCAGGAAATCAATATCAAACGGAGTCCAAACGCAACGAAACTCCTGGAGGATTTTTTTTGGGCCAGAAGAAAGCCAGTGGGCTAAGGAAGCACCTGGGGGGCTGCTCGAGGGCAGCAGCACCCACCAGGGCGCGCCAGGAGGCCCAAGCGCGCCTTGGTGGGTGCTGCCCACCTCGGCTGCCCCCTGAACCGCCTCTTTGCTCTATAAATACCCAAATATTCCAGAAACCCTAGGACAATCGACGAAAATCAATTCCAGCTGCCGCAGAGTCCAGAACCACCATATCCAATCTAGACATCGTCATGGAGGGGTTCACCACTTCCATTGGTGCATCTCCTATGATGTGTGAGTAGTTCTTTGTAGACCTACGGGTACGTTGTTAGTAGCTAGATGGCTTCCTCTCTCTCTCTCTTGATTATCAATACAATGGTCTCTTGGAGATCCATATGATGTAAGTCTTTTTGCGATGTGTTTGTTGGGATCCGATGAACTTTGAGTTTATGATCAAATCTATGTTTTTATCCATGAAAGTTATTTGAGTCTTCTTTGATCTCTTATATGCATGATTTATTATAGCCTCATATTTCTTCTCCGATATTTGGGTTTTGTTTGGACAACTTGATCTATCTATCTTGTCATGGGAAGATGTGCTTTGTAGTGGGTTCGATCTTACGGTGTTTGATCCTAGTGACAGAAGGGGAACCGACACGTATGTATCATCGCTACTAAGGATAACAAGATGAGATCTATATCTCTGCAATAGATAAACGGATCTTGTCTACATCATGTCATCATTCTTATTGCATTACTCTATTTTCTCATGAACTTAATACACTAGATGCATGCTGGATAGCGGTCGATGTGTGGAGTAGTAGTAGTAGATGCAGGCAAGAGTCGGTCTACTAATCTTGGACGTGATGCCTATATAATGATCATTGCCTGGATATCGTCATGATTATTTGAAGTTCTATCAATTGCCCAACACTAATTGTTTTCCCACCGTTTGCTATTTTTCTCGAGAGAAGCCATTAGTGAAACCTACGGCCCCCGGGTCTCTTTCCATCATATTTGCCATTGCGATCTATTTTTCCTTGCATTTATTTTCAGATCTATAAAACCAAAAATACAAAAATACCTTGCTGCAATTTATTTGTTCCGTGATCTATTTATCCTATCTACCACTTTTACCTCACGTTTTTGCCTATCTTGTGGCGCCGTACCCGGAAGGGATTGACAACCCCTTTAACACGTCGGGTTGCGAGTATTTGTTATTTGTGTGCAGGTGCTGTTTACGTGGTTTGAGGAAGTTCTCCTACTGGTTCGATAACCTTGGTCTCATCACTGAGGGAAATACCTACCATCGCTATACTACATCATCCCTTCCTCTTTGGGGAAATACGGATGTAGTTCTAGCAGACATCAGGTATACGCCATTGTAAAGTTAGAATACAGTAGGTATAATGCAATACTAAAATATGAATGGGTTGGCAATAGTACTTAGAGTAGTGATTTGCTTTCTTATACTAACGGATCTCACGAAGGTTTTGTTAGGTTTTGTGTGATTGAAGTTTTCAAGTTTTGGGTGAGATCATGATGGATGAAGGAATAAGGAGTAGCAAGCGCCTAAGCTTGGGGATGCCCCAGGGCACCCTAAGATAATATTCAAGGAGAAACAAGCAACTAAGCTTGGGGATGCCCCGAGTGGAATCCCCTCTTTCTTCTAGCGACCATCAATATTTTATTTAGAGGTATATTTTTATTCTTCACATATCATGAGTTTTGCTTGGACCGTCTTGTATTATATGAGTCTTTGCTTGTTTTGCTTTTTAGTTTGTCACAATTATCCTTGCTGGACAAACCTATTTGAGAGATAGCCAAAATTATGCTATGATTTATTAGAATTGCTCTTTATGCTTCACTTGAATTTTTTGAGCTATGGAATTGCTCTAGTGTTTCACTTATATCTTTTTGAGCATAGTGTGCTTTAATATTTTTGAAGATATTCTCTCATGCTTCACTTATATTTATTTGAGAGTTAGTAATTTTAAAGAAATTCTCTCATGCTTCACTTATATTATTTTGAGGGACGAAAAATTTTTATGCTCATGATCTTCACTTAGATTTGTTTGAGCTTGTCAAAAGCAATTGCAATATATGAAACTAGTCCCAAAGTGATAGAAATTCAAGAGGGATATAATAAAAACTTTCATGAAGATCATTGGACAAAATAAACTTGATTCTTTGTAATAGTTTTAAGATATGATGATAGTGATATGTGAGTCATGTTGGTGAGTAATTATGCTTTAGTAGGAATATTGGTGTTAAGGTTTGTGATTCCCTGTGCAAGCACGAAAGACAATAGTTATACAATGAAATTACATCCTACTTGTGGTGCATTATTTGGTGTTAGTTATGCTTAATGCTCGCTTATGTGATTTTTCGTTTCTTGGTCGGTTGCTTCTCAATCTATTTGCTAGCCTCCACTTGTACTAAGTAGAAATACTACTTGTGCATCCAAAATCCTTAAACCAAGTTTTGCCATATGAGTCCACCATACCTACCTATATGCGGTATTTCCATGCCGTTCTAAGCACATTTGTATGTGCTATCTCTAATTTTCAAAATGAATTTCTGTTTTGTTTGCTCGTACTGCTCATGAAGCGGTAGGGGGTGGCCAATATTTTCCATGGTAGATGTGTTATTCTCAAGATGGGTGTTTATTAACTTGTCATTACACGAGAGTACATCAGTAATAGGGATGCCCAGTCCCGAAATGAAAAAGAAATTTACTTTATGTTGTCAAATAATAAATTCCTTGGAAAGTGTTGGTATGGTAGGCACCCGTGGATACGACTAGCCATGGATTGTGAAAGAGTGGTGGAAAAAGGAATACACTTTATTTTCTATTTGGGAACCACCTATGATATGTCTAGCATGGAAAGTGTTGGGAATTACTCGGTCATTTTCTTTGATGGGAAAAGTATGCCTCTCAAATGTTTTATCTATCAATTTAAGCTTTGAGCTCTGGCACCTCTACAAATCCCTACTTCCCTCTATGAAGAGCCTATCTATTTACTTTATGCAATTTTTGTTTTTATTTTAGTCTCCATCTTCTCTTATAAAGCACCAACTAAGGGGCACTTTGATCATACTTGAGCATTGGATGTAGCTAATATGCGAGTGTGTTTCATGAATGGATCAATGATTAAGCATGATAGGTTAGGGATAACTTGCTTTAGTGTTGATATTTTGAAAGATATGGTTGCTTGTTGACATGCCTGAGTATTGAAATCTTCATGTAAAAACTAGACTATTACTTTTAACCATATAAAAGTCCAAATGTCCATGCTACAGAAGAAAACAATATGTGATGAACATGTTATAGGCGGCATTCCACATCAAAAGTTCATTTTTATCATTTACCTACTTGAAGACGAGCAGGAATTAAGCTTGGTGATGCTGATACGTCTCCAATGTATCTATAATTTTTGATTGTTCCATGGTGCTATATTATCATTGTTGGATGTTTTACAATCATTTTATAGCAACTTTATATCATTTTTTGGAACTACCCTATCGACATATTGCCCAGTGCTAGTTGTTGTTTTTTGCTTGTTTTTTTACTTTGCCGAATATCAGTACCAATAGGAGTCCAAACACAGCGAAACTTTTTGGAGAATATTTTTGGACCAGAAGACACAAGATGAGCCAGAGAAGTACCAAAGGGGAGACCCGAGGTGGGCACAACCCACCAGGGCGCGCCCAGGAGCCCAGGCATGCCCAGGGGGGTTGTGCCCCCCTCGGTGACCTCCCACAGAGCCTCTTTGCTCTATAAATACCCCAATATTCCATAAACCCTAGGGGAGTTGACGAAAAACAATTCCAGCTGTCGCAAGTTCCAGAACCACTTGATCCAATCTAGACACCATCACGGAGTGTTTCATCATCCTCATTGGTGCCTCTCCGATGATGCGTGAGTAGTTCATCAAGAACCTAAGGGTCCGTAGTCAGTTGCCAGATGGCTTCTTCTCTCTTTTTGATTCACAATGCAATGGTCTCTTGGAAATCTATTTGATGTAACTCCTTTTGCGGTGTGTTTGTTGGGATCCGATGAACTTTGAGTTTGATCAGATCTATATATCCGTTGAAGTTATTTGAGTTTTGATATCTTATATGAATGATTACTTATAGCCTCATATTTCTTCTTCAAATCTTTGGTTTAGTTCGGCCGACTAGATCGATTTTCTTGCCATGGGAATAGGTGCTTTGTGATGGGTTCGATCGTGCGGCGTTCTTTCCCAGTGATAGAAGGGGCAACAAGACACGCATGTATCGTTGCTATTAAGGATAACAAGATGGTGGCTATTCCTACATGAGTAGATCTTGTCTACATCATATCATCGTTCTTATTGCATTACACCATTTATCCATGAACTTAATACACTAGATTCATGTTGGATAGCGGTCGATGTGTGGAGTAATAGTAGTAGATGCTGGTGGGAGTCGATCTACTAATCTTGGACGTGATGCCTATATAATGATCATTTCCTGGATATCATCATAATTATTCAATCTTCTACCAATTGCCCAACAGTAATTTGTTTACCCACCATGTGCTATTTCTTAAGAGAAGTCACTAGTGAAATCTACGCCCCTCGAGTCTATTTCCCCATCATATAGTTGCAGATCTATATTGCTATTTGCCTTTTTTTATATGCATCTTTTATATTCAGATCTATATTATCAAAAACCCAAAAATACCTCGCTGGATTTTATTTGCTGTTATTTGCATCTATCGATCTACCACAACTTTTATCCCATCAACTTGACAATTTCTGGCACCGTTACCTGAGAGGGATTGACAACCCCTTTTACACGTCGGGTTGCAAGTATTTGTTCCTTGTGTGCAGGTACCATTTACATAGTGTTGCTTGGTTCTCCTACTGGTTCGATAAACTTGGTTTCATAACTGAGGGAAATACCTATTGTGGTTGTGTTGCATCACCCCTTCCTATTTGGGGAAATACCGACGTAGTTCAAGCGACATCAGGCTTTGATTTCTTGCTTTGATCTTGGAAAACAAAAGGAATAAAAGAAATAAAAGAGTATATAATAATCTTATGGAGTGTGATGACTTCACATATAAGAAATATGTCGCATAAAATTTATTTAGGGTTGACAAACATAGTATTGGTCATTGTTGCAATTAATAGGAAGTAATAAAGAAAGAGAGGTTTCACATATAAATATACTATCTTGGACATTTTTTATGATTGTGAGCACTCATTAAAATATTATATGCTAATAAGTTGATGTTGGACAAGGAAGACAACATAATGTGTTATGTTCCCTTATATCTGAATAGAAGTTATATTGTCATGGATCCTCCAACATGTCTAGCTTGCTTCTCATCCTATGCTAGCCAAAAATTCCACACTAAGTAGAGATACTATTTGTGCATCCAAAACCCTTAACCCAGTTTTTCCATGAGATTCCACTATATCTACCTATGGATTTAGTAAGATCCTTCAAGTAAGTTGTCATCGGTGCAAGCAATAAAAATTGCTCTCTAAATATGTATGATCTTTTAGTGTGAGGAAAATAAACTTTATACAAACTTGTGATGGGGAAGAAATAAAAGCGACGGATTACATAATAAAGTTCTCTATCACAAGCAGAAATATAAAGTGACATTCCATTGCATTAAGATTTCTTGCATCCAACCAATAAGTGCATGCCTCTGCTTCCCTCTGTGAAGGGTCTATCTTTTGTTTTCACTTTCTACCATTATGCAAGATTCATGGTGATATTCACCCTTCCTTTTATACTTTCTCTTTCTGGAAAGCACTATGTGTTGGGGAAAGATCCAAACATACATATCCACTCAGATGTAGGTGATCATAAGTTATTATTGTTGACGTTACCCTTGAGGTAAATGGTTGGGAGGCAAAACTATAAGCCCCTATCTTCCTATGTGTCTGATTGAAGCTTTGATCTCATAGGTATCACATGAGTGTTAGCAATTATGAAAGATTAGCTGATAGTTGAGATGTAAACTTGCTAATTAAAAGCTCTTACATTGACTCTTTCTAATGTTATGATAAATTGCAATTGCTTCAATGACCAACATCATAGTTTGTTAGTTTCAATAAAGTTTTTTGGCTCATACTTTACCTTGTGAACGGATTATCACTTTAGCATAAGAAGTTATATGATAATATATTGTTGTTCTAAAAGATGATCATTATGCCCTCATGTTTGTATTTTATTTTATCGACACCTCTATCTCTAAATATGTGGACATGATTATCGATGTCGGCTTTCGCTTGAGGACAAGCGAGGTCTAAGCTTGGGGGAGTTGATACGCCTATTTTGCATCATGTTTTTATGTTCATATCTATTGCATTATGGACTGTTATTTCACTTTAAGGTATAATTCTTATGCCTTTTCTCTCTTATTTTACAAGATTTACATGAAGAGGGAGAATGCCGGCAGCTGGAATTCTAGGCCGGAAAGGAGCAAATTTGAGATACCTATTCTGCACAACTCCAAATGTCCTGAAACTTTGCGAAGAACTGTTTTGGAATATATAAAAATATTGGGCGAAGAAACAACAGAAGGGGACCTACCAGGTGGCCACAAGCCTGGGGCGTGCCCTACCCCCAGGGCGCGCCTCCCGAGCTTGTGAGCCCCATGTCCAGCCCACGATGTCCATCTTCCGCTATATGAAAAGTTTTCAGCGAGAAAAAATCAGAAGGAAGCTTTCGGGACGAAGCGCCGCCGTCTCGAGGCGGAACTTGGGCAGAAGCAACCTAGGGCTTCGACAGAGCGATTCTGTCGGGGAAACTTGCCCCTGGGAGGGGGAAATTGAGGGAGTCTTGGATTAGGGGGTATTCGGACAACCAGACTATATACTTTGGCCGAACTGTTGGACTATGAAGATACAAGATTGAAGACTTCGTCCCGTGTCCGGATAGGACTCTCCTTGGCGTGGAAGGCAAGCTTGGCGATTCGGATATGTAGATCTCCTTCTCTGTAACCGACTTTGTGTAACCCTAGCCCCCTTTGGTGTCTATATAAACCGGAGGGTTTAGTCTGTAGGACAACAACAATCAGAATCATAGGCTAGCTTCTAGGGTTTAGCCTCTACGATCTCGTGGTAGATCAACTCTTGTAGTACTCATATCATCAAGATCAATCAAGCAAGAAGTAGGGTATTACCTCCATCGATAGGGCCCGAACCTAGGTAAACATCGTGTCCCCAGCCTCCTGTCACCATTAGACTTAGACGCACGGTTCGGGACCCCCTACCCGAGATCCGCCGGTTTTGACACCGACATTGGTGCTTTTATTGAGAGTCCCTCTATGCCATCACGATAAGGCTTGATGGCGCCTTCAATCATCAACAACGATACGGTCCAGGGTGAGACTTTTCTCCCCAGACAGATCTTCGTATTCAGTGGCTTCGCACTGCGGGCCAACTCGCTTGGCCATCTGGAGTAGATCAATAGCTACACCCCTGGCCATCAGATCAGGTTCGGAAACTTGAACTACAAGTCCATATCCACGGAGACTTGATCTTCGACGGGATCGAGCCTGCGTCAGGAGCACCGAATACTCACGATGCACATGACTTAGATCTGCCATCGGATGGTGTTCAGGATATCGCACCTGCCTGGACTTCAATCTGGAGCAGATCACGCCATTCGAGGATGGGTGGATGGACCCCGCCACGGAGGCCGCACACTCATCGGTGTTGGAGTCGAACACAGACTCCACCTCTAAGAAAATTTGTGTCACCGGATCTCCGGACTTGACTCCGGTCTTAGGTTCTGGACCGCGTGCATCCGTGCCTATCGAATCCGATTGGGCACCGATCATGGAGTTTACCTCCGCGGATATCTTTCAGCACTCACCCTTGGGCGACGTGCTAAATTCATTGAGGTCTCTCTCTGTATCAGGAGACTCTTGGCCGAACCATGTCCAGCTCGAGTGGGAAGCGGACGACGAAGAAATTCATTACCACTGTCGATGACCTAACCGACGCGCTCGACTTCGACTCCGAAGACATCGATGGTATGGACGACGATGCAGGAGAAGAACGGGAACCACCGGCTACCCACTTAATAGCCACTGTCGATGACCTAACCGACGTGCTCGACTTTGACTCCGAAGACATCGATGGTATGGACGACGATGCAAGAGAAGAACGGGAACCACCGGCCACCGGGCGCTGGACAGCCACCTCATCATATGATATATATATATACATACATATATATACATATACATATATATATATATGGTGGATACCCCCAAAGCAAACAATGGTGACGAGGCAATAGAGGATAATCCCTTAGGGAAGCAATCAAAGCATTGGCGTCATCAGCGACACTCTAAGCCCCGCCATAGCAATACCAGCACATGACACGATAGCAATCCAGATGGTGTCGAAGACGAATACAATCCCGACCAGCCTACTTCGAGCAGGCCGAGCAGGGGGACGGGTAAGCTAGCCCAGATGAATAGGCAACGGACGGAGACTTGGAGGACGACTATTATATGCCTCCCTCCGAAGACGAGGTGAGCCTTGGCGATGATGAATTTGTCAAGCTTGAGGATCCCGTCGAGCAGGAGTGCTTCAAGCGCCAGCTTATAGCCACTTCAAAAAGCCTGAAGAAAAAACAACAACAGCTTCAAACTGATCAAAATCTGCTAACAGATAGATTGGCTGAGGTCCTGGCAGCCGAGGAATACGGACTCGTGCGCCCAGCCAAAAGTTACCCAAAGCGCAGGTTGCTACCTCAACTCAAGGAGGGGGCACTAGAGCCTACACTACCAGCGCAGGACGAGGCTGACCGGCCACCTCACGGCCGAGACAAAGCGGCACATCAGCCCGAACACCAGCTCGCACCCCGCCGCAAATATACTATGGCCAGGGGCTACACGCAAGACCTGCGAGACGTATTGGTAAACAAAGAAGGACAGTCAAGATCGATCTACGGATTGCGGGGGCGCGCCACAACACGTGAAGATAATCGTCACGCCAGATACACTAAAAACAAGTCCGGTCGGGCTGAATACAACAGACCAGACTCATTCGAACTGCGTCAAGACATAGCCTGACATAAAGGCGCCGCACACCCCCTATGCTTCACCAACGAAGTAATGGATCATGAATTCCCAGAAGGGTTTAAACCCGTAAACATTGAATCATATGATGGTACAACAGACCCCGCAGTATGGAGCGAAGATTTCCTTCTCCACATTCACATGGCCCGCGGTGACGATCTACATGCCATCAAGTATCTCCCACTTAAGCTCAAAGGACCGGCTCGACATTGGCTGAATAGCCTGCCGGCAAACTCCATCGGCAGTTGGGAGAACCTGGAAGACGCATTCCTTGACAACTTCCAGGGCACTTACGTGCGACCACCAGACGCTGATGACTTAAGTCACATAACCCAACAGCCCGGAGAGTCAGCTAGGAAATTCTGGACTCGGTTCCTAACTAAAAAGAACCAAATCATTGACTGTCCAGATGCCGAGGCCCTAGCGGCCTTTAAGCATAACATCCATGACGAGTGGCTAGCCCGACACCTCGGCCAGGAGAAGCCGAAGTCCATGGCAGCCCTCACGACAATCATGACCCGATTTTGTGCGGGCGAAGATAGCTGGTTAGCTCGTAGCAACAACACAACAAGCAATCCTGGCACATCAGAGGCCAGAGATAGCAACGGCAAACCTTGACGCAACAAACATAAGCGTCACAAAAACAATAATGACGCCAAAGACATGGCAGTCAATGCCGGATTCCGTGGCTCTAAGTCTGGTCAGCGGAAAAAGCCACTTCAAAAGAATAATTCGGGCCCATCCGACCTGGATCGGATACTTGAACGCCCATGCCAAATTCATGGTACCCCAGAAACGACAGCCAATCATACCAAAAGAGAATGCTGGGTCTTCAAACAAGACGACAGGCCAGGCACCGAAAACAAGGGGAAGGGGTCTCAAAGCGATGAAGACGACGAGGAGCACAGATCACCGAACAAAAGAGGGCAAAAGCAATTTCCCCCACAAATCAAAACGTGAACATGATAAACGCCATCCACATCCCCAAACGGGAACAGACGTGCACTTTTCGGGATGTCAACTTAACGGAGCAAGTCGCCCCACAGTATAAAAATACGGCCGATCACTTCCGATCGTACAGACCATCCGGCCAATACCAACTAGGGCAATTCAGCCGCACTTATCCTCGACCCAATAGTTTGCGGGTTCCACTTCACGCGAGCCCTTATGGGTGGAGGCAGCAGTCTAAACCTGCTGTATCAGGACACAATGCGCTAGATGGGTATCAGTCGCTCAATGATCAAATCCACTAAAACCTCCTTTAAAGGTGTCATACCAGGTGTGGAGGCCGGTCGTATAGGCTCCATCATTCTGGAGGTAGTCTTCGGATCACCAAACATTTACCGTACCGAAGAGTTAGTCTTCAACATTGTCCCTCTCTGCAGTAATCATCACGCACTCCTGGGGTGAACCGCGTTGGCTCCATTCAAAGCGGTACCACACTACGCCTATGGCAAGCTCAAAATGCTGGGCCTGCGTGATGTAATCACAATTAAGGGCAAAGCCGAACTCCACCTCGGCGCCGAAGAGTATACCGCCACTTTAACGACAGAAGCAGCGAGTTGCGCCTTTCAATCGAACCTTGATTCGACGGCCAAACTCCCGGACACCGATAAAGGTGTCCGAACTACTTCACAGCATGATAGCTTGGCTCGACCAGGGCTCAACTAAACACTCCTGCATAAGTTGGGAAGGGCCACATCCCGCGGCTCAACCGCTCTGTGGCACACAAATGTTTCTAGCATTTTCTTTGCAGGGTCGCTTTCGCATAGGACAGAACTGGCGGTCGGGAATCAGCTTGGACGCACAAGGGAATCCCTAGATATTCCACTCGAAGACAATCCAGATACACTCCGGATCCGCACACAGCTCCTTCTCGACTGATGTCAGCAGGTTCCGCCGTCACACTTCTTTTTATAAACTTACTTTTACTCATACGCCTAGACGTATTGCTCGAAATTTATATGACGCTTCTCTGCTATCATTTCCTATTGGCACCTTTCGTCATAATGGGATCCATACATCGTGTCATGCCTTAAATACGCCAAGGGCTTCATTGTACCCATAACATGGCACTAAAGTCCGACCACCTTCTCGGTCGTTCGGCACCCCGAACTTATAGCATTATATGCATCAGCTCTGAATCATGTCTTGGGTCAATAGTTGGGTTTGCTCGGCTCCCATGTTTTGGTACCTTACGTTCCGCTATATCGGCTAAGGTAGCGCTGGGAGAACTACTGCGATTGTGTTGCGGTTCTTCCGGACGAGCACCTCAGTAGAGAAAGCCGAAAGCTGACTGTCATGATATGGCGAGAGCTGGCCAGCTGTTCGAGAGGTTGTAAAATCTTTAAAGATTTATTCCGCATAATGCCATAACCAATGCAGCATGCGATGGATTGGCTTTTCTCCCAATCAGGTGCTTATAGAGCCCCTCATGCGGTCTTCCGAACACTAGGGGCTGCACCGACCATACTTTTGACAAACTCCTATGGCTAAGTGAGAGTGATAAAGCCCTATAGTCTGATTGCCTGATTTGTTGTGCTGAACACCTACTTCAAGGACCCAAAAATGGCAGAATGAGTGCTCAGATTTATCCCGAACACCCCCATACTTCCTACATGGGGGCAGAAGCCGACGACTGGCCAACTCTCAGGATTAATATATTTCAAAACGGCCACACATGATAAAAAACTATTACACAAACAGGCAATAAACAATAGAAATGACCTTGTTTAACATTACAAAGGACAAGCATGACCGTACTCATGGAAATACAATGTCCTTAGTGCATTTCTCCGCCGCAAGGCAGGCTCCTTTCAGGACACTATCATAATACAATTCGGGTTTGCGGTGCTCCTTCCCCTCCGGCGGTCCCTCGGTCATCAGCTTCTCCGCGTCTAGCTTTCCCCGGTGCAATTTTGCGCGGGCAAAGGCCATCCACGAACCCTCCATACAGACCGACCACTTGACGACTTCGAGTCGAGGGCAGGCACTCAACAGCCGCTTCACGAGCCTGAAATAACTGCTTGGTATTGGCTCGGCAGGCCATAGCCGGACAATCAAATCCTTCATGGCTAGTTCGGCCGCCTTGTGCGGTTGGATCAGCTGCTTCAACTGATCGGTAAATGGCACCGGATAATTCGGCGCCAAATACCGTGACCAGGAGAGCTTCTCCGCAGTCTTCTTTTCTTCGGCTCGATAGAATTGGGCGGCATCAGATATGTTGTGTGGCAGCTCTGCAAACATCCCTGGAGAAATCAGAATTCAATTTATCAACTTGATTTTCTCCTTTCACAAAATAGAGACCAGTTTGTATGAGCAAAAGCCTTAGCAGCCGCAATCTTCCTCGCCTCCTGAATTTCCTTTCAGAGCACCTTGGGCTTCTTCTCGAGCATCATTTGCGGTTTGGAGAGCTTGGGCGAGTTCGGTTTCTTTCCCTGATAACCTCTGCTCCAAAGTCTCGCTTTTCTTACGACATTCTGAACCTCTCACTCAGCTTCAATCACCCTGGCCTCATGTTTCTTGCAAAGAGCCTGCTCCATGGCTGCCTTCTTTTTGGCTTCGGCCACAACCTTCTTAAGCGCCTCAATTTCGACCATTACCCCTAGGGTGCACAAATAAAAATACTTTCTTCAGGCACACTTATTCATTTGTGATGAACAGAACAAGGTTTCGGCATACCTCGGTTATCCTCCAACTGCTTATTCACTAGGCCAAGTTCTTCTTCGGCCCGCTCTAGACTCTGCTTCAGTCCGGATACTTCTGCAGTATGAGAGGCGGCAATCGCTACAGACGCCTGCTTATAAAGGAAGATATGTCATCAACTGAGTCTCCTGCGAACGGAAATTTGATCCTCTGTCCGGTTCTTTCTTTCACCGAACAGTGTATCAGGGGCTACTATCCATACTATGACAATCTTCAAAACCTCATAAAACATACCTCAAAGCCTTTTATAAGGCTGATGCAAGATTCATTCAGTCCACCTTCAGCGGACTGAATGTTCTCAATCACCGCACCCATAAGGACGCGATGTTCATCAACAATAGAAGAACTTTTTAGCACCGTTGATAAGCTGCCTGGCACCTCTGGTTGGACAGAGGTTGTCGGTAGAGCAGGCATGCCCCCTCCAGCCAAGGGAGGCTTCCTGCCTGACTCTAGAGCCTTAAAAGTCTCCGGGATTGTGTCCGGCTGTGGGCTAAATTCAAGATTGCCCCCGCCGTCGACGCTCATAGGAGCCGTCGCTCCCATATATCTGGCCCCTGAAGTTTGGCCTCCCTAGTCTGGGTCCTTTTGGGACGACACCTCGGTGTCCTTCCTATGCTTAGGGGAAGGGGCCTTCGGGGGTGTCTCTCTCTCTATGGCATCCGAACTCAACGAGTCCTCCAACGAGGATTGTTCAGTGCGGGACCTCGCCGGACTGCAAAAATTATGGCGCAAGTTAAAATATTACGCCTTAATAATCCTAGACGCATAGGCATGTTCGGATTTCATGTACTCACGAGTTCACCAGGGGCTGGGCCCTGGTATCCCACTCCGGGCTGCTATCGGCAGCAGTGGCGGACACCTCTGGAAGGGGGGGTTTTCCCCTCTTAGGCGATTCGGCCTCCAAGGATGAGGAGGCCGTCCTTTTCTTTCTTCCCCTTATGAGGGATTCATCTTCCTCCTCATCCTCGTCCTCTTCGAAGGAAGAATGGGCATTGGAGTCTTTGGATTTTGTGTCCGGAGCGCCACGGCAACGAAGGCCGCCCCTGGTCTCCTTGGCCTCCTTCTCGGCCTTCTTCTCCGGCGCCTTGTAGGGCGCCGGGACCAGCATCTTTGTCAAAAGTGGGTGTCGGCGTTCTGGGAACGGGGGTCCCCAGACTTGCCTGCTTGTGGCCTGCGGCGTGGCTCAAGGTGCGGCCCAGCATGGCCCATCTTCATCAGCACGAGTTCAAGACCCTCGCGAGGGGCCAAGCCTCGCGGGGCGGATGACAAGAGGCTTCCTCAGGCACGGCCTCGTCAGGCTGGCTCGCGAGGAGGCGGAGAGATCAAGGCGGGGTACCTCGCGAGGTGCCCATGACGCAAGCCATGACGACCAAGTGCGCCAGGCGGGCGCCAGCCCGCGCAATGTCCTTCTTTCCTCTTTGGTGCAAAGGGAGCAATCGCATGCGAGAGCATCAAGCAAAGGCATCCATTTCGATGCAACAAGACCAAGACCAGCAGAACGACAGGATGGAGGTCATCGTGGAGCCCAAGCCGGCGTCATCACCAGAGCCTTTGGCAGGCAAGGACCAACTTTAGTCAGGATAAGTGTACTAGATGTTCCCCTTCAAAATGGCCAGTTGTTGGCGACCTTCCCGCTCAATATTTGAGAAGAGGCCCAAGGCCTTTGCCTATAAATAGGACTAGCCACCCACAAGGTAGGGAGAGAGATGAATCAGATCCTCACCTAGAAACCAGTAGAGAGAGCGACTAAACTCCCCTAGCAGTTCATCGCACCAGCTAAGAACAGACCCTCGTGAGGCTGTTCTTCCTTGTACTGTTCATCATCGGCCCAAGAGGCAATCCACCACACCACACACTGGAGTAGGGTATTACACCACAATGGTGGCCTGAACCAGTATAAACTCTGTGTCTCTTGTGTTGTTCCTTTGATTGCTTAGTTCATAGCGAGGCGGTGAGGTGCAGGTAGGCAGAGGGCTAAATCTCCGCGCGCACCCCAGTGTTCGAATCTAGAGGGTTTGCCGGAACCAGAAATCCGTCATTTGGCGCGCCAGGTAGGGGTGCACCGGAAATTTGTCTTCCACCGCACTGTTCTTCACCGACCATCGCGTCTATGTCAGACGCTCGTCGGGCCCGTGCCGAGCGCCGAGCCGCTCTCGCTTCCCGCGTCACCTAGACGGCCCCCGTCGGCGGCCACCCCCGCCGTTCCCCGTCGCCCGCCGTCAACGCCGCCACCGGCCCGGTGGGGAACGAGCAGCAGGCATCGTCCCAGCATCCATCCATGAGGCGAGACGGCCGCCCTGCCACTCCCTCGCTCGCCCCGGCCGGTTCTTCGTCCTGCGCGCCCCGTGCGGCCATGGAGGCTCGGGCTGCGCTCATCGCGGCAAACGAGCTCCTGCGCTACCGTCCGGTCGATGATGTCTACGAAGAATGGCTCGACCGCATCACCGAGCTCGTCCGCACCCCAGGGGCTCCCCCGCGCCGTCCTTCTCGCTGCACCACGCCCCGCCCTGCGCGGGCAATGAAGCTCCGGGGGTGCCTCAGCCGCCTCCCCCTCAAGAAGGCGCCCTGGCCCCAAGGCGCGTGGCCCCTGGACGGAACCCACCCCATCCGGCGCCAGCGCAGCAAGAGCGGATCTGCCAAGAGGTTCCTCGCCCCCAAGAAGCTGCCCGAGTGCTCCCTGCTCCTGTCCGTCGTGACCACGCTCCCGCTCTGGCGCGCCAAGACCCCGCGCTGCTCGCAGCTGCAGCGCATGGGGGCCCGCAAGACCAAGCTCCTCGTCACCAAAGGCATCCCGTGGCCACAATAGGCTGCCGCGCCTTCACCACCGAGCTGCACAGCGTCGCGTGGCCCTACAAGTTCAAGCCGGACCTGCCCCCTCGCTACGACGGCACGGCCGACCCCGGGAGTTCCTCCAGCTCTATAAGCTGGGCATCAAAGCCGCCAACGGGGATGAGAAGGTCATGGCGAACTGGTTTCCCATGGCACTCAAGGACAGGGCCCGCACCTGGCTCCTGAACCTGGCCCCAGGCACGATCTCCTCCTGGGACGAGATGCGCACCCGTTTCATCGCCAACTTCCAAGGTACTCACGACCAGCCACCTACCGTGAGCGACATGCGCCGCATCAAGCAGCAACCAGGGGAGACCCTGCAGAAGTACATCCAGCGCTTCAACAGCGCACGACTCAAGATTCCCAGGGTGACTGAGGAGGCCATCATCTCGGCCTTCTCCGATGGCGTGCATGACGTCAAGATGAAGGAGGAGCTGGCGATGCATGAAGATCTGTGCACTTCCTTGGAGCTGTTCAACCTGGCAACCAAGTGCGCCAGGGCTGAGGAAGGGCGCCTCTCCCTTCTCGAGCTGCCAGCCGCAGACCCAGAAGAGAAGAAATCCAAGGCCAAGGACGTGAAGCACAAGGGGGCTGCCGTGCTCACGGCAGAACGAGACACCAAGCGAGGCAGAGATCAGCCCGAGTCTTTCAAGGGCAGCCGGTACTGTGTGTACCACGACCTCCACACCCACAACACCAACGAATGCCAAGAGCTCCGAGCCGTGCGAGAAGGAAGGGTCGGCCGGCGCCCCGACCACAATGACCGTGGCTACGGCCGAGGAGGAGGAAGGAACGCAGGACACTGGGAAGACCGTGGCCTTCGCCAAGGGTGGTGCAACCGACGTCGCAAGGATCGCTGGCAGGATCAGCCTCGCGAGGATCGCCCACAAGGAAATGCAGGCCTCCCTCCACTGCCTCCGCAGCCAAGGAGAAACGAGGACCATCATCAGGACGAGGGGGCTGGGGGCTTCCAGGAGCCATGCGCGATCGCCTACATCCTGGGCGGAGCTCAGGCCCCAGCCTCTCAATGCATCTTCAAGTAGTTCGCCCGCGAAGTGAATGCAGTCCTCCCCAAGCTTGAAGCCACACGCCCCCTCAGGTGGTCGGCGTGCGCCATCATGTTCAGTTCAGCGGATCAGCTCAAGTGCGCGGCCACAGCCGGAGTCCTCCCAATGCTTTGCTCCCCAGTTATCAGTAACGTGCAAGTCACCAGGAGCCTCATCGACGGTGGGGCAGGGCTCAACGTCCTGTCCGTAGAGACATTCAACAATCTCCAAGTGCCTTACGATCAGCTTCAGCCAACCAAGCCTTTCTCTGGAGTCACCGACGGCTCCACAGTTCCAATCGAACAGGTCCGCCTCCCTGTCACCTTCGGAGCCTGCAACAACTACCACACCGAGCTCATTGACTTCGACGTCGCTCACATCCGCCTGCCATACAACGCCATCCTCGGCTACCCAGCTCTCGCCAAGTTCATGGCCGTGACTCATCACGGCTACAACGTCCTCAAGATGCCAGGAAGCGGTGGAGTCATCACGGTGCCCTGTGAAGAAAGAGACGCAGTGTGCTCCCTGGAACGAGCTTTTCAGGCCGCATCACTTGAAGACCCAAATCGCGGGAGCGGGAGGCTCCCCGAAGCCACTCCCAAGAAGAAGAAGACATCGCCAGGCCCGACCCCTCAGGAGGCAGGCCCCTCAGGGTCTGCGCCTGCTTAGGGGGCACCTCCTTCTGTCGCATAGGGAGGCACGCCCGGCGCCTGCCTCAAGCAGGACTCGGGGGCTCCCCCCTGGAGGGCCACCGACCTTGCTAAGCTCACGAGGGAGACGCTTGGGCACCACTTGGAGGCGTGTTTCAGAGCACGTTTCCCTCAGGAAGGAGAAAAGCAAGGAGGGCCAAACCCTCAGGAGTTCGTCAGTCAGGTCACAGAGGAGTTGCAGGAGTCAAGAGTCATGAGTGGCAGCCGCCTCTTACCCGCCGCAGCTCCCCATCCAGGCGAGGATGGTGGGCTGCGCGTCTGCATCGACATCCCAGGGCTCAACCAAGCCGCCTCTCAGGAGCGCTTCTGGCCCTCACGCATGGGGCGTTGTGAAGGCCCACCCCACAGCTACGTTCGCATGCCCTATGGCTTGCCAAACACGGCTGCGGTGTGCCAGCGCCTCATGAGGAGCATCCTGGAGGCTCAGGAGGCCAGGCGTTCCGCAATCCTGGCGGAGATGGAGATGGTTCGCGAGGAGCCACCGGCGCCTCTCGAGCCTCCCGAGTTTCCTGGGCCTGGGGGCTCGTGAAGATCGGCTCCCGCAGCCCGCTTCATCTACTACTTCAACACCCCTTCGTCGTCAACACTATCAGGTGACATCTTTCAAGTTTCATTTCCAGTTGGGAGCGCCCCCAGGGCTGCATCATTCCCAGGCCGCGTGGGTCCGTCCCTGCGGCGTGTATCCCTTCTGTTCATGTTTTTAGCTTACCTTGTTGGGGGCGCCCCTCGGGCTGCATCATCCCCAAGTCGCTCGGTTCAGACTCAGCGGCATGTACCCCTCTTGCGTTTATTTTCTGGCTATGTATTCGACCCATCATGCTTGTTATTTGGTGCCTGTCTATGGCACCCCTTCTTCTTTCGTGTCGGCCGCTTGCACGTTAAAAGGGGGTACCTGAGCATCACGACTCAGGGCTCCTACCGGCTCTCCAGCCCTCACCCTCTGGCTTTGTCCACGGCATCGCGCCCTGGCAAACCAGTGACGGCTGAGACTCGCTCGAGGGCTGGGACCCGAGGACGTAGAGCGTCGACATCGAACCGAGCTTGCACGTTAAAGGGGGGGAGGGGTACCTGAGCATCGCGACTCAAGGCTCCTACC
>NC_041393.1:117998041-118133189 GCF_002162155.2 Triticum dicoccoides | reverse complement strand
GGCATCATGCCCTGGCAAACCAGCAATGGCTGAGACTCGCTTGAGGGCCGGGACCTGAGGACGTAGAGCGTCGACATCTAACCAAGCTTGCGCGCTAAAGGGGGGGGGGTACCTGAGCATCGCGACTCAGGGCTCCTACCGGCTCTCCAGCCCTCACCCTCTGGTTTTGTCCACGGCATCGCGCCCTGGCAAACCAGCGACGACTGAGACTCGCTCGAGGGCCAGGACCCGAGGACGTAGAGCAGAGAGGGGAGCAGAGGCGAGAGGGAAGAGGCACGCGGGGACCTTGCCAGGCAACCCCTCGCTGGCCAATGCATGGACCTAGCGCCGCACCAGGAAGCGTTTCCTGCCTCTCGAGATAAGTCACCCTCCGGAAACACTAGCCATCGTTGCACCGTCACTGCACCTAATGCAATCCCGTGTTAGCAACATCGCATTCCTTTCTCATCGAACGATAGCTGCTTGAGCGATAAAGGGGACCTCCTGAGCATCGCGACTCAGGGGCTCTTACTGGACCCCGGGCCACTCACCTCCCGTCCTTGACCACGACATCGCGACCTGGCATACCAGCGACGGCTGAAGCCGCCTTGGGACCGGGACCTGCCGGCGTAGAGCACCAAGCCCTCGTGAGGTTCGAAAGGAAGAAACTAAGCTAAGACGGAATTACATCTCGCACTGCTTCACGATAAGGATCATATTGACAAACGGAGCTACGGACACCTTACAAGCCCCCATGGGGTGTGTTCTTGGCTCCTCGCAGGGACAAAAAGCGCGTCTCCTAAGGAGTCCTAACTATAGGAACCGTCGTGGCAGACGCCATCATCAAGAGTGGGCCGCCAGGCACCGGCGCCAACCTCATCCAGATCAGAGACGGCGGTGGCCTAACGAGCCCGTCCTGCTCCGAGAGCGGTGCAGGCTCGGGGGCTCGTAGCTGTCGTCGCTCGTCTCCGGAGTCGCGAAGAGCTCGGCGAAGTCGCTGGATCCTCCAGCGCCCCCGCTGCCTAAGGAGCCGCTGGAAGAACGTGCGACGGCAGGCCTGGTCCCTGCCACTCTGGAGCTTCTGCCGCTGCCCCTGGGACAGCACTCCAGCCGGCGCCCATCCTCGTCGAAGACCTTGAAGAGCATCATGGAAGCGCCATCGAACTCCAGGTGGATCACGAGGGTGCCCCTCGTCACGCAAACCCGGGCGATCTCGCCCTAGCCATGGGTCATGAAGACCTTACCTGGAGCGACGACCTCGACATCCGCATCGGTCGCGGGAGCCAGGCAATCGGCGTGCTGCAGCCAGAGCCTGATAGGCCCCCTCGGCGGAATCTCGAAGGCGAAGGAGGGAGGAAGGTGAATCCAAGATCGAGGAGGCATGGCAGCATGGAGCACAAACTCTCGGGAGGATCCCTCGACATGAACTCCAGGAGGGACAACGCGCACTGCCGTGACCCGCCGGCACCGACGGCGGCGTCGTCCATGGCGCTCGGCATCAGCTCCTGCAGGTCCCTCAAGGTGGGCATACAAAGGCAGCGGGAACCCTGGCGGCGGTCGCCCGCACCAAGGCCTCAACACCTCCCGCCGCGCGCCCTCACCTTGGCGGCAGAGGACCAACCGCTTCTTTGGCGGAAGCGGGTTAGGACCCTCTCGGGGGGCCTTTCCCTTCTCTTCTGCAGAGAACCGACGTATCGGAGCCATTGCGGCTAGGCGGAGTAGTGGCGAAGATGAAGGAGAGGAGAAGTAGCAGAGGAAGATGGACGGGAATGGCTCGCGCCGCTCCATACTTATAGCATGAGGAGGCTAACCGTCGGCCTCCACGATCGCAGGTAATCATGACTAGTTTTTGCATGCAGGGACTTGTCAGTTCGCGTAGTTACCGAGGCGTCGTGGGTGAGCGGAGCCGCACACGTCCAACAAACCGCCATGCAGCGCTCGAGGCCGTAGGCTATTAGGGCCCGTGGCGCTTCGCACTTGCCCCTTCGCCTCTCTGCTCAGCCAAGTCCGGGCGCGCCTTGGGCCCGGGGGCTACTGTCGGCATTCTGGGAACGGGGGTCCCCAGACTTGCCTGCCTGCGGCCTGCGGCGTGGCTCAAGGGGCGGCCCAGCATGGCCCATCTTCATCAGCACGAGTTCAAGACCCTCGCGAGGGGCCAAGCCTCGCGGGGCGGACGACAGAAGGCTTCCTCAGGCACGGCCTCGTCAGGCTGGCTCGCGAGGAGGCGGAGAGATCAAGGCGGGGTACCTCGCGAGGTGCCCATGACGCAAGCCATGACGACCAAGGGTGCCAGACGGGCGCCAGCCCATGCAGTGTCCTTCTTTCCTCTTTGGTGCAAAGGGAGCAAGCGCGGGCGAGAGCATCAAGCAAAGGCATCCATTTCGGTGCAACAAGACCAAGACCAGCAGAACGGCAGGATGGAGGTCATCGTGGAGCCCAAGCCGGCGTCATCACCAGAGCCTTTGGCAGGCAAGGACCAACTTTAGTCAGGACAAGTGTACTAGATGTTCCCCTTCAAAATGGCCAGTTGTTGGCGCCCTTCCCACTCAATATTTGGGAAGAGGCCTAGGGCCTTTGCCTATAAATAGGACTAGCCACCCACAAGGTAGGGAGAGAGATGAATCAGATCCTCACCTAGAAACCAGTAGAGAGAGCGACTGAACTTCCCTAGGAGTTCATCGCACCAGCCAAGAACGGACCCTCGTGAGGCTGTTCTTCCTTGTATTGTTCATCATCGGCCCAAGAGGCAATCCACCACACCACACACTAGAGTAGGGTATTACACCACAATGGTGGCATGAACCAGTATAAACTCTGTGTCTCTTGTGTTGTTCCTTTGATTGCTTAGTTCATAGCGAGGCGGTGAGGTGCAGGTAGGCAGAGGGCTAAATCTCCGCGCGCACCCCAGTGTTCGAATCTAGAGGGTCTGCTGGAACCCGAAATCCAACAGCGGGCCGGCCGGGTCTTCCGGCAATGGGGCCGGACAGTGGATCCGCCCCGCCTTCTTTGTCCAGCCCTAGGAGAATTATCGGAAGCATATTAAGCATCTTCCTTAGGATATGCGAATGAAACATATGAATTGTCGGACATGGCGATGACTTACTGGACTTGCAGGGTGGGACAGTTTGTACCCGCGGTCCTCGGCAGAGTCCAGCCACGATTTGCCATACTTAAAGAGCACCTTCCAGATGTCCTCATGCGAGGAACCATAGAGCGCCCACAGGGTCTGGTGCTCGGCCGGGTCGTACTCCCATAAATGGCAAGCCCGGTTCTGGCAGGGAACAATCTGGCGAACTAACATCACCTGGACTACATTGACGAGCTTGATGTTCTTGTCTTCCATACCTTTGACGCGTGTCTGGAGCACCGACAGTTCGTCAGACGAAGACCAGTTCAGGCCCTTCTTGGGCCAGGACGTAAGCCGCAGGGGAGCTCCATATCAGAATCTGGGAGTAGCGGCCCACTTTTTGCCGCGCGGCTCAGTGATGTAAAACCACTGCTGCTGCCACTCCTTGATGGAATCACTGAAAGTGCCTGTTGGCCATATGACCTTGGGCATCTTGCTCATCATGGCGCCTCCGCACTCGGTGTGTTCGCCGTTTACTACCTTGGGATTTACATTGAAAATCTTCAGCCATAAGCCGAAGTGTGGCGAGATGCGGAGAAAGGCCTCACATATGATGATAAACATCGAGATGTTGAGGAAGGAATTGGGGGACAGATCATGAAAATCGATCCCATAATAATACATGATGCCGCAAACGAATGGGTGAAGGGGAAACCCTAGCCCGCGGACAAAATGAGGAAGGAATACAACCCTCTTGTGGGGTTCCAGAGTGGGGACGATCTGTCCTGCCGTCGGAAGACGATGGCCGATTTTCTTGGCCAGGTACCCGGCCTCCCGAAGCTTTTTGATATCCTTCTCCTGGACGGTAGAGGCCATCCATTTTCCTCCTGCTCCGGATCCGGACATTTCCTGAAGACCTCTTTGGGTGGAGAGGACGGACGCTTGGGCGCTAGAGCTCGAGCGAAAGGGAGAGTATGAGAAGAAGGCGTGGGTGAGAAAGAGGGGTCCTTATCTCTTTATAGAGGCGGCAGGAACCGTGCGCCTCCCCACTTGCCTGGTAAAACTCACTTGTTGTCCCAGCACCACGATTGATGGCATGGTTGGGTTACCCGCACCCGTATTGATGAGAACCCCGTGATAAGGGGACACGATCTCTGCTTCGACAAGACGTGCCCAGGAAACCGCCTCGCAATATGCACAGCAGCTGGTTGAGAAACGGTTCAGATAAGGACTGGGCCACAGTGTGATATCAAGTTATGAAAAATTGTCAGCAGATTCGATTGGTGAAAAACTATGCTCTCTATGGTGATATGAGGAATTTATTTTGCAGAGCCGAACACGATCCTCGTGTTCGAAATTTACCTTGGAGTATTCGGAGATGGAACCCGCCTTGCAATGCCAAAGACAATCCGCGCGCAGGACTCATCATCATTGAAGCCTGGTTCAGGGGCTACTGAGGGAGTCCTAGATTAGGGGGTATTTGGATAGCCGGACTATATACTTTGGCCGGACTATTGGACTATGAAGATACAAGATTGAAGACTTTGTCCCGTGTCTGGATAGGACTCTCCTTGGCGTGGAAGGCAAGCTTGGCGAATCGGATATGTAGATCTCCTTCTCTGTAACCGACTCCGTGTAACCCTAGCTCCCTCCAGTGTCTATATAAACCGAAGGGTTTAGTCCATAGGATAACAACAATCAGAATCATAGGTTAGCTTCTATGGTTTAGCCTCTACGATCTCGTGGTAGATCAACTCTTGTAATACTCATATCATCAAGATATATCAAGCACGAAGTAGGGTATTACTTCCATGGAGAGGGCTCGAACCTGGGTAAACATCGTGTCCCCAGCCTCCTGTTACCATTAGCCTTAGATGCACAGTTCGGGACCCCCTACCCGAGATCCGCCGGTTTTGACACCGACAGAAATCGAAGCCATTATCATCATCAATGATCCTCTCATCATGGGAGGGTCAATCTTCATCAACATCTTCACCAGCACCATCTCCTCTCAAACCCTAGTTCATCTCTTATATTCAATCTTTGCCTCAGAACCTCAGATTGGTACTTGTGGGTTGCTAGTAGTGTTGATTACTCCTTTTAGTTGATGCTAGTTGGTTTATTTGGTGGAAGATTGATACGTCTCCAACGTATCTATAATTTATGAAGTATTCATGCCATGTTTGCAAAAATTTTATATGGTTTTGGTATGATTTTATTAGAACTAACCCTGACTGGCGCTGTTTTGGCAAGAACTACCGTGGTGTTGTTTTTTGTGCAGAAACAAAAGTTCTTGGAATGGGCCGAAAATTTATGGTGATCAATTATGGACAAGAAACCCACGGAGCACCGGAGTTGTGCCAGGAGGTGACCGAGGAGGCCACAAGCTAGGGGGCGCCCCCCAGGGCACGCCCCTAGGGCTTGTGGGCCCCTCGGGTGTCCCCTGACTTGTTTCCAACACCAAATACTCTTATATATACAAAATACTATGAAAATAACCCTAGATGAGAAGTTCCGCCGCCGCAAGCCTATTTAGCCACAAAAAATCAATCGGGACTCCCTTCCGGCACCCTGTCGGAGGGGGAAATCATCACCGGAGGCCATCTTGATCATCTTGGCGGTCTCCATGATGAGGAGGGAGTAGTTCACTTCGGGGCAGAGGGTATGTACCAGTACCTATGTGTTTGATATCTCTCTCTCTCTCTCCATCTCTCTCTCTCTCTCTCTCGTGTTCTTGATTTGGCACGATCTTGATGTACCGCAAGCTTTATTAATATAGTTGGATCATATGGTGTTTTCCTCCTCTCTATCTTGTTGTGATAAATTGATTTTTTAACTTTGAGGTTTCACAATTATCGGATTGACTACTCTGTTGGATTTGAGAACACTTGATGTATGTCTTGCAATGAGATATGCGTGGTGACAATGGGATGGTCTATTGATTCACTTGATGTATGTTTTGGCACTCAACAGTGGATTCCTGAGGTGACATCGGGGTAATCTATGCATAGGGGTTGATGCATGTTTTCATCCTTGTTTCTTCGGTAGAAATCTTGGGGCACTCTTTGAGGTTCTTTTTTTTGACAGTGAACGATAGTGGGAGAGGCTCCCACTGACTTTTGTATCACTCACAAGATAACATTACATCATTACAATGTGTGGTTTTGATGGCCTCCCCCGGCCAAGGCTAGCCAAGTTTTTGCAAGAAATATCACAAGCCCTGTATGTAAGTAACTATGAAGGGACGAAGCCCTTCTCTACAACTATGGACAAGAAGATTCAAATGATCTTTGAATCTAGCCAGCCAGGAACCGAAAGAATGAGGTATCCCTCTGAAGTGCTCGTTGTTCCTCTCCTTCCATATACTCCACACAACCATCATAAACATGTCCATAAACATAGGACACTGTAGGACCTTGAAGTATGTCTAGAGGGGGGGTGATTAGACTACTTGACCAATTAAAAACTTATCCTTTTCCCAATTTTAGTCTTTGGCAGATTTTAGCTATCTTAGCACAAGTCAAGCAATCTTCACACACTTCAAGCAAGCATGCAAAGAGTATATGAGCAGCGGAAATTAAAGCATGCAACTTGCAAGAATGTAAAGGGAAGGGTTTGGAGATTTCAAACGCAATTTGGAGACACGGTGTTTTTTGAGCCGTGGTTCCGATAGGTGGTGCTATCGTACATCCACGTTGATGGAGACTTCAACCCACGAAGGGTAATGGTTGCGCGAGTCCACGGAGGGCTCCACCCAAGAAGGGTCCATGAAGAAGCAACCTTGTCTATCCCACCATGGCCGTCGCCCACGAAGGACTTGCCTCACTAGCGGTGGATCTTCACGAAGTAGGCGATCTCCTTGCCCTTACAAACTCCTTGGTTCAACTCCACAATCTTGTCGGAGGCTCCCAAGTGACACCTAGCCAATCTAGGAGACACCACTCTCCAAGAAGTAACAAATGGTGTGTTGATGATGAACTCCTTGCTCTTGTGCTTCAAATGATAGTCTCCCCAACACTCAACTCTCTCTCACGGGATTTGGATCTGGTGGAAAGAAGGTTTGAGTGGAAAGCAACTTGGGGAAGGCTAGAGATCAAGATTCATATGGTAGGAATGGAATATCTTGGCCTCAACACATGAGTAGGTAGTTCTTTCTCAGAAATGGTAAGTTGGAAGTGTAGGTTTGTTCTGATGGCCCTCTCCACGAATGAAGAGGAGGTGGAGGGGTATATATAGCGTCCACACAAAATCTAACCGTTACACACAATTTACCAATCTCGGTGAGACCGAATCAACAAACTCGGTCGGACCGATTCAGTAAACCTAGTGACCGTTAGTGATTTCGGTGGGACCGACATGCAAGTCGGTAGGACCGATATGGTTAGGGTTAGGGCATAACATAATCTCGGTGAGACCGATTACACAAACTCGGAGAGACCGATTTTGGTAATTAGCTAACCAGAGAGTTGGTCAGGTAAACTTGGTGGGACCGATTCGCTCTTTTCGATGAGACCAAAATGCTACGGAAGGGAAACAGAGAGTTTACATTGCAATCTCGATGGGACCGATCGCTCACTTCAGTTAGACCGTAACGTTACGAAGGGAAACCGAGAGATTACAATCCCATCTCGGTGAGATCAAGATCCCTATCGGTGAGACCGACTTGCCTAGGGTTTGTGGCAGTGGCTATGACATCTGAACTCGGTGGCACCGGATAGAAAGAATTGGTGGGGCCGAGTTTGACTTTAGGTTTAGGTCATATGTGGATATGGGAAAGTAGTTGAGGGTTTTTGGAGCATATCACTAAGCACTTGAAGCAAGAAACTCATTAAGCAACACCTCATCCCTCCTTGATAGTATTGGCTTTTACTATGGACTCAATGTGATCTTGGATCACTAAAATATAAAATGTAGAGTCTTGAGCTTTTGAGCTTGATCCAATCCTTTTATCCTTAATATTTTGAGGGATCCACTTTCATCATCCATGCCATGCCATTCATTGAGCTTTCCTGAAATATTTGTCTTGGAATAGTATTAGCTCAATGAGCTATATGTTGTTATGAATTACCAAAACCACCTAGGGATAGTTGCACTTTCAATCTCCCCCTTTTTGGTAATTGATGACAACATATAGATCAAAGCTTCGACAAATGATAATAAGATTGAAAAACATCGTTGTTTTGAGAAGTATGTGATAAGCAAGAGCTCCCCCTAAATTTGTGCATAGTTTAAGATTTGCTTTGGACTGCAAATGCATAAGGAATTAGGCTCATGGGTTACTCTTCCATGTCACATACATCTTGGTGGAGCGCTCAAAATAATAAAGATTGAATACACGCGCTCATCATATAGATATAAATAAGATAATATAATCTAACAAGCATAAGTGTAGCTTATGATCAAACACATGATCATCAATGTCTCACAGATAATAGCATAGTATCTCAAGCAAGCAAAAGCAAATAAAGTTCAACCACGAAGACAAGAGAGAACAAAAGCAAACTCTCTCTCTCTCTCAGCCTATGATCTATACATTTTTCTCCCCCTTTGGCAACAAGTTACCAAAAAGTTCATAGAAAATGCATAGTACTATATCGTCTCTCAGGCTTAGTCTTCTGTTGGTGGTGTAGAGATGGCT
This sequence comes from Triticum dicoccoides, assembly GCF_002162155.2. Taxonomy (NCBI): domain Eukaryota; kingdom Viridiplantae; phylum Streptophyta; class Magnoliopsida; order Poales; family Poaceae; genus Triticum; species Triticum dicoccoides. Next base: position 118,124,505 of record NC_041393.1, on the reverse strand, counting down.
CCTTGGACGAAGACTTCAGTTGAAGTGGATGGAGCTGAAGGAGTTGGTGCTGGAGCTGGTTGCACTGGAGCTGTAGCTAGTGCAGATGAAGTGGCTCTAGTGTCTATCACTGGCTCTACAGCTGATCTCTGAGCTCGAGGCACTCTGGCAAATGCATCAGTATTTGTTCCGCCCTTCCTCTCCTGCATATCATCCTATAGCTGCTCCACAACTGACTGAATCTCAGTTACTTTCACATCAAGGTCATAGAATTTTTGTTCCATGATTGTTTCCAGGCTCTCCTGGTTTTGAGTTAGGGTGGCCAACCCCTTCTCAACCCTCAGAGTTGATGCTATCAAGTAACCAAGCTGGTCCTGCTTGCTCTTCAGAAAGTATTCAGATGCCTCCTCTAGAGTTGGCATCTTGGCAGCCTTCTCCTTCTTTGCTTTCTCCTTCTTCTCTTGAGCTTGCACTAAGGATGGTTCATTCTCATTCATCACAACTTGATTGTCCTCAAAATCTGGATAGAGAACGAAGTGTTCCTTATCCAACAGATATTTTCCTGTGCCCATCTTTGAGTTGATTAGCTCCTGGATTTGTGGGGCATACCCACAACTTCTCTTCTGGTTTGTTGCTGTCCTCTTGATTGTCTCAACTATGAGGCTCATGACCTTGAATTTCTGTGGCACATCAAAAATGTGAAGCAAATTAATTGCATGCCCTCTGATCATGTTGTGGTCACCTGACTTGGGAAAAAGAGTGTGCCTAAGGATCCAGTTGATCATTGGCAGCCCTGACAGAAGAAAATGGACAGATCCAAACTTGAAGGTTTCAAGTGCCTTGTCCGGGATGTCCTTGTACATATGGGACATGGAATTGTGATCCTTTTTATTCTTGGAGTAGACATCCAAGTCATCTTCTTTCTCCTCTGGGGCATTTATCAGATTGGCCCATTCCTCAATAGTTGATTGGTACCTCGTACCTTCAGACATCCAGACAATTTTGCCATCAGGATAAAAATGAGTTGTGGAGTAGAATTGCATAACTAGCTCATCATTCCAGTTTGTGAACTTTTGTCCAACAAACTCATCAACTCCACAAGCCTTAAAGCTGTCATATACTCCTGGGTAATGATCCTCATTTTCTTTCATGAATTTCCAGTCTACCCACCTCATGTCACAGACTATGGGCTTCTTATTCAACAACACTATCTCATAGAAGTCCTGCTGTTCCTTAGTGTGGAACCTGTAATCTACAGCAGTTCTTATCCTGATTGCATATGGATCAGACATTCTCCACTGCCTGAGCCCTGCATCTTTCCTTAGCTTCATATTCTCAGCCACTGGATGGGCATCGTTGTGGTCTGGAATCTTGGGTTTGAGCTTCCTCAGGACTTGTCCTTCATCATCTTCCTCAGCAACTTCAGGCACTGGGGCCTTGTTCTTCTCAGCAGCTAGTATGCTCCTGATATTCCTCTTAGGTGCAGACTTGGCCTTGGAGGCAACTTTGGGTGCTTCTTTGGGCTTTGATGATGCAGCCACTGACCTTATAGCATCACCCATCAGCTTTTGTGCCTTGGGTGCTGGTGCAACAACCTCTTCTTCCTCCTCCTCTTCCATCATGGAAGGTTGTCCAACAACTCTGGCCATGGTCTTTCTGACCCTTTCCTTTCTCTTCTTTCCTTCTGTAGCTGGTTCCTTGGGATCAGGTTTCTCTGGTTCTTGTATTGATCCTCTGACCTTTAGCATAGGTGTCCTCTTGGCAGGGACCTTCCTATTTAGTCCAGGCTTTGTGGTCTTTGCTGAGCCATACTCCTTTTTGAGCACTACCTTCTTGGAAGTAGCCTCATCTTCAATTGCCACATAGTCCTCATCCTCTGAGTCTGAGGTTCTCTTCCTTCTGGCTCTTGTGGCTGCTTTGGGCAAATTGCTAGGAGTACTTCTGCTGCCTTCATCTGAGGAACTTGAGGGACTAGTGCCCTCACTCATATGAATTTGCTCTTCTTCCCTGTTCTGGCTGTCACTTTGGTCTGACATGTTGAAAACACTGACTGCTGACCCTGTGAATAGTTATAGATGAGATAGAATGGATGAGCTCACAAAATGCAGAGATTTTTGCAAGAGAATGATTCAAAAACTTAGTTTTAGTTTTCCACAGAAAGCATTTCGGATCAACCGATTTTCAAACTCGGTGATACCAAAGCAGCTTTTGGAACCTAAACTAGTGATCTCGGTCAGACCGAGTCACAGTTCGGTGGCACCGAGACTGCTAGGGTTTCACCGAGTTCTAAAATCGGTCACACCAATTAGCAATTCTCGGTCAGACCGAGAGTTACTAGTGCAATGGCATTAGCCGAATCGGTGGGACCGAGTTTTTCAACTCGGTGGGTCCGAGATGGTTTCGGCGGAAACATAACCCTAATTTTCAATCGCATCTATTCTAGAGATTGTTTTGACTGGATAGAGGTGTTTCAATCGTGGCAAGAATCATAATGAACACAATGTGCTAGGAATTGGACGGGGATAGCACTGTGATCGACTCCATACCCTAGTTCGGAGATGAACTCGCTACGGCAGCAATGGCGGGGATGAATTCCGTTGACGGCGGCGGAGACCAGCGACTGGAGGCGGCTGGCGATGAAGTCGATGATCTGGAGACCTAGGAGGCAGAGCGAGCTATGTGCGGGCGAAGTGGTTCGGAGAAAGTTTTCCAAATTTTGCCCGTGTGTATATATAGCCCGACCCAGTCGGTGTGACCTAGTGGAACAACTCGGTGGCACCGAGATGCATAACTGTTGACAGTTACAGCAACTCAGTGAGACCAAAGAGTTCAAATCGGTTGCACTGAGATTGAAAACCTAGATCGACTTAGTGATCTCGGTATGACCGAAATGGAAGACTCGGTCAGACCAAAACACACAAAGAAGTTTTGGAAGTTTAAGTCCATGACGAATCATGGACTCCGAGTGCTCCTCACACAGAGTGGTTCGAATCTGACTTGATCAAATTTTGTGATGTAGCATGAATAGAGTTTGAGACAAGAAAAGCATACATAGCTAGAGAAGGTTCTTAGGCATTCTTGTTCATCCACTTGGCAACAGAAAAAGAAACCAATCAATCAAAGCAACAAGTGGATATCCTCGAATGAGTTAAATATGCAACCAACATGCTCACACAATAAAATGACAAATGAAATATGTGGCAAAACATGCACATCCAATTCTAGCATCTATCAAACAATTGGCGATGACTAGGTCATCTATATATGAGTATATTGACTTAGGAGTCAAATGAGAACATTTGATCATAGGTCATACTCATCGTTTAAGCTCAAGTGGGGTTACCACTTTTAAATAATGCATTGATGTGTTCACACCATTAGAGTTGCTTTGACTCAATTCTTAGAGTTAAGCTCCCCCTAGATGTGAGATCCCCCCTTAGAGGGATGAACTAACCTTGGGTTTTGTCGATGATGACTTCATGTAGGTGTTGAAGATGTGGATGCTCATTGTTGATGTAGATCATTTGGAGCAATCCTTTGGAGTGAGTTGCACTTTCAATACCTACACGGGTTAGTCACACAAGGAACAAACAAGTATATCCATAGACATAGAGTGATGCACACACAAGATGATGTCCATGAAAGCATTAGGTTACCTTGTCCCTTGCCTTACCAACATGAGGGTTTGTGACTCCTTGAATTAGTGCAAGATGTGGAAGTTGATTGCACTTGTCCTTGCCATAATGATATGAGTGAAGAATGTTGGCGGAGTCACCCTCAAGAACTCTCTAGTTCTTCTTCTTCGGGATCCACATCATCTTGATGGGAATCCTTGGAGTTGTAGTCGTACTTGATGAAGTAGAACTTGACGTAGTCTTGGGAACCCACTTGACCAAGGCCTTAGGAGCTTCTTCAAATGCATCTATCTCCTCTTGAAGCTTGTCCTTGCCATTGTTCGTGTGGTCTTGTGGTGGAAGATCATCTTGAGCTTGTGTTCCCTTGAAGGAAGTGGGATCATACTTCTCTTGTTGAGGAACAAACTTCGTCTTGGGGTATTGATCTTCTTCCCACTCAACTCCATTGGCATTGAACTTTTGTTCAAAACCAACACCTTGATTCTTCCAGTGCCTTCCTTGCTTGCGTACAATTTCCTTGAATTGCTTACTCCCATCAAGGCTCTTGTAAAAACCTTTCTCTATAATTCCCTTCAATAAGCTATTTTCTTGCTCAAGTGTAACTTGGCTAAGAGAATCATTAGTGGAACCAAGAGAACTACTAGAAGCAACAATATTGGATCTTGCATGATTATTGTTACTACTAGAGGAAGAATCCTTCCTGTTCTTGTTACTAGACTTTACTTGAGGCATGTAAGTAGATAAGAGTAAACACTTGGCAATGTAAGAAGAACTTTTCTTGCGAAGATCATCATTGATTGCTTTTAAGAACTCATGATCTTGCTCAAGATTGAGCTTTTCAAAGCGTAACTTCTCATGAGTCCTCAAAAGTTCTCGATGATCCCCTAAGATAGTTTCATGAGCTAACTTAAGAGTGTTTAATTCTTTAGTTAGAAGCTCAATCTTCTCCTTATCATTGTCATTCATTTTATCTTGTTTAGCATGATTATTTGACGTTTAATCATAGTATTCATCACTAGAGTTGTCAATAAGTAAATCATCATCACCTAACAAGTCATCTTCATCACTATTGAAATTAACATACTCGGGGTGAGTTACCTTAGGGCCTTTAGCCATGAAGCAACTTCCAATTCCTTCATTTGGTGAATCAAATATGTCGTAGGAGTTGGTTGTCACAAGTGCTAGACCGGCAACACCTTCATCTTGAGTATGTTCGGAGTTGGAGTGATGTTCAGAGTCGGAACCGGATACCCATTCACCAACATGAGCTTGATGTCTTCATTTTGCGTAGCTCTTTGATGACTTGTCCTTCCTTTCGAATCCTTGCTTCTCCGGGATGTTCTTCATTCATAACGATCATCTCTACTCCTTCTCTCTCTTGGCGGTGATTCTCCTCTTCTACTTCTTCTCTTGGGAGAGTCTTCTCTTCTTTTGTAGGGTGACGTACACTCATTAGAATAGTGTCCGGGTCTCCCACAATTGTAGCAATTGCGCTCTCGACTGGAAGATCTTTTGTCATTGTAGGACCTTGACTTAGAGCTTCTTTCTTTGCTTCTACTCTTATCGAATTTATTGAAATTTTTCACCATTAAGCTCAATTCTTCATTGAAAGTTTGTTTCTCACTTGATGATGTAGGAGCTTCACATGAGGCTTTGTAAGCACCACTTGACTTGTTGTGAAGTTCCTCTTTATCCTTGAGTGACATCTCATGAGCAACAATTCTACCAATGACTTCCGTTGGCTTGAGATTCTTGTAATTGGGCATCATTTGAATCAATGTGCACATGGTATCATATTTTCCATCCAGCGCTCTTAGGATCTTCTTGATGATGAATCTGTCGGTCATCTCTTCACTTCCTAAGCCCACAATCTCATTTGTGATAAGAGCAATCCTAGAGTACATTTCAGCGACACCTTCACCATCCTTCATTTTGAACTTGTCAAGCTGACTTTGGAGCACATCCAACTTGGATTCCTTGATGGAGTCGGTACCTTCATGCATATCAATCAAAGTATCCCAAATTTCCTTTGCATTCTCAAGACGGCTGATTTTGTTGAATTCTTCCGGGCACAATCCGTTGAACAAGATATCACAAGCTTGAGCGTTGTATTGCAGCATCTTCAATTCATCCACACTAGCTTCACGGTTTGGTTCCCTCCCATCAAAGAATTCACCTTGCAAGCTAATACACACAGTAGCCCAAACGGCGGGGTTATGTCCGAGAATATGCATTTTCACCTTATGCTTCCAACTAGCAAAATTAGTGCCATCAAAGTAAGGACCTCTACGGTGATAATTTCCCTTGCTAGATGCCATACTCTCCTAGGTTGTGAAACCAAGGCCATGACCACCAAAAGCTATGGAAATCAATGCAAATGGAGACCAAGGCTCTGATACCACTTGTAGGACCTTGAAGTATGTCTAGAGGGGGGTGATTAGACTACTTGACCAATTAAAAACTTATCCTTTTCCCAATTTTAGTCTTTGGCAGATTTTAGCTATCTTATCACAAGTCAAGCAATCTTCACACAATTCAAGCAAGCATGCAAAGAGTATATGAGCAGTGGAAATTAAAGCATGCAACTTGCAGGAATGTAAAGGGAAGGGTTTGGAGATTTCAAACGCAATTTGGAGACACGGTGATTTTTGAGCCGTGGTTCCGATAGGTGGTGCTATCGTACATCCACGTTGATGGAGACTTCAACCCATGAAGGGTAACGGTTGCGCGAGTCCACGGAGGGATCCACCCAAGAAGGGTCCACGAAGAAGCAACCTTGTCTATCCCACCATGTCCGTCGCCCACGAAGGACTTGCCTCACTAGCGGTAGATCTTCACGAAGTAGGCGATCTCCTTGCCCTTACAAACTCCTTGGTTCAACTCCACAATCTTGTCGGAGGCTCCCAAGTGACACCTAGCCAATCTAGGAGACACCACTCTCCAAGAAGTAACAAATGGTGTGTTGATGATGAACTCCTTGCTATTGTGCTTCAAATGATAGTCTCCCCAACACTCAACTCTCTCTCACAGGATTTGGATCTGGTGGAAAGAAGGTTTGAGTGGAAAGCAACTTGGGGAAGGCTAGAGATCAAGATTCATATGGTAGGAATGGAATATCTTGGCCTCAACACATGAGTAGGTAGTTCTCTCTCAGAAATGGTAAGTTGGAAGTGTAGGTTTGTTCTGATGGCCCTCTCCATGAATGAAGAGGAGGTGGAGGGGTATATATAGCCTCCACACAAACTCTAACCGTTACACACAATTTACCAATCTCGGTGGGACCAAATCAACAAACTCGGTCGGACCAATTCAGTAAACCTAATGACCGTTAGTGATTTCAGTGGGACCGACATGCAACTCGGTAGGACCGATATGGTTAGGGTTAGGGCATAACCTAATCTCGGTGAGACTGATTACACAAACTCGGTGAGACCGATTTTGGTAATTAGCTAACCAGAGAGTTGGTCAGGTAAACTCGGTGGGACCGATTCGCTCTTTTCGGTGAGACCAAAATGTTACGAAAGGGAAACAGAGAGTTTACTTTGCAATCTCGGTGGGACCGATCGCTCACTTCAGTTAGACCGAAACGTTATGAAGGGAAACAGAGAGATTACAATCCCATCTCGGTGAGACCGAGATCCCTATCGGTGAGACCGATTTGCCTAGGATTTGTGGCAGTGGCTGTGACATCTGAACTCGGTGGCGCCGGATAGAAAGAATCGGTGGGGCCGAGTTTGACTTTAGGTTTAGGTCATATGTGTATATGGGAAAGTAGTTGAGGGTTTTTGGAGCATATCACTAAGCACTTGAAGCAAGAAACTCATTAAGCAACACCTCATCCCTCCTTGATAGTATTGGCTTTTCCTATGGACTCAATGTGATCTTGGATCACTAAAATATAAAATTTAGGGTCTTGAGCTTTTGAGATTGAGCCAATCCTTTTATCCTTAATATTTTGAGGGATCCACTTTCATCATCCATGCCATGCCATTCATTGAGCTTTCCTGAAATATTTGTCTTGGAATAGTATTAGCTCAATGAGCTATATGTTGTTATGAATTACCAAAACCACCTATGGATAGTTGCACTTTCAGACGCTGCCATTAGCCTCTGCCACCATGTAGCAAAGAAATCATGTTGCCCGAAACCGGCCACCGCAGACCCACCTTGTCCCAACATTGTTGGCTAAACGGGCAGGCAAAGAATAGGTGCTCCACAGTTTCCTCGGGAGGGTTCTGACACAACATGCATGTGTAGTTATTGCCCGCAATAGCGTAGTGCCTACATCTCAACATATTCCTCATGTTTAGGCAGTCCACCACCAGCAGCCAGCAAAACATTTTGAACTTGATCGGGATTTTGGCCTTCCAAAGCCACAACGACCATTTCTCTGAAGCAGTGGTTGTAAAACCTTTTGGAAGAAAATCTCCCACCAAGAGCACACACCCAGGTGTCATTGCAGTCCCCCTCCAGTGTCACATGCATCGAGCCCTGTTGGATCTCTCTAACTTCCTCTCTCGCTTGAGCCGATAGAGGTAGGTGAAAGAGTAGGGCTGGATCCGTAGCCGCAAGCGCGTTGGATCTTTGTGTTGGATTGAATATGATGAATCTGAAGTTGTTTGGTGCATATCGTATAATTGACCCACGAATACTTGTGGTGACATTGGAGTATCTAGCTGACATTAGGGTTGATTGATGTGTATCATATGGCGTTATTTTACTACAAACTCTAGGGCTGTTTGTGACATTTGTAGGAATAGCTCAATGGATTGATCGAAAAGAATAACTTTGAGGTGGTTTCTTACCCTACAAGCAATATCATATTGTGTTCTCTGCGATAGGAACTTTGGAGTGACTCTTTGTCACACATTGAGGGATTTCCATATGATTTAATTATGTTATCATTGTCGAGAGACTTTTGCACTAGTGAAAGTATGAACCCTAGGCCTTGTTTTCAAGCATTGCGATACCGTCTTGCCCACTTTTCACTACTACAGGATGCTGCTAATGCGACACTACGACCAGAGACCCTTTCACAAAATTGTGTGTGATGCATTAATCGTAGACGGTGGTGTAAAAGAACCGTCAAAAAAGGTGCAAACCATTTGCGATGGTGGAGCCATCAAACACAGTTCAAATTTTAGTTACGTGTGCGATGCAGGGCACACGGTTAGTCCATTCGAACTGTTTGCAATGAGGCAAAACAATAGAAATGGGCGGTCATATCAATGTGTGTGCAATATACGACATATAGTTCGCTCCGATGAACTGTTTGCTAACAGGGAAAGCAACAGAAACAGTCAACCAAATCAAGGTGTGAGTGATATACGGCATACGGTTCACTCGAATGAACTGTTTGGATTAGGGAAGAGAACAACAATGGTTCAACTTAACAAGATGTGTGTGATATGCGGAAAACATGCCTGGAGGTTAATTTGAGAACAAGTACACAGAGGTTCATTTGTGTTTTCAAAAAACAAAAAATATCAAAAAGTAACGAGATAGACCTTCTTCAAGCGAATCAACATGTGTTTAAAAAACAAAAAATGTCAAAAATTACAAAACAAACACCTTGATATTAACTAGGTGGATGGTTCACTACAAAGGTTTATAATAAACCTTTGCAGTACCCATCCAACTAGTTAATATCTAGTCCACTTCCCATCCGGTCACCCATCTCATGACTACTCCAGCCTCATCACAGTTAACTTGGGAGTTCTGTTAGATTAGCTATCGGTAGGGAAGTTGGTCCTTGCTTCTGTAGATCCCTCTTTGCAGCCTTTATTGTGCAACACAATGGAAATGGTTTAACTGGACAAGATGTGTGTGATATGCGGCAAACAGGTTCGTGGTCAGAAATGTGTGCAAAGACCAATAATAATATAGACGATTGGTGCTAATAAGCCGTGTGATTTGCTATGTCTATAGAAGAATAATGTGTGTGTCTACACACCTCAATAAACAATTGCATGAATTTTAAAGTAGGAGAAATTCCGTTTCAAAAAAAGTAGGAGAAACGATCATCTAGTCATCTACTTCTTGTGACGCTCCTGCCACTGCTCTGTGGCTCGATCCCTCGTCTGGGGCATGAAGAAGACACTTCCTCATGTCAACAATCTGCCTGTACATCTCGTAGCTTGTGTACGCGTCCTTGGCCGCGTACTTGATGTGTTGTTCATCCAGTCTCTCATGCCAAACACCGTGCCAGGATTTCTTGTCCTTCTTGCTCTCATCCTTCATCTTCATGTAGTATGGGTCGATGATGGCCGAGGCGAGGTCAACCAGGGAGTTCTGTTTGTTGTTGTCGCTGCCCTAGACCTTGTAGTGGTCCTGGATGTTGACAAGATTCCGACATTTCAAGCCCAAAACCTTGAGCGCTTTTAGATCGTTGGTGGTGTCCACCATAGCGAAATTGTAGAGGGAGCTATTGATAAACCTGGAGAAACGCTCGCAAGGCCTTGTGGCCAGGTGGTAGTGGTAGACAAGGACACCATGTTGCACACACAACTTGGTGACAGCAACCTTCTGATCTTGCCCAGCATGACCGATGGTGTACTCGAGGTCGAAGCCGACCACTTGGTACTTGTCATCGGCAAGGAACTGCTCCATAGTTTGGATAGAGCTCTCCATCGACACTGGATCGTTCGTGTACACCACCGAGAGGGCCTTCCCCCTCTTGTGGGTGTCCACTACGTGATGCATGGTGAACTGACAGCCGTTGTTGGCATCGGCCACTGGGAGCGCCGTTGGAGCCACGGGGATCGCCATTGGAACCGCTGGATGTCCTCTCTGTATGTGTTGCCGTGGGTGTGCATATTTTTCATGTGACGCGAGAGATGAAGGTAAATGGCCGCAGGAATAAATGGGGGCTGGGCAGCCTAGATTCTCGGCGCGTCCCCATGGCAGTTTTTGCAGCGGGTAACTGCATTGTCGCGTCCCGCCCCGTGCAACCGCATGCACACGAACGTGCGTGATCGTGCGCCGGACCAAAACACTTGCAGTGCGCGTGGAGGGATGAGGGAAGAGCACCCGGAGGGACGCGAGAGTAGAGCATGCACGGCAGGACGCGAGCAGAGCGTGTCGCGGCCGCCTCAACCACAAACAACCACACGCATAGGGCAGTTGAATACGCAGGAAATGGTCGCCTACAAGCCGGCCGACACTTGCGTCGCTGTGTAGAGTGCGGCAGTGTGCTACTACCTCCGTCTTGGTATATAGTCCCCTTTATATTTTGTGCCATACTTTTCCCTCAAATTTAACCAACAAAATGTTAATGCATGTTATAAAAATTATATAATTGGAAACTATGTTCAAATACAAATCCAACTATATAATCTTTGGCGACATGCATTCGTATTTTATTTGTTAAATCCTACTTATAAACCAGGATGGGGGTATAGTAGGTAATTAAATCGCAAACGTTTTTTATTAACCGTATGTGTATGTGGCCTTTCGTCCTCCTCTAGCACGTCTTTTCACACCGCTGCCGTAGTAGGCTTGCAGCGTAAGCTTGCGCAGCGCGTGGGGGCGTTCTTTTGGCCAAAAGGTGGCGCCAATGAATCGTCAGTGAGCCTGTTCCCGCACAACCTCGCAGGTTCCCGCGCAAGCGTCCCGCCCGACTCGCTGAAATCCCCCAAAATCCCAATGCTTATCGGCCTGCTATATAAACCCTCATGACCGGCGAGTCCTGCATCGCATTTTCCCCTCCCTCCCTGTAGCTTATCTCGTCTGCTTCTACCATAATCGCCAATGGCACTGGTCCGTCGTGGTCGCTCAGCCACTCCGTCGTCATCAGACAACAGCTCCAGCTGGGAGGCTACACCACGGTGGTGGCGTAGTCCCTGGCGTAGTGTAGTGCGTGTGGCGTCCTTGTTGGGTGTGCGCGGAACACCCACCACACGCTCCACCGCCGCTGCCCGTCGGCAGCTATTGCCGACCGTTGTTTCCGCCACACCACTGTCAAAAGCCAGGACCATCACCCACTTTGCCCCTGTGACCCGAAGGCGGGAGGTGGCCGTCGTGGCCGCCACCCCACTACTGGCCATTGTGGCCATCACCCGCTCTGCCACTGCAGCCCAAAGATAGGAGGTGGTGGTCATGGACGCCACCCCATCGTCGGCCGCCGTGGCTGCCAGCCCACCGTCGACCGTTGGGCTCCGCCAGTGCCGCCCAAAGGAGAGAGGCGGAGGTGGAGGCCCGCATGTGCGGCAACGACCTTGCACGCTACATCGAGTTCCTGCAGGAGGAGGAGGAGCACCTCGTCGAGCACACAAAGAGTCTTACCGCCGCTGTGGCCGCGACACACGATGACGCAGAGGCATGGAATCAGGAGATCTACGAGGAGAACCACCGCTTTGAGAGGGGTCATCTGGAGCGGCAGATTGTGTTCGAGGTGAGCGTCGCTGAAGGTGTAGCAGCAACAGGCACCGTGTTGCAGTTGTCCAGCTCGTCGGTAGGCTCCTCCCCCTCTTCCTCTTACTAAGCACGCTCGTCAGAGGAGAGGCTGCCGGAAGTAGTACAAAGCCCCTCCATAGTAGTAGTATTTAGGGGCTATTTTGTTCAGTTCATCTGACTATAAATGTGGTGGAACTGTACAATGTACTTAAATTAGCTAGTATATAAAGTAGAACTAGCTATTTCAGTACGTGGTTGGCAACAATTGGGGAAAAGTTTGGTCGGTTCAGTTGTCGAGATTAACTGTTTGTATAAAGAATGACTGCTTAATCTATGAATGAAATATATGCTTTATTACTGAATTTTAGTTGCAAAAATTAGATACTGCTAGTGATTTTTTGCTGCATATTTTGACAAATCGCAGTGTTATAAGGTTGAAAAATGGCAATGTTACTAGATCAACAAATGTCAATCTTTCCAGTTTGAAAAATGGCAACATACCCAATATGATAGATGCAAATCTTACCAAATTGTTTGTAAGTGGTTGCACACGGATCATCCAAAACAACTGTTTGCGTTGAAGAGATGCACAAATCCTGCTCTCACTTTGCATACGGGTGTTCTATCTAAAACGTTTGCGATCAAGAGCTGCACAAATCCTGCTCGGCCCATTTTCCCTTGGCTTCCTAGGGAAGTTGTCGGTTTGCATACGGGTGCTCTAACTAAAACGTTTGTGATGAGTGTTTTATATTTAAAAACCATTGACGTTTTTTCAAAAGAAAATCATTTGATAAGTTTGTACATTAAGAGAGAAAAACGCAAGTTCGCTCAAACCATATATTTCATTCAGTCACACTGCAAATTTATATTCATATGACCGAGATACAGTATTAAACCCAAGAAATAAAACTATTTTTGGCGGCGGCGGAGGCGGCGTGCCGCGTCGTCCTTGTCATTGTCGTCCTCCGGGACGCCGTTGTTGAAGTCTTCAAGGCAGCACAGAATGTTCCTCACTTGTAAATCAAACATCATCTCGTCGTGTGATCTAGGGAGGATGGCAGTTGGCGGCGCTGACATGTAGCGGTCGACGGCAGTGTCCCATGCTGCTGAGGGGGGGCACGCATGGGCACGGGTGCGATGGGTGCAGCTAAATGCACGGGGACCGGCGCCGTGGTGGGTGGAGGGGCGCACATGGGCACGGGCATGGGCACTAGCGCTGGCATGTACACGAGCTTGTGCGGGTCCGCGGAGACCTCGCTGACGCCCGCGGCTTCTAGCTCTGTGATAGTGCTCGGCGACCAGCCCATCAATGCTACGGGGATGGTCGCTGGTGCGGGCGCGGGGATGGGAGCTGGGACGGGAGCGGTGGCAGCAACCACCATGGCCAGCTCGTTCTGGGCCATGTCCATGAGGCGCATTCCTCCTTATTTTCTATCTCCCCCAACTCGGAGTCGACTTCGCCAAACTTGAAGACTAGTGGTAGATGATCCTTCTGCGCCATGGCATTGGTGGAGGTCTGTGGGAGGGAAGGGAATGGGAGGCGAACAGTAAGGCCGCCCGTATTAAGTAGCGGCTCGGGTGCCATTAATGGAGAGGAAGGCGGGCGGCCATGGAAGTCAAAGGTCTCGCTTCCTAGTGAGCCTGCGCAGTGCACAGCTCGCACGCTTCCCTGTGAGCATGCGCATTGGAGGACATATTGCACGCCTCTCGGTCAGCCTACGCACCGGACTGTGCTCGCACACCTCCCACTCAGTCAAGCAGTTGTCCGCACGACACCTCCTATAGCCATTAAAACCAAGACACGTGGCGTCACGTGAATGGTTTACATAACGCACACGATTTGAATTATACACACGTTTGCGATGTTAGAGTGGCAGCTATTTGTTTCAAAATGCCTTTGTTGGCTATTATTCGAATGCTTCTTCTCTCAAAATGGACACAAAAAATACCACATCATGCCGAGTGCCATTCCATGATAGCATGCCAAGTTTCATGAATTTCAGACGTGTTTTGGATTTGATAGAATTTTAAAACAAAATATCTTAACGTTTTGCCAGCAATCAACAGTGCCCTGGTGTTTGAAATTCATTCATATTTCTTGCATGGGACCTAAGAATTCACCCAAGGACAAAGATTTGATTTTTCAACCAATTTATATGCACAGGAGCATGTGCATGTAGTTCAAATTTGAATATGCACATAAAATGCCTAGAAAACCAAGTTAATGTATAAAAATGTCCAAATGAACCCCAAAAAATTCCAAAATTTCACACAACAATCCTGTTGCTCTCTGTTGACGCTAGAAATGTTTTGAAAGCAATAAGAGGCAGCGGATATCATTTCATTCCCAAAGGTGGAATGTTCCCTACCGAGGCTTGTTGTGAGAAGCTCTGGTTTGTGAGAAGCTTATACCCAAACCTAGCCCAAATAGGACAAAAAGTTTACCACAACATGTTGATGCCGCTCCATGATAGCATGCCAAGTTTCATGAATTTTGGACGAGTTTTGGGTGTACTAGAATTTAAAAACCAGGAATCTTGATGTTTGCGGCCGAGTGACGGTGGCAGGGTGTTTGACATTTATTCCCATTTCTTGCATGGGACCTAAGCATGCAACCAAGACATAGATTTGAATTTTCAACCAATTTATATGCATTAGAGCATTTGCATGTAGTTCAAATTTTAATTATGCACATAAATCCATCAAAAACTCAATTGATGCATAAAATGTCCAAACGAACCCCGAAAAATCCCAAAAATTGACACAACACTCCTGTTGTCCTCTGTTGACACACTAGAATTTTTTTGAAAGCAATAAGAGGCAGCGGATATCATTTCGTCCCCAAAGGTGGGACGTTCCCTACTGAAACCATCAGGCTTGTTGTGAGAAGCTCTGGTTTGTGAGAAGCTTATACCCAAACCTGCCCACAATGAGACAAAAAAATTACCACGACATGTTGATGCTGCTCCATGATAGCATGCCAAGTTTCATGGATTTTAGACGATTTTTGGATTTACTAGGATTTGAAAACCAGGAATCTCAATGTTTGCGTCCAAGTGACGGTGGCAGGGTGTTTGACATTCATTCCCATTTCCTGCATGGGACCTAAGCATGCAACCAAGGACACATATTTGAATTTTCAACCAATTTATATGCATTAGAGCATGTGCATGTAGTTCAAATTTGAATTATGCACATAAATGCATTGAAAACTCAATTAATGCATAAAAATGTCCAAACGAACCCCGAAAAATCCCAAAAATTGACACAACACTCCTGTTGTTCTTTGTTGACACACTAGAAAAAATTTGAAAGCAATAAGAGGCAGCAGATATCATTTCGTGCCCAAAGGTGGGACGTTCCCTACCGAAACCATGAGGCTTGTTGTGAGAAGCTCTGGTTTGTGAGAATCTTATACCCAAACTTGCCCCCAATGGGACAAAAAATTTACCACAGCATGTTGATGCCGCTCCATGATAGCATGCCAAGTTTCATGAATTTCACACAACTTTTGGATTTACTAGAATTTGAAAACCAGGAATCTCAGTGTCTGCGGCCGAGTGACGGTGGCAGGGTGTTTGACATTCATTCCCATTTCCTGCATGGGACCTAAGCATGCAACGAAGGACACATATTTGAATTTTCAACCAATTCATATGCATTAGAGCATGTGCATGTAGTTCAAATTTGAATTATGCACATGAATGCATTGAAAACTCAATTAATACATAAAAATGTCCAAACAAACCCTGAAAAATCCTAAAACTTGACACAACGCTCCTATTGTTCTATGTTGACACTAGAAAAATTTGAAAGCAATAAGAAGCAGCGGATATCATTTCATCCCCAAAGGTGGGACGTTCCCTACCGAAACCATCAGGCTTGTTATGAGGAGCTCTGGTTTGTGAGAAGCATATCCCCAAACCTGCCCCAAATGGGACAAAAAATTTACCACGACATGTTGATGCCGCTCCATGATAGCATGCCAAGTTTCATGAATTTCAGATGAGTTTTGGATTTACTAGAATTTTAAAACCAATAATCTCAATGTTTGCGGCAGAGTGACGATGGCAGGGTGTTTGACATTCACTCCCATTTCTTGCATGGCACCTAAGCATGCAACCAATGACACAAATTTGAATTTTCAACTAATTTATATGCATTAGAGCATGTGCATGTGGTTCAAATTGAATTATGCACATGAATGCATAGAAAACTCAGTGAATGTATAAAAATGTCCAAGCGAACCCCGAAAATCCCCAAAAATTGACAGAACACTCGTTTTGTTCTATTCTGACACAAGAAACATTTTGAAAGTAAGAAAAGGCAACATATATCGTTTTGTCCCCCCAAGGTGGCACGTACCCTACCAAAACCATCAGGCTTGTTATGAGAGTATCTCTGGTTTGCGAGAAGCTTATACACACACCTACCCCAAATGGGACAATATCTTTACTATGGCATGTCGATGTCATTCCATGCTATCATGTCAAGTTTCATGAATTTCAGACGAGTTTTTGATTTACTAGAATTTTAGAAGCATGTATCTCAATGTTAGTGGTCGAGCGATAGTGTCAAGGTGTTTGACATTCATTCTCATTTCTTCCATGTGACCTAAGCTTGAAACCAAGGACAAACATTTAATTTTGCAACCCGTTTTGATGGACTGGAGCATGTGCTTTAATTTTGAATTGTGCACCTGAAATGGCTAGAAAACCAATTTAATGTATAAAATTTCCAAACGAACCCTGAATAATTGCAAAAAATTTACGACACACATACAGTTGCATGTTCACTGCAGATAAAAGGTCTAGCAATTCAAACAACGTGCATTGCCGTTGTGACCTCATTATGTAATTCCAAATCAAGATGAAAAATCAAGTAGACCCCACACAGTTTATTATCACCAACCGTGTGAGATGCAGTACAAAATATCCTGGAGCACCGTCGGTGTATAGTACACCTACGGCTTACGCGAGAAGGTGCGTCGGCTACAGTCCACATCCAGTGTGTCAAGCACACTAGCTCTCTCCCCAAATATCATTTCACTATTCAATCATCGCTGGTGAAAGATGGGGACGTGGACCTGCATCGTGAGGGCAACTTCGGCGGCCCAATCCAGCGAGAGCGCAGCCACAACCACCATGCGCGTGCTAACAAGGTGCATGAGCGCGGCCGCAATCTGCGACCGGGCGGCCAAGGCAGCCCAAACGGTCGTTGTTGCTTCTCAGGTGGCGGCAGCAACATCTGCCTCGGGGATAGCAACCGACGAGAGCGGCACAACAGCTGTCCGTTCCATAATGGCAGCCTTAGCCCTGATGGAGGCTGCCCACGACCATGTCGAGGCTGCCCGTGCCGAGCTCATGGCGGTCACCGCACAAATTGAATGAAGCTTCTCCGACAACGGTCGACAACCCATGGCCGAAGAGTTGGCAATCGACGAGAGCGTTCGAGCAGCCGTCCGTCCCTTTGCCGCATACCTTGCAACGACGAAGCCCGTCCAAGCCTAGAGCGCGGCCGCTCACGCCCAGCTCGTGGCGGCCTTTTCCAAAGAGATGGCAGACGCGGATGGCGAGATGCTTGTTGAGTATGGTGCGATGGATGCCATGGTGCCCCTTCCCCAGGAGACCATCGGGCGCGAGCTGGACATGGAGGAGGCGGTGGAGATCACGAGCACCGGCCATAGTAGTACTCTTTGTTTTGTTTACTTAAGAGCACCGGTCTTTAATTTGTTAGAGTAATGTTTAGGCCAGCTAGCTCTGTTTAATTGCTGAACTTGCTCGATTAAGAAGTGTGGGTGTGTTGTAGTCTACTACTATCCTTTTTGTACCCAAATTATGCAATGACGTGGATGACCATTGTAACTAGGGAAATTGGAACCAAATTTTTTGACGTTCAAACTCATCACACACGGGTTAAGCAATCTGAATCGTTTGTGATGTTCACATATCGTACACAATTCTGAATAAGGGACCATGTCTGATGACACCGTGTGCCAATTTTTTCACTGAACCGATTCAAAAAAATTGGCTTCCATGAAAATATATACCTTCCCGCCCCCTCCCCCTTACCAAAAGCCACATTTCCCCTATTTCTGCCTTCCTTTCCAAGTTGAAACCTTCACTCCTTGCTTGCAGCGCCGCCCACCTCACCGGCAACCCTCCTTCATGCTGCTCGGCCTCGTCTATCCAGGCAGGTAATCCACACCAGACCCCCATCCTCCTCCTCCTTCCACATCCCACATGCCCTGACCGTCGGCGCAACACTTTCCACCCAAATCACCGACCCCTCCACCAAATAAGCACCGCCCTAAGACATGGTGCACGCAGTATAGCCAGGAGCTCAAGGAGCATTTGGCAGCGGAAAAGCAAATCACGGCCGCACACGCGGATGAGGTATCGATGGCTACCATTCGTGTGGACCCCCAGATCTTGGAGGAGCACCTTGACATTTACTAGCTATGCCGGTTAAGCATGTTCGGTTTACCCGTTGCGTGTGCCGCTCCTGCCTTTCTTTAACTAATTCTAGTAAATTGTTCTATCTAATTTTACCATGCAATCTGTTGCTCATGTGTATTTGTTCTATATGTCATGCAGTGTGGTGCTCACTTATTAACTGTTTGGTTAATTAGTTGTCGTCTTAAGTTAACTGTTTGGTTCAGTTCTGCAAATGTGATGTTCAATTCTTCAGGCTGCAATTTTGTATTGTCTTCCATGTGAGAAATAAATCAAATTTATCTTTACAAAATACATGAGAAACGATTACAATTTCTATGTTTCCAAGTTGTCAAGCATGCTTGGTTTGGTTATACATTGTGCAATGTGGTGCTCAGTTAACGTTTGGTTCATTAGTTACCTGTTTGGTTCAACTCTGCAATGCGATGTTCAGTAGTTGTGGGTGCATTCTGTTATTGTATACCATGTGAGAAGTAAATCGAATTTGGCTATACTAAATACATGAGAAACAATTACAATTGCTATATTTCCAAGTTTTTAAGCATGATTGGTTTGGTTAACTATCAGATCTTCTATTAGGAGTATGTTATATTGTGTAATGTGGTGCTCAGTTAAGGTTTGGTTCATTTGTTGTGGTGTTTAGTTAACTGCTTGGTTCAATTCTCCAATGCGATGTCCAATTGTCGTGGGTAGAATTTTGTATTGTTGTGCATGTGAGGAATAAATCGAATTTGGCTGCACTTAATACATGAGAAACATATACAAATGCTATATTTCCTAATTCTTAATCATGCTTGGTTTGGATAAATGGGTTTTCCATGTGGCTTGAATTAATGTGATGAATCTGCAATGTGCTTATTTTTCATCAACATATTTTACTGATAGCATGCGAACCCTTACTTAACCTGATGACTAACTACCTTATATGTGTTGCACAGAAAAAATGGGAAGCACTGAGGTTTACAATCGAGGTTAGCATGTGCATGGTCTGTTGTCTAATAGCACATTATTGTGCAATTGTAGGAACAATTCTAATATTTAGGTTTTTAGCAATTTGTTCTTGCACATGTAGGTCATGCTGTGAGAGGTTTTAACCCACTGTTCGACCCTTTTTGCATATAGGGAAATGAGTTGTTCATGAATATCAATCAAGTCAAGAAACTCAGAAAGATTGTTAGGATAAATAAATTAGCAAGAAAAAACAACAAGATCTTTGTCTGCACAATGAAGAAGACATCAGTTCACTACAAGATGTTACTAACTATTATACCTTGCCTTTTTTTATTCCTTTGCCCCATTTTGAATATAGAGAAGATATTTATGCACATCCTTGTTTTCAGGCCTTTCCAAAGCAGTTCACTGATGATTACCTCTCAAACCACCTCTATGGTCAGGAGGCGAGGAAGGTTTTCATACAACACCCACGGTTCAATATTGAAGTGTTCCTGAAGAGGACGAGGGATGGACGGTCAATCATCCATAGGCACTAGCCTAAAGTTGCAAAGACCTTCAACATCAATGAAGGCTCTATATTCGCCTTCCGCTTCAGCAATTTTCCGGATGAGATGCATCTGTCTATGTACCGTCTATGATGCTAATTTCGAAAGGTTCTAGATGTTGCATGTGAAACTTGGTGCTGGTGCAGTTGTGTAATAAGGTAGCTGAGTGTTGAAGCTATATCATGTTGTACTCTGATGTACTTCAATTATGAAATCCTACTTCCTTAATATGGGAATGAAATATATTATGTGTTTAATATGAATGCCAATTAGATTAATAAATGGATTATTAATAATAGGGCAATTAGCATGCTAATTGGTTTTTGCTATTGCAAACGATTATTGAGAAAATATCATGGGCGATGACCTAAGGCAACGCACACGCTTTCTAGGAATAAACCGTGTTGAATCTATAAACAATCACACACGACATTCTCTTCAAAACTGTTTGCGTTAGGCCACCTTGCGCAAACATTTACCACATAAAAACTGTGTGTGATGGACAACCTTTGCCACACAGTTTCTTCTATGCACTGTGTGTGATGCATTCAATAACGCAAACGATAAACTTGGTAATATTGTGTGCGATGGCAACACTATCACAAATGATTTAACGGGGAAACTTGTGTGTGATGTACTTGCGAATGGAAACATTTTCCTTGGAGAGACTGTGTGAGATGTATATATGAACGGAAACGTTTAGCGGGGACTGACTGTGTGGGATGTACTTACAATCGGAAACGATTTTGCCTATATAATTGTATCTTTTTAGCACTACTGTACGTATAACTATATTTGCTCGCTCGTCAGTCGGACACGACCTTGTTTTGCCAAGCGTGTGTGCCAGGAGGGCATATCCCCGACGGTTTCTGGGCTGTGTGGGAAGGACCCCCCTATCGTCGTGGAAAGGGGTTAAAAACCGTTTGTATAGCACCTCGCTATACCAATGTTTGTTACTAGTTACCTCGCTGTTTTTGTTTATTTAGATTATAAAAATATATTTCTACCTTCCATATTACACTTGTATCACCATCTCTTTGCCGAACTAGTGCACCTATACAATTTACCATTGTATTAGGTGTGTTGGGAACACAAGAGACTCTTTGTTATTCGGTTGCAGGGTTGTTTGAGAGAGACCATCTTCATCCTATGCCTCCCACAGATTGATAAACGTTAGGTCATCCACTTGAGAGAAAATTGCTATTGTCCTACAAAACTCTGCTCTTGGAGGCCCAACAACGTCTACAAGAAGAAAGGTTGCATAGTAGACATGAAGCTATTTTCTGGCACCATTGCCGGGGAGGTGAGTGCTTGAAGGTATATCTTTAGATCTTGTGATTGAATATTTTAGTTTCTTGTTTTATCACTAGTTTAGTCTATAAAAGAAAACTAGAGAAAAATTGAATTGAGGTTGATTCATATGCTTCATCTTTTTAATGTCTTTTGTGAAAATGATGGAAAGGAAAATTGTGCTCAAGTGTTAGAAGAAGTCAATAAAATGTTTGGCATAAAATCTTTGAATGATGAGCATGATTGCAATGTTGTTAGTATGAATTCTTTGAATATCCATGATGCTGATGATATGCAAAGCTACAAGATTTGGGATGCTATGTTTGATGAAGATGATATTTTTATTCCCCCAAGTTTTGATGAGAAGATTTATTATGATGAAAACATGCCTCCTATTTACGACGATTATATTGATGAAAGTGGGTTTGGAAGAGTGTTAACTCTAGTTAATGAGCCCACTATTTTGGAGGGTCTTGAATCTTTTCACAATATTGATAAAAGTGGATTTGGAGAGGTCATGACTTTATTTAGTGACGAATCCTCTATTTTGGTAGAGATTTCAATTGATTATGATGAGAACAAGGTTGCTACTTATGATGATTATTGTGACGACACTTATGTTATAAATAGTAGTGATGATCATTCTTATAAAACTTGACATAATAATGATTACCCTCTTACTAAACATTACTTTTTTAATGTGGAAACAATTTATAGTATTGAAGTTTAATATGATGCTCCCACTACTATTCATGAGAATAAATTTGCTTATGTGGAGAGTAGTAAAATTTCTATGCTTATGAATCATGAAAATAATGCTTTATGTGATAGTTTTATTGCTGAATTCATTTATGATGCTACTAAAAATTACTATGAGAGGGGAACATATGCTTGTAGGTATTGCAATAATATCAAGGTTCTTCTCCATGTGTTGAAAATCTTGAAGCTTTGCTTGTTTTGCCTTCCTATGCTAGTGTTTGCTCACAAAATCCCTATGCATAGGAAGTGGGTTAGGCTTAAATGTCCTAGTCATATGCTTCATGATGCTCCCGCTATGTTTTAATTCTTATCTTATATGAGAGCATCATTCAAAACATTTATACTTACTATTTTTGTGTGTTCACACAATTAATATACTGTATTAATCATGTTTTATAGCTTTAGTTTCAATAAAGTGCCAAGTAAAGCCTTTGGGATAGTGTGGATGATAGTTGACTTGATTCTGTGAAAAAACAGAAACTGTTGCTCTTAGTCCATGAATTTTACAAATTCACTAGAATGTGCTTTTGATCTGAATTTTTGAAACATGATTTATAAAAAAAATCTATGTTGTCCTAATTTTTCAGAATTTTTGGAGTTGCAGAATTATGGTGGTTGTTCAGATCATTACACACTATTCTGTTTTTGACAGATTCCATTTTCAATGCATAGTTTGTCTGTTTTAGTGTTTCCATAACTTTGATTAAGTGATATAAATTGCGGAAATGATAAGGTACAATATGCATTATGTGTAAACAATTATGAATCTTGTCTTTGACAGTACCAAAGTCAATGGTTTGTTTCATTATACTAACCAATCTCACGAAGTTCCATTAAGTTTTGTGTGATTGAAGTTTTCAAGTTTTGGGTTAGATATTGATATGAGGAGAATAAGAGTGGCAAGACCCTAAGCCTGGGGATGCCCAAGGCAACCCAAGTTAATATTCAAGGAATACCCAAGAAACTAAGCTTGGGGATGCCCCGGAAGTCATCCATCCATGGCTCACGCTCATGTATTGCTGAAAGTTGAAAAAACATGAGAATATTAGAAGTATGAAACAATTGCTTGGCTAACACTGGGGTTGTGCATGATGAAGTATTTTGTGTGATGAAGATAGAGCATAGCCAGACTATATGACTTTGTAGGGATAACTTTCTTTGGCCATGTTATTTTGAGAAGACACGATTGCTTTATTAGTATGCTTGAAGTATTATTGTTTTTATGTCAATATTAAACTTTTATTTTGAATCTTATGGATGTGAATATTCATGCCACAATAGGAAAGATTACTTGATCATGAGAAGTTTTACGAGATGAGCTATTGTTTATGATATATAATGATGCTAGAAAAAGTGTTTGGAATTATCATTGATCAAACTTATGCACTATGCTAGCATTCACACTTCATAAATTGTTTATTTTATCATTTACCTACTCAAGGACGAGCAGGAATTAAGCCTGGGGATGCTGATACGACTCCAATGTATCTATAATTTATGAAGTATTCATTCCATGTTTGCAACAATTTTATATGGTTTTGGTATGATTTTATTAGAACTAACCCGCACTGACGCTGTTTTCAGCAAAACTACCATGGTGTCATTTTTTGTGCAGAAATAAAAGTTCTTGGAATTGGTTGAAAATTTACGGTGATCAATTATGGACCAGAAGAGACCCACGAAGCACCGAAGCTGTGCCAGGAGGTGACCGAGGAGGACACAAGCCAGGGGTGCGCCCACCCCCCAGGGCACGCCCATAGGGCTTGTGGGCCCGTCGGGTGTCCCCCTAACTTGTTTCCAACGCCAAATACTCTTATATATACATAAACCTCCGAAAAAAACCCTAGATGAGAAGTTCCGCCGCCGCAAGCCTTTGTAGCCATGAAAAACCAATTGGGACCCTTTTTCGGCACCCTACCGGAGGGGGAAAACATCACGGGAGGCCATCTTCATCATCCCGCGGTCTCCATGATGAGGAGGGAGTAGTTCACCCTCGGGGCGGAGGGTATGTACCAGTAGCTATGTGTTTGATCTCTCTCTCTCTCTATTTTGTTCTTGATTGGCACAATCTTTATGTACCATGAGCTTTGTTTATATAGTTGGATCATATGGTGTTTTCCCCTCTCTATCTTGTTTTGATGAATTGAGTTTTTACCTTTGATGTTTCACTATTATCGGATTGAATACTTTGTTGGATTTGAGAACACTTGATGTATGTCTTGTGATGAGATATCTGTGGTGACAA
This sequence comes from Triticum dicoccoides, assembly GCF_002162155.2. Lineage (NCBI taxonomy): Eukaryota > Viridiplantae > Streptophyta > Magnoliopsida > Poales > Poaceae > Triticum > Triticum dicoccoides. The sequence goes on along the minus strand of NC_041393.1, from coordinate 118,100,249 downwards.
TGGGATGTTCTATTGATTCACTTGATGTATGTTGTGGAAATCAACTCACGAATTCTCGAGGTGACATTGGGGTAATCTATGCATAGGAGTTGATGCACGTTTTCATCCTTGTTTCTCCGGTAGAAATCTTGGGGAACTCTTTGAGTTTCTTTTGTGTTGGATTGAATGTTATGAATCTGAAGTTGTTTGATGCATATCATATAATTGACCCACTGATACGTGTGGTGACATTGGAGAATCTAGGTGACATTAGGGTTGATTGATGTGTATCATATGGTGTTTGAAAGTGCAACTAATCCCCGGGTGGTTTTGGAAATTCATAACAACATATAGCTCATTGAACTAATATCCATTCAAGTTTAATATCTCAGAAAGTTCAATGAAATGGCATGGCATGGACTAGAGATATGGACCCCTCAAAATGCTAAGGACACATATTGGCAAAAGCTCAAGACTCTTCATTTCTATTTTAAGTCATCCAAGATCACAGTGAGTCCATAGGAAAGCCAATACTATTAAAAGGGGATGGGGTGTTGCTTAATGGTCTATTTACTCAAAATGCATAGTGATATTGCTCCAAAGCCCTCAACCACTTTCTCATTTACAAATATTTCCAAAACACGAAGTCAAACTCGGCCCCACCGAAACATTCTATCTGGAGCCACTGAGTTCATTTGACATAGCCACTGCCAGAAACCCTAACACCTTGGTCACACCGATACGGATCTCGGTCTCATTGAGATGGCCTTGCAAACTCTCTATTTTCCCTTTGTAACATATCGGTCTCACCGAAATGAGCGATCGGTCACACCGAGTTTTCTTAACCAACTCTTTGATTGCTATTTGCTGAAATCGGTCTCGCCGAGTTCAAGCAATCTGCTTCACCAAGATGTGGTTTTGCCCTAGCCCTAGCATATCGGCCGCACCGAGTTGTTATAGTCGGTCCCACCGATTCACATTTTGAACTGAATCAGTCTTACCGAGTTCTTCTATTCGGTCTGAACGAGTTGGCTCAAATGTGTGTAACAGTTGGATTTTGTGTGGTGGATATACATACCCGCTCCACCCCTTCTCCATAAGAGAGAGAGCCGCCAGAACGTGCCTACACTTCCAGCTTACGTTTTCTGAGAGTGAACCACCTACTCATGCGTTGAGATCAAGATAATCCAATCCAATCACAAGAATCTTGATTTCTAGCCTTCCCCAAGTTGCTTTCCACTCAAATCATCTTTCCACCATATCCAAATCTGTGAGAGAGAGTTGAGTGTTGGGGAGACTATTATTTGAAGCACAAGAGCAAGGAGTTCATCATCAACACACCATTTATTACCTTCTGGAGAGTGGTGTCTCCTAGATTGGTTAGCTGTCTCTTGGGAGCCTCCTACACGATTGTCGAGTTGAAATAAGAAGTTTGTAAGGGCAAGGAGACCGCCTACTTCATGAAGATCTACCCGAGTGAGGCAAGTCCTTCTTGGGCAATGGCCATGGTGGGATAGAGAAGGTTGCTTCTTCATGGACCCTTCGTGGGTGGAGCCCTCCATGGACTCACACAGCCGTTACCCTTCGTGGGTTGAAGTCTCCATCAACGTGGATGTACAATAGCACCACCTATCGAAACCACGCCAGAAAACTCTGTGTCATCATTGTGTTTGCACTCTCCAAACCCTTCCCTTTACCTTCATATGCAGTGTTTTTCTTTCTGCTGCTACACTCTTAGAATTGCATGTGTAGGTTGATTGCTTGACTTGTACTAAGTTGCTAAAATATGCCCACAACTAAAATTGGGGAAAGGTAAGATTTTTATTTAGTCAAGTAGTCTAATCACCCCCCTCTAGACCTACTTTCGATCCTACAAGTGGTATCAGAGATTTGGTCTCCATTAGCCTTGATTTCCATATCTTTGGTGATCATAGCCTTGGTTTCACAACCTAGGAGAGAATGGCATCTAGCAAGGGAAATTACCATCGTAGAGGTCCTTACTTTGATGGTACTAATTTTGCTAGTTGGAAGCATAAGATGAAAATTCATATTCTTGGTCATAACCTCGTCGTTCGGGATATTGTGTGCATTGGCTTGCAAGGTGATTTCTTCGAGGATGGAAGGGAACCGAATCATGAAGCGTCCGCGGAAGAAATGAAGATGTTGTAATACAATGCTCAAGCTTGCGATATTATCTTCAATGGATTGTGCCCCAAATAATTCAACAAAATCATCCGCCTTGGGAATACGAAGGAAATTTGGGATACTTTGGTTGATATGCATGAAGGCACTGAGTCCGTCAAGGAATCCAAATTGGATGTGCTTCAAATTCAACTTGACAAGTTCAAAATGAAGGATGGTGAAGGAGTCACCGAAACATACTCTAGGCTTGCTCTCATCACAAATGAGATTGCCGGCTTAGGAAGCGAAGAGATGACCGACAAATTCATCATCAAGAAGATCCTAAGAGCCTTGGATGGAAAATATGATAACATGTGCACCTTGATCCAAGTGATGCCCAATTACAAAGATCTCAAGCCTACGGAAGTCATTGGTAGAATTTTTGCTCATGAGATGTCACTCGAGGAGAAAGAAGAGATCCACAACAAGTCGAGTGGTGCTTACAAAGCTTCATGTGATGCCCCTACAACATCAAGTGAGAAACAAGTTTCCAATAAAGAATTGAGCTTAATGGTGAAGAACTTCAACAAGTTCTACAACAATTAAGAGAAGAGAGAAGCTCCAAGTCAAGATCCTACAATGACAAAAGATCCTCTAGTCGTGATCGTAATTGCTACAATTGTGGAAGACCCGAACACTACTCCTATGAGTGTACGACTCCCTACAAGAAAAGAGAAGATTCACCTAAGAGGAGAAGTAAAAGAGATGAATCACCACCAAGAGAGAGAAGGAGTAGAGATGATCGTTATGAATGAAGACCCTCTCATAGAAGCAACGATTCGGAAAGGAAGGAGAAGTCATCAAAAAGCTACACAAGACGAAGACATCAAGCTCACGTTGGTGAATGGGTATCCGGTTCCGAATCCGACAACTACGAGAGAAGCTATCACTCCGACTCCGAATATACTCAAGATGAAGGTGTTGCCGGTCTTGCACTTGTGTCATCCAACTCCTACGAGATATTTGACTCACCAAATGAAGGAATTGGAGGATGCTTCATAGCTATAGGTCCCAAGGTATCACACCCCGAGTATGTTGATTTCAATAGTGATGAACATGAATTGCGAGGAGATGATGATTTACTTGTTGACAATACTAGTGATGAAAACTATGATGAACTTGCTAGTAATCATGCTAATCAAGATGAAATGAATGACAATGATAAGGAGATTAAGCGTCTAACCAAAGAACTAAACACTCTTAAGTTAGCTCATGAAACAACTCTAGAGGATCATAGAGAGCTCCTAAGGACTCATGAGAAACTACGCTTTGAGAAGCTAAATTTAGAGCAAGAGCATGGGTTCCTAGAAGCTATCAGTGATGATCTTCGAAAGAAGAGTTCTTACATTGCCAAGCGTTTGCTCTTGTCTACTTATATGCCACAAGTAAAATCTAGCAATAAGAGCAAGAAAGATTCTTCTTCTAGCAGTAACAATAACAATGTTAAATCCAATATTGTTGTTTCTAGTAGTTCTCTTGATTCCACTAATGATTATATTTTCCAAGTTACACTTGAGCAAGAAAATAGCTTATTGAAGGGAATTATAGAGAAAGATGTTTAAAAAAGCCTTGCCGGAAATAAAAAATTTGAGGAAATTGTATCCAGGCAAGGAAGGCACCTGAAGAATCAAGGTGTTGGATTTGAACAAAGGTTCAATGCCAAAGGAGTTGAGTGGGAAGAAGATCAATACCCCAAGACAAAGTTTGTTCCTCAACAAGAGAAGTATGACCCCACTTCTTTCAAGGGAACACAAGCTCAAGATGATCTTCCACCACAAGGCCACAAGCTAAAAGTCAAGGACAAGCTTCAAGAAGAGATTAATTCATTTGAAGAAGCTCCTAAGGCCATAGTCAAGTGGGTTCCCAAGAATATGTCAACTTCCACTTCATCAAGTACGACTACAACTCCAAGGATTCCCATTAAGTTGATGTGGATCCCAAAGAAGAAGAACTAGAGTGTTCTTGAGGGTGACTCCGCCAACATACTTCACTCATATTCATCTTGGCAAGGACATGTGCAATCAACTTTCATATATTGCACTAGTCCATGGAGTCACAACCCCTCTTATTGGTAAGACAAGGGACAAGGTAACCTAATGCTTGCATGGACATCATCATATGTATGTTCCACTCTATGTCTATGGATATCCTTGTATGTTCCTTGTGAGACTAACCCATGTAGGTATTGAAAGTGCAACACTCCAATGGATTGATCCAAATGATCTACATCAACATTGAGCATCCACATCCTCAACATCTACATGAAGTCATCATCGACAAATCCCAAGGTTAGTTCATCCCTCTAAAGGGGGGATATCACATCTAGGGGGAGCTTTGCTCTAAAAATTGAGATAAAGCAACTCTAATGATTTGAACTCAATGATGCTTTATGTAAAAATGGTAACCCCACTTGTGCTTAAACGATGAGTATGAGCTATGATCAAATGTTCTCATTTGACTCCTAAGTCAATATACTCATATATTGATGACCTAGTCATCACCAATTGTTTGATAGATGCTAGAGTGTATGTGCATGCTTTGACACTTGTTTTATTTGCTATATTATTGTGTGAGCATGTTGATTGCATAATTTTATACATTCGAGGACATCCATTTGTTGTTTTGATTGTTTGATTTTTCTTTTGCCAAATGGATGGACAAGAATGCCTAAGTACTTCCTCTAGCTATCTATGCTTTTTCTTGTCTCAAACTCTATTCATGCTACATCACAAAGTTTGAACAAGTCTCTTTCGGACCCCCCGGGTGAGGAGCACTTAGAGCCACTGATCTGTCAAGGGCTTAACTTCCAAAACCTCTTAATGATTTTGGGTCAGACCGGCCTATCCAACTCGGTCTCACTAAGATCAGTAAGTTGATCTAGGTTTTCAACTCGGTGCCACCGATTAGAATGATTCGGTCACATTGAGTTGCAGCAACTGCTAGCAGTTTTGCATCTCGGTGCCACCGACACGTTCCACTCGGCTCCACCGAGAGCGCCTGGGCATACATATCTCGCGTACCCATACGGTTGAAAATTTCTTCAAATTGCACGAGCTCGCGCCCTAGCATTGCCGCCTTGGTCTCCGGATCGTTGCTGTCTTTGCTAGTGTGCCTCCCCCGCTGGTTTCCATCACCGTCAACGGGAATCTTCACTGCCTTTGCCGCACTAGCAAACCGTCACCAAGTTAGGGTATGGATTTGACCCTTTGTGCTTTCCATTGCTCCAATTTTTGCACAAAGTATAATGCCTTTATTCTTCCCACATTTGAAATCATTCTATCCAACAAAAAATTCCTTAGAATAGATTTGATGCAAAAACTTATGGTTAGGTTTCCGCCAAACCCATCTCGGACCGACCTATCTGGGGATTTCGATCACACCGATTGGCCCAAGCCATGGCATAAGTACAACTCGATCTGACCGAAGTATATTAATCGGTGAGACCGAAATCACTTTCTCTGTGGAATCCTAGCTAGCATCTCGGAGTCACGGAACTGCATTTCGGTCTGATCAAAACTAGATGTTTAGACTCTGTTAGTGCTTCGGTGTCACCGAGTTTGTCAAATCGGTAGCTCCAAAATGCTTTCTACAAAAAAGCAAAGTTAAGTTTTTGTCTCAATTCTTTCAAAGATAAGCTGTATTTTGTGATGCTCATCTACTATATCCACACCCAACTATTCACAGGGTCAGCTGCAGCTATGTCAAAAGCTAGTGATAGTCAGAACAAGTCTGAAGAGTAGCTCAATCTCAGTGAGGGCACTAGTCCCTGATAACCCACAAGTGTAGGGTATCATTTGTAGCCTTCTTCGATAAATAAGAGTGTCGAACCCAACGAGGAGCTAAAGGTAGAACAAATATTCCCTCAAGTTCTATCGACCACCGATACAACTCTACGCACACTTGACATTTGCTTTACTGAAAACAAGTATGAAACTATTTTGCAAGAATAAAACTACAACTAAATTGTAAGGTAATAAAAGTAGATAGCTTTTGTCAACAAGAAAGTCATTTGTCCCTAGGCAATCGATAACAAGTACCGGTAATCATTCTTGTAATTTTATATGAGGGAGAGGCATGAGCTAACATGCTTTCTCTACTTGGATCATATGCACTTATGATTGGAACTCAAGCAAGCATCCGCAAGTACTAATGGTCATTAAGGTCATGAAACCCAATCATAGCATTAAGTATCAAGTCCTCTTTATCCCATACGCAACAAACCACCTACTCCGGGTTTATGCTTCTGTTACTCTCGCAACCCACCATAAGCGAATCATGAACGTATTGCAACACCCTACATCGGGGATCCCTCATGTTTGCGCGAGACAGAGGGCACCGTAGGAAAGCAACATAAATAAAATATACAATCATACCAACCAAGATCACGATTAACCCACATGAAAAAACAGATCTACTCAAACATCGTAGGATAACCAAATATCATTGAGAAATAATATATGGAGTTGAGCACCATGTTTAAGTAGAGATTACAGCAAGGAGAAGGGATATTACACCACTGCATAGAGGGGAGAGAGTTTATGTTGATTGTAGCAAGATTGTTGATGTAGATCACCTTCACGATCCCAGCCCCGGCGGCGTTTCAGCGCCACTGGGAGAGAGGGGGAGAGAGCCCCCCTCCTTCTTCTCCTTGGCCACCCCCCCTAGATGGGAGGAGAGTTCCCCCTCTGGTCCATGGCCTCCATGGTTGCAGAGGGGTGGGATCCCCTCCGAGATTGGATCTCCCTCTCTATTCTCTTCTGTTTCATATTCCTGTTTTCTGGCCCTTCACCGTTTCTTAAGTTCCCGGAGATCCGTAACTCCGATTGCGCTGAAATTTTTACATGATTTTTCTCATAAATTGTATTTCTTGCGCCAGAAGAAGGGCCCCAACTGACTTAAGGGGGAAGGGCATAAGACACCTGGGCATGCCAGGGGGTGCCCGGCGCGCCCTGGTGGGTTGTGGTCACTGTGGGGCCCCGTTTGCGTTGATTCCAAGTCCCAAAAATCACATATATTCGAAAATAATTCTCTGCAAATTTTTATCGCGTTTGGACTTCTTTTGATATAGATTTTCTGCGAAACAAAAAACATGCAACAAACAGAAATTGACACTGGGCACTGGATCAATAGGTTAGTCCAATAAATCATATAAAATGTTGCCAAAAGTATGTAAAAGTTGTATAATATTGGCATGGAACAATAAAAAATTAGAGATACGACGAAGATGTATCAGTCCCAATAGAAGCTACGATGAGGGGAGTAGGAGCACTCCTAGCAACTTGTCTAAGGCAACTACTAGGCAAAGGAAGAAAGAACATCTGAATCCGAAGAAGATTTTGTGCTTGAAGAGGAAGTGACCTCCAAGAAAAGGGCTCTCAAGGAGTATGCTGCTGCCACAATGCCAGGCCTTCCCTAGAAGGCTCCTGCCAAGAGAGCTCCTATGTCTAAAGCTAGGCAATCCACTGTTGCCAAGAGCAAGCACAACCAGCAAGAGGTGCTGAAAAGAAAAGAAAGAGAGAAAAAGAGGAAGATGGCGCAAACTTGCAGATCCTATGGCCGAGTTTGAAAAGCATTCTTCTGATGAAGAAGAGGAGGAGGAGGAAGAGCCTGCTACACCTCCTCCCAAGACACAGAAGCTGATGGGGGATGCCATCAAGACTGGGGCTGCTCCTTCAAAGCCCAAGTCTGCCCCCAAGCCCTCAGCTCCAGCTCAAGCCCCCCCCCCCCAAGTCAATAGCTCCAGAGAGATCAACAAGGAATATCCCTGCTGTAGACAAGAACAAGGCCCCAGTGCCTGAAGTTCAGGAAGATGATGAGTCACTAGTGCTCATGAAACTCAAGCCCAAGATTCCAGATCATACTGATGATCATCATGTGGGAAAGAACATGAATTTGAGGAAGGGTCATGGTCTGAGACTATGGAGGTAGAGTGATCCATACGCTATCAAGGGAAGGACTGCCGTGGACTACTGTTTTCATACCAGAGAGCATCAGGACTTCTATGACACTGTCTTGCTGGACAAGATGCCCATAGTGTGTGGCATGAAATGGGTTGATTGGAAATACATTGATGCTAATGAAGACTATTTTCCCCATGTGCATGAGAGCTTCAGATTGAATGGAGTTGATAAGTTTGTTGGATAGAAGTTGACAAAATGGAATGATGAGATGATCATGCAGTTCTAGTCTACCGCCCACTTCTACCCTAACGGTAAGATAGTGAGGATGACAGAAGGCACCAGATATCAGTCAACAATCTCTGAATGGGCCAAGGCTTATCAATGCTCCCAAAGAAGCTGAAGATGATCTTGATGTGTATAGCAAGCCTAGGAAGGATCATAACTCCATGGCTAATATGTACAAGACCATTCCAGATGATGCTTTGGAGACACACAAGCTTGGATCTATATACTATCTGCTTGCTGGTTTGACCACCATAAACACCATCTTGAAGCACACTCTATTGCCCAAGTCAGGAGATCATAGGATGATTCATGGTCACTCCATCAACTTGCTTCACCTGTTTGATGTGCCTCAGAAATTCAAAGTCATGAGCTTGATAGTTGAAACAGTGAAGAGGACCGCAACCGACCAGAAGAGATCTTGTGGATATGCCCCTCACATCCACACATTGATCAACTCCAAGATGGGAACTGGGACATATCTGCTGGACAAAGAGCATCTTCCCCTGAGGTCAAATTTTGAGGACAACGAGGTTGTCATGGATGCATCCCATCCTACTTGTGTTGAAGCCCAGGAGAAGATAGAGAGAGCAAAAGCAGCAAAGGCAACAAGTGCCCTAGATGCTTGAGCTGCGAATCTCAAGACCAAGCAAGATCAAGTCAGTTATCTTCTTGAGGCCACCGAGAGAATTGAGAAGAGCTTGGCCACCTTGTCTCAAAATCAGGAAAGTCTTCAGAGCATTATTGAGACTAAGTTCCATGACCCAGATGTGAAGGTCATCGAGATTCAAACAATTATGGAGAAGCTTCAAGAGGATGCCGAGGACATGAATGATAGACCCACGACAGATACATTTCAGAGAGTGCCAAGGGCACAAAGATCATCAGTTGTGCCAGTTGCCAGAGACTCCAGGACTACCACTTCAACACCTGCAGCCACTGCCACAGTTGTTCCTCTAGTGTCAACTCCTCCAGCTCCACAAACTTCTTCCGAGGCATTTGATAATGGACTCCTCTCCATGATGTCTACGCGCACTGGAGCTCCCGGAAATCGTGCTTAGAGTGTCGTATAGCACTACATGTTTTCGAACTTTTGGTAACTTGTTTCCAATGGGGGAGAAAGTGTACAGATCATAGGCTTTGAGAGAGAGTGTCTTTTGCCATTTGTTGGTTTTCATTTGCCTTTCTACTCTTGCTACTTTGGTCATTTTGGTTGCCTACCTATGCTACAATTTGTGTTATGCTCGCGAGATACTTTTGTGATCATGTGTTTGATCATATTATGCTAAATGTGTGCCTCCATGATTATATCCATGAATGTTTATGTAGGATCAATCACTTGTATCATTGGTGATGTGTGCATGTTATTCAATTCTTATCATTTTGAGCGCTCCACCAAGATGTATGTGACATGGAAGAGTGACTGTCGGTGTCAAAACCGGCGGATCTCGGGTAGGGGGTCCCGAACTGTGCGTCTAGGCGGATGGTAATAGGAGACAAGGGACACGATGTTTTACCCAGGTTCAGGCCCTCTTGATGGAGGTAAAACCCTACGTCCTGCTTGATTGATATTGATGATGTGGGTATTACAAGAGTAGATCTACCACGAGATCAAGGAGGTTAAACCCTAGAAGCTAGCCTACAGTATGATTGTTGTTCGTCCTATGGACTAAAACCATCCGGTTTATATAGACATCGGAGAGGGCTAGGGTTACACAGAGTCGGTTACAATGGTAGGAGATCTACATATCCGTATCGCCAAGCTTGCCTTCCACGCCAAGGAAAGTCCCATCCGGACACGGGACGAAGTCTTCAATCTTGTATCTTCATAGTCTTGGAGTCCGGTCGATGATGATAGTTCAGCTATCCGGACACCCCCTAGTCCAGGACTCCCTCAGTAGCCCCTGAACCAGGCTTCAATGACGACGAGTCCAGCGCGCATATTGTCTTCGGCATTGCAAGGCGGGTTCCTCCTCCGAATAATTCATAGAAGATCGTGAACACCACGATAGTGTACGGCTCTGCAAAATAAATTCCACATACCACCGTAGAGAGAATAATATTTACACAAGTTCAATCTGCTGACGTATTTTGTGGCGTGACGTCACACCACTACCAAGCCTTTACTCGAATTGTTTTAATTGTACCACCTCAGCGCGTTTAGCGAAGCGGTTTCCTTTGCACGTCTTGTCAAAGCAGAGATTGTGTTCCCCTTATTCCGGGATTCCCATCAATACGGACGTGGGTAACCCAACCGCGCCATTGATTGCGGCGCTTGGGAGATAAGCAAGTTTTATCAGGCCGGTGGGGACGCATGGTTTCGTCCGCCCATATAAGGGGATAAAGATCCACCCTTTTACCTATGCCTTCTTCCTCCTTTGCTTATCCATCTCCGCGAACTCGAGCTCCAGCGCCCAAGTCCGCACATCTCACCTCAACCTTCTCCAACTATGTCCGGAGCGGGAGGCAAGTGGATGGCCTCCTCCGTTACGGAGGGGCACATCAAGAAGCTGCGCAACGCCGGATATCTGTCCAGCGACATCGTGCACGGGCTCCCCGACGAGGGGCAGCTTATCCCCACCCCCGGGCCCCATGAGAGGGTAGTATTCCTTTCCCATTTCCTCCGCGGACTGGGCTTCCCACTCCACCCCTTTGTCCGGGGGCTCATGTTCTACTACGGCCTGGATTTCCATGATCTGGCCCCGAATTTCATCCTCAACATCTCGGTGTTTATCGTCGTGTGTGAGTCCTTCCTCTGCATCCAGCCCCACTTCGGCTTGTGGCTCAAGACCTTCAATGTCAAGCCGAAGGTTGTGAAGGGCAGCCAAGCAGAGTGCGGAGGCGCCATGGTGGGCAAGATGCTCAACGTTACTTGGCTCGAGGGCACCTTCGTGGAAACCATTAAGGGGTGGCAATCGGGGTGGTTCTACATCACCGAGCCGCGTGACCCTGAACGGGCAGCGGCCCCCAAATTCAGATCTGCCATCCCCATACGGCTCACCTCTTGGAAAGAGAGTGTCCTGACATGGGGTGATTCGGAGGAGCTGACCGGACTCCAAGCCTGCGTCCAAAAGCTAGTGAACAAGAAGCTCAAGCTTGTCAACGCAGTCCAGGACATGCTCATCCGCCGGATTCTCCCGTGCCAACAACGGGACTTCAATATGTGGGAGTTTGATTCGGCGCAGCACCAGACTTTGAGCAGGCTCTTCGACACTACGTACGAAGAGGCCTGGAGGGTGCTGTTTAAGGGCGCCGAGGCTCCCGCATCCACTACCGAAGATCGTGGATTCAGCTCGCAGCGTCCGGCTAGCGAGGTAAGCGATTTTACCCTTTACGGGACACTTGTTTTCCATAGTTTGACTCTATGCGGGATCTAAACTCCCTTTCCTTTGACAGGACTGGCTGAAGAAGGCCGAGCGGACTAACTGTCCGGCCCCTTTGCCAGAAGACCCAGCGGACGCCCGCCTAACGGGGCTGCTGGTTTCGGCACCCCACGTGGTGCCGGAGAAGAAGGCCAAGAAGAAGGCCACGGGCACTCGAAAGAGTTCCTGTTTTCAGGTGTCATCGGACTCATCGTCCGATGACTCCGAGGCGGACTCCTCCCACGAAGGCGAGGAGGAGAAGAAAGAGGCCTTTCCCCCAGCGGGGGGAGGGAAGAAAAGGAAGGCCTCCCCAACGAGGGAGGCCGAAGGGTCCAAGAAGGGAAGGACTCTTCCCCCGGACTGCTCTGCCAACATCGGCGATGACGACGAGGACTGGCCTTCAAGGGCCAAGCCCCTGGCGATATCGTAAGTATCCGGACTCCCGAATAACTTCATGATTTTTCTTTTCGCCACATGGTGTCTTTCTAACACCGCATACAACCCTGCAGTCCGCCCATGGATGATCTTCCCGCTTCGTCGAGCGGGTCCTTGGGTGCGTCGGATATGGATTCCCTTCCGACCGCCTCCACCCCCCGTGATGCGGATGATGCCGAGGTGGGATCCCGGGAGGGGACCCGCCAGGAGGAGGAGGCCCCGAAGGTGCCGCAGGGCAACCTCCCGGACTTTGCACCGGACTCCGCACCGGAACCTGTAGTGGTTCTGGAGTCCGGCGGGCGGCCCCTTCGTAAGAAGGGCAAGACCGTGACGTCGGCGACCTCCGTCCAACCGGAGGCGCCGGATAGCTTGCTGAAGGCGCTCAACGGCGCTTCCATCAAAGAGGAACACCGCACTGTCATGAGTGCGGTGATTCAGAAGGTTCAGCTCGCCAAGAGCGGGCTGACCGAAGCCTGCAGCAGCCTTCTAACAGGCTTTGAGGCAAGAATTTTGATATATGTAAAATAGTACCGCATAGACAGTAGCCCCTGATGCTCGGTTCGGTGTTCGGAAAGAAAAGCCGAACTGAGGATCTGAAAAGATATACGCAGGAGTCATAAAAAATATGTCAATATGGGGTTGCAGGCTGTGCTGCTGACCTCTGCCGCACTGACTCCGGAGGTCAACACTTTGAAGCAAAGCCTCGAGCGGTCCGAGAACGAGCTCGGCCGTGCCAAGAAGCAGCTCGAGGACAAGGAAGGTGAGTAACACCTTATTAAAATTGTACCTTACAGAAAAGGATTTGGTTGCAAGAAGAATGACAAGGATAACGTGGGTATTGTAGGGGCCACAAACGAGGTGGCGACCCTGAAGGAGGCGGTGTCCGTGGCCGAACATAATGCAGCCGCGGAGCGCACCGAGCGAGAGAAGCAGGAGGCGCGGGTGGCGGAGGTACAGCAAGAGCTCCAGGCTCTCGTGGAAAAACATGAGAGTTTGGAGCGCGACTCGAAGACTCGAGAGTCCGAGCTTGCATCGGCTCTTGAGAGTGCCAAAGCCGCTAAGGCCGAAGCCTACAAGGCCCTCTAGGAAATCGAGGCGTTGAAGAAAATAGCGGCGGGTAAGGCATTTTTCATGCAAAGCAAGCATGTGAGTGTGAATTACCTATCACTTACCCGAATTCGGAGCTCTCCAGGAGCGTTCGCAGATCTGCCCCGCAGCGTGTCTGATGCTGCCGCTTTCTATAGGGCCGAGGAGGGGAGCTCGACGGAGAAGGTCTTCTGGTCTCAGTATGCTGAGGCCGGACATCCGGTGCCCCTTAGCGACCAGCTGAAGCAGCTGGTCGAGCTCCACAAGGTGGCTGAACAGGCCATGAAGGGCCTCATAGTTCGGCTGTGGCCCAGGGAGGCCATGCCTGGGAGCTACTTCGGCCTGGTGCGGCGGCTGGTGGATGCGTGTCCATGGGTTGAAGTCATCAAGCACTCCGCCTGTATTGAAGGTGCCCGTCGGGCCCTTGCCCGCGCAAAGGTGCAATGGGGCAAGATGGATGCTGAGAAGCTTGTGACGGACGCGCCGGCGCCGGGCAAGGAGTATCGCACGCCCGAGATGTATTATAAGAGTGTCCTGAAGGGTGCCCGCATTATTGCGGGTGAGTGATCCAAAGATGTAATATTTGAGTAGACTCGCATTTTGTTATCCTGTGCGCTAAAAACTTTGTTCATATGCGCTAAGCAATGCTTGTTAATTTAAAATATTACCTTCTGTGCGGCCGTTTATCAAATCTGAGAGATGGCAAGTCGTCGGCTTCATCCCCCATGCCATGAGTGCTGGGGTGTTCGGGATAAATTTGAGCACTCTTGTTCCCATTTTTGGGTCCATCTAGGGAGGCGCTCAACACAACGAACGAGGCAACCGGACTTATAATGCTTGAACACTCTCACTTAGCCATAGAATTCTATAATTTTAAATTTCGGCGAAGCCCCTAGTGTTCGGAAGGCCGAATTTGGGGCGCTACCCACGCCTCGGCCGGACAAAGCCGATTCCTCGCTCTAAGCGGCATAAGTCTTTAGGGACTCGAAAAAAAACCTCTCGAACAGCGACCGGCTCTCGCCTCATCATGACGGTCAGTTTTAGCTTTCTCCACTGAGGCGCTCACCCAGCTCAACTGGGGCGCAATTGCAGTGGTTCTCCCAGTGCTACATTAGCCGATACAACGGAACATAAGGTACCAAAACATGGGAGCCGGGCAAACCCAACTATTGACCCAAGACATGATTCGGAGCCGATGCATATAATGCTATAAGTTCGGGGTGCCGCACTTGTGAAAGTGTTCGGACTTATCACACCATGATGCGGGAAACATAAGCCCCTGGTGTATTTAGCCGTACCAAAGTGTACGGATGCAACATGTCATAAATGAACATATTTATAAGAAAGAAATGCAATTATAAGCAAAAAGGTGCTACATTGTTTATTCAAGAAATACTGCCGTGAATGCAGAACGATACAAATAGTGCGGTAAGCAAGGGATGGGACTATTAAACATGTCCCCCTCCAGGGGTAGGCTGCGGAATGGTGTATAAAACAGATTTAATGCTCGTAATGGAGACCACCTGGATATTCGTCGTAGCCTTTCTTCTTCCCTAGCTGTTACATCGTGAGTTTGGCAGGTCTACTGCCGGACAGGGCCTCTGATGAATGGAGTCCTGTGGGTAAAAAAAAGAAGAAAAAGAGAAAAAAAAGAACGACACACTTGAGAGCCCCTGGTGTGGTTAAGCCGCATTCTGGGCCTATCGTGGTCGTGCCCCTCCCCCTATGCCCATGGTATCTCCAGAGTGTAATGATGTACGCGAAGGACCAGTCTTGCAATTTTGCAGGGGCTGGGGTTGGGGCCGCATTGCTACACGTGCTCGGAACGTGCCAGGTGGTCTTGTTGTAGGTTACTCCGGGCGCGTTTAGCCATGTCCGGTCGCTTAACGGCCGGACTCGACAATTGCCTTAAGAGGCTGCACTGTACTTCTGCCGCGAGAGCCGCTGTATGTTCCTCCGTTCGGAGAGAGCATTCAGTGTTTCCGTTGACCGTGATGACTCCTCGAGGGCCTGGCATCTTGAGCTTGAGGTATGCATAGTGCGGCACCGCGTTGAACTTTGCAAACGCGGTATGTCCGAGCAGAGCATGATAGCCGCTGCGGAACGGAACTATGTCGAAGATTAACTCCTCGCTTCGGAAGTTATCCGGGGATCCGAAGACCACTTCCAGTGTAACTGAGCCTGTACAATTGGCCTCTACACCTGGTATGAAGCCTTTAAAGGTCGTCTTTGTGGGTTTAATCCTTGAGGGGTCTATGCCCATTTTGCGCACTGTATCCTGATAAAGCAGGTTCAGGCTGCTGCCGCCGTCCATCAGGACTCTGGTGAGGTGAAATCCATCGACGATTGGGTCTAAAACCAATGCGGCGAATCCACCGTGGCGGATGCTGGTGGGGTGGTCCCTTCGATCAAAAGTGATCGGGCAGGAGGACCATGGGTTGAACTTCGGGGTGACTGGCTCCATCGCGTATACATTCCTGAGTGCACGCTTCCGCTCCCTTTTGGGTATGTGGGTTGCGTATATCATGTTCACCGTCCGCACTTGTGGGGGGAAACCCTTCTGTCCTCTATTGTTCGGCGGTCGGGTCTCTTCCTCGTCATCGCTATGCAGCCCCTTGTCGTTGTTTTCGGCAATTAGCTTGCCTGCCTGCTTGAATACCCAACAGTCCCTGTTGGTGTAGTTAGCTGGCTTTTTGGGGGTGCCGTGTATCTGGCACGAGCGATCGAGTATTCGGTCCAAATTGGATGGACCCGGAGTAGTTCTTTTGACTGGCTTTTTCCGCTGACCGGGTTTAGAGTCTCTGAATCCGGCATTGACTGTCGTATCCTCATTATTGTCGCTGTTAATGCGGCGTTTGTTCTTGTTGCGACGGGACCTGCCATTGCGGTCCTTGATATCCGAACTGCCAGAATTTTTGCTGAGGTTGTTGTTGCGGGCTAGCCAGCTGTCCTCTCCCGCGCAGAAGCGGGTCATGAGTGATATGAGGGCTGCCATGGATTTTGGCTTTTCCTGTCCCAGGTGCCGGGCAGGCCACTCGTCGCGGATGTTATGTTTGAAGGCCGCGAGGGCCTCCGCATCCGGACAGTCGACGATTTGATTCTTCTTAGTTAACAACCGTGTCCAGAATTGTCTGGCCGATTCGTCTGGCTGCTGAATTATATGGCTTAGGTCGTCAGTGTCTGGTGGTCGCACATACGTGCCCTGGAAGTTATCAAGGAATGTGGCTTCCAGGTCCTCCCAACACCCAATTGATTCTGCTGGCAAGCTGTTGAGCCAATGCCGAGCTGGTCCTTTAAGCTTGAGTGGGAGGTATTTGATGGCGTGAAGGTCATCACCATGGGCCATGTGGATATGAAGGAGATAGTCTTAGATCCAAACCATGAGGTCTGTTGTGCCATCATAAGATTCAATATTCATGAGTTTAAACCCTTCAGGGATTTGATGATCCATTACTTCATCTGTGAAGCATAGTGGGTGTGCGGCGCCTCTGTATTGGGCTATATCACGACGAAGCTCAAAAGAGCTTTGTCTACTATGTTCGGCCCGGCCGAACTTGCTGTGTCCGGCGTGACGGTTGTCATCACGTATCATGGGGTGCCCATGTGATCCGTAGATCGATCTTGATTGTCTTGCCTTATCCTCCAATATATCTCGCAAGTCCAGAGCGTTCCCCTGTGGCCTTGTGCTTTTCGAGCGATGCCGGGGTATGGTTCTAGTGGAGGGCCTAGAGGCCTCTCTGTCGCGGCCACGGGGTGGTCGGTCAACCGTATTGTGTGCTGGTGATGCAGGTTTATATGCCTCCTCCTCTAATCGGGGGAGCAGCTTGCGTTTGGGGTAGCTTTTGGAGGGGCGTTCGAGCTCATGCTCTTCGGCCGCAAGGACTTCAGTCCATCTGTCGGCTAGAAGATCTTGATCAGCTCTAAGCTGTTGCTGCTTTTTCTTGAGGCTGTTTGCTGTGGCCATAAGCCTGCGTTTAAAACGCTCTTGTTCGATGGGATCCTCAGGCACGAAAAATTCGTCGTCGTCGAGGCTTGCCTCGTCTCCGGAGGGAGGCATGTAATTATCATCCTCTACCTCTTCGTCTACCGCTCTCTCATGAGGGCTGGCTTCTCCGTCCTCCTGTGCCGAATCTTGCTGGAGGGGGTTGTCTTCGGCACTGTCTGGGGTATTATTATCTCCGGTGCCGGAATCTCCATTCTTGCTGTGGCAGGATTTAGAGTGGCGCTGCTAACGCCCGCGCTTGGGCTGTTTCTTGGAGGGGTCATCCTCCGTTGTTCCTTCGCCATTCCCATCCTTTGGGATATCCACCATGTATATGTCATATGATGAGGTGGCTTTCCAGTGCCCAGTAGGCACTGGTTCTTGGTCATCTCTGGCATCGTCGTCCATACTGTCGATGTCTTCGGAGTCGAAGTCTAGCATGTCGGTTAGATCGTCGATAGTGGCTACTAAGTGGGTGGTGGGTGGGCTTTGAATTTCTTCGTCGTCCGCATCCCAACCGTCCTGACCGCAGTCCGGCCAGGGCTCTCCTGATAACGAGAGATACTTTAGCGAACTCAAGATGTCGCCGAAAGGTGCGTGTTGAAAGATGTCCGCAGCGGTGAAATCCATGATCGGCGCCCAATCGGATTCGATTGGAGGGGTCGCGGGAGGTGCGGAGTCCGGCGAGGAGTTCGGCACCTCGGAGTCACGAGCTTCACAAGGGACAAGTCCAGTATTCGGCTCCATCGCCATAGAGGTTGCAGCCCCCGAGGCGGTGTCTAGCCAACCATCGTCGATCTACGCAGTCGGCTCCGAATCGAGGGTCGGAGCGGGCTCGTGTGCAGCCTCCAGGGCACTGTCCGGCTGCAGAGCTAAATCATGCCCATCATGACAGTGCGGCGCGCTCGGCTGTGGCTCGAATCCTTCGAAGATCAAGTCTCCGCAGATGTTAGCCGTGAAGTTCAAACTTCCAAATCTGACCTAACGGCCAGGGGCGTAGCTTTCGATCTGCTCCAGATAGCCAAGCGAATTGGCCCGCAGTGCAAAGCCGCCGAATACGAAGATCTATCCGGGGAGAAAAGTCTCACCCTAGACTGCGTCGTTGTTGATGATCGAAGAAGCCATCGAGCCTATCGGTGACGACACAGAGGAACTCTCAATGAAAGCACCAATGTCGGTGTCAAAACCGGCGGATCTCGGGTAGGGGGTCCCGAACTGTGCGTCTAGGCGGATGGTAACAGGAGACAAGGGACATGATGTTTTACCCAGGTTCGGGCCCTCTTGATGGAGGTAAATCCGTACGTCCTGCTTGATTGATATTGATGATGTGGGTATTACAAGAGTAGATCTACCACGAGATCAAGGAGGCTAAACCCTAGAAGCTAGCCTACGATATGATTGTTGTTCGTCCTATGGACTAAAACCATCCGGTTTATATAGACACTGGAGAGGGCTAGGGTTACACAGAGTCGGTTACAATGGTAGGCGATCTACATATCCGTATCACCAAGCTTGCCTTCCACGCCAAGGAAAGTCCCTTCCGGACAAGGGACGAAGTCTTCAATCTTGTATCTTCATAGTCTTGGAGTCCGGTCGATGATGATAGTTCGGCTATCCGGACACCCCCTAGTCTAGGACTCCCTCAGTGACCCATGATCCTAATCGATTGTGCATTTGCATTCAAAGGCAATTTTTTAATAATGCACAAATTTAGGGGGGGGGGGCTCTTGCTTATCACATACTTCTCAAAGCGATGACGTACTTTATTCATATTATCATTTGTCGAAGCTTTGATCTATATGTTGTCATCAATTACCAAAAAGGGGGAGATTGAAAGTGCAACTAATCCCCGGGTGGTTTTGGTAATTCATAACAATAGCTCATTGAACTAATATCGATTCAAGTTTAATATTTGAGAAAGTTCAATGAATGGCATGGAATGGACTAGAGATGCCGACCCCTCAAAATGCTAAGGACACATATTGGCAAAAGCTCAAGACTCTTCATTTCTATTTTAAGTGATCTAAGATCACATTGAGTCCATAGGAAAGCCAATACTATTAAAAGGGGATGCGGTATTGCTTAATGGTCTACTTGCTCAAAATTCTTAGTGATATTGCTCCAAAGCCCTCAACCACTTTCTCATTTCCATATATGTCCAAAACCCAAAGTCAAACTCGGCCCGACCGAAACATTCTATCTGGATCCATCGAGTTCATTTGACATAGCCACTGCTAGAAACTCTAACACCTTGGTCACACCGATACAGATCTCGGTCTCACCGAGATGGCCTTGCAAACTCTCTGTTTTCCCTTTGTAACATTTCGGTCTCACCAAAATGAGCGATCGGTCACACCGAGTTTGCTTGACCAACTCTCTATTTGATATTTTCTGAAATCGGTCTCACCCAGTTCAAGCAATCGGCTTCACCGAGATGAGGTTTGGCCCTAGCACATCGGTCCCACCGAGTTGTTCCAGTCAGTCCCGCCGAGATTCCTGACATTCACATATTGAAGTGAATCTGTCGGATTACGGGTTCCACAAACCCTTGAG
The DNA here is from genome assembly GCF_002162155.2 of Triticum dicoccoides. Classification (NCBI taxonomy): domain Eukaryota; kingdom Viridiplantae; phylum Streptophyta; class Magnoliopsida; order Poales; family Poaceae; genus Triticum; species Triticum dicoccoides. The sequence continues at coordinate 118,080,489 of NC_041393.1, read as the reverse complement.
AGGTTCAAACTCTGGGGTGCATGCGGAGATCTCAACCTACCTAGCCTGCCTACTCGTGATCCTCCTAGGCCTAGCGCAACGATCTCACAGAGACAAAGAGACACAACAGTTTATCCTGGTTCAGGCCACCTTGCGGTGTAATACCCTACTCCAGTGTTTTGGTGGATTGCCTTGGAGGGCTCAGGACGAACTAGTACAGTGGATGAACTGGCCTTAGGAGGAGAGGTATTCTTGAGCTCGATAGAGCCGAGAGGATGTGAACTAGCTATCCCTCTATGGTGGTGGCTAAGTCCTATTTATAGTGGCCTTGGTCCTCTTCCCAAATGTTGGCGGGAAGGGTTCCCACAACGGCCGGATTTGAAAGGGGACAAGTAGTACAACTTATCCTGACAAAGGTAGTCTTCGCCTGCGAAAAGCCTCTGACCGTGACACTACGGTGGGCTCGGTGATGACCTCCGTCCTACCGTCCTGGCGGTCTTGGTCTTGTTGCACCCGAATGGAAACCTTTGGTTGATTCCTCGGGACTCCGTGCCTCTGGCTTCCCACCTTTGCACCGAAGAGGAAACCTGCACTCTGCGCTAGCCTGGCCTTGGTTGTCATGGCTCACGTCAGCTGAGCCCCGTGAGGAATACCTTGCATAGAACTCGTCACCCCTCGGGAGCCAGCCTGAAGAGGCTGATCCCCTCGGGGGTCTTGGCGTCGTTCGCCTCGTGAGGCTTGGCCCCTCACGAAGGTCTTGAGATGTTGATGCTGAAGTTGGGTCGTACCAGGCCATCAATGGAGCCACGTGGTCAGCCGCAGGCAGGCAGGGCTGGATACCCCCACATCCAAAACGCCGACAGTAGCCCCCCAGGCCCAAGGCATGCTTGGACTTGGCTTCCAGGCGAAGCCCAAGGGCAAGTGCGGAGCGCTGCGGGCCCTAACCGCATGTGGCCTTGATGACACATGGCGATTGATGGGGCGTGGGCGTCTCCACTTCCCCATGCCGCCTTGATATTCGCCAGGCCTAGTGGTCGCTCGTTGTCAGAGCAGTTCGCTCTTTGCAGATTTTCACGCCCGACCCTTGTTTCTTCCTTTCCAATATTGCCGCTCTGTGCATAGATCTGGCGCCGGTGCCTTCCCCCTTTTTTGGCGTTCATCATGTCCCCCCAACCGAGGAGGAAGAAGGGGAAGCCTTGCGCCCCAGCCGGGCCTCCGCCGGTCTTGGAGCCAACTCTCGAGCAGTCGACGATGATCAACCAGGAAGGGCTAGACAAGGTCTGCCATGCCCTTGCTGCCGACTCCAACAAGTGGAAGGCGACGTTCGTTCGTCCTGCGTCTTGGCGTGTGAGTGAGATGAGCACCACCGAGATCCCCATCTATCTCCACGCTCTCCTTCGGGTCTGATTCCCCCCTTCTCTCCCTTCTTCAATGTTGTAATCTCACATTACCAAATCCATATGTTGCATCTGGACCCCCGCCCTGTCATCCTTCTTGCAGTCTTCGCCTTCCTTTGTGAGGCCATGGTTGGCATTACCCCTTCCGTGGCCTTGTTTCTCCATTTCTTCTTGCTTCGGTTGGTCGACGCTTGCCAATGCTCTGGGTGCGTGACCTTTGAAGCTGTGGCCGCAACATCCTGTTCGGGAATCGACTTCGAGCTCTCGCCTGCTGTGAAGGGATTCCGGAAGCAGTGGCTACTCATGGATGTCGGCGCATTCAGCCCCCTGCTCTTGACTCCTGGGGTGCCGGCCTCGCCTAGCTCAGGTTGGGGACACGAGAAGCTCTCTGACCGGTGCCTTGCTTTCGTCTGGAAGAGGTTGGCAAGGTTACAGGAACTGGAAGTGACGACGCCGATGGTGGTGAAGGAATTTGCCAGGCAGCACGTCACTCCCCTCCAGCGCCATTCTCGCCCAATGTGGGACCTTGCGGGAGTCGAGGATCCTGTAGAGGCCGTCACTGGCCGCCGGGACTTTGAGCATGGTGCTCAAACTCCTGACAGGCGAACCCGAGCCTGCTAACCTTCCGGGGGGTGGCTGCCTCCTCTATCAGTGCTCGAACAAGGTGGCCTTCACTGGGCAGATGCCTCTATTTGACGAGTGAGGGTTGCTTCCCGATGGCCTTGAGGGGCCCCGTGAGAATCCCATCTTCGTGGCTCCCCTTCTACTCGACCCTGCCGCGTGCGCCCCAAGCGTGGAGGCAGGGGAGCGCTCGCGGCCAGCAGCTGTTGTGGGCTCCTTCGAAGGCTTGGTGCCGATGATGGCCCAGGAGGTCGGGGCTCCTGAGACCATGAAGGGGGTCGCCGCGGGGCTGACGCGACCCCAAGCTCTGGAGGCAGAGGCCCCTGACGCCCGGGGCGATGGCTCCGAAGTGGCTGCCGATGGTGAGGAGGCCACCAATGGCTCCGGAGCCGTAAGCCAGAAGATCCCGTGATGTCTACTACACAACCTTCGTCTAGTAGATGTTGTTGGGCCTGCAAGTGCACAGGTTTGTAGGACAGTAGCAAATTTCCCTCAAGTGGATGACCTAAGGTTTATCAATCCGTAGGAGGCGTAGGATGAAGATGGTCTCTGTCAAACAACCCTGCAACCAAGTAAAAAAGAGTCTCTTGTGTCCCCAACACACCCAATACAATGGTAAATTGTATAGGTGCACTAGTTCGGCGAAGAGATGGTGATACAAGTGCAATATGGATGGTAGATAAAGGTATTTGTAATCTGAAATTTATAAAAACAGCAAGGTAGCAAGCGATAAAAGTGAGCGTAAATGGTATTGCAATGATAGGAAACAAGGCCTAGGGTTCATACTTGCACTAGTGCAAGTTCTCTCAACAATAATAACATAGATAGATCATATAACAATCCTCAATATGCAACAAAGAGTCAATCCAAAGCCACTAATAACGGAGAACAAACAAAGAGATTATGGTAGGGTACGAAACCACCTCAAAGTTATTCTTTCGGATCAATCTATTCAAGAGTTCGTACTAGAATAACACCTTAAGACACAAATCAACCAAAACCCTAATGTCACCTAGATACTCCATTGTCACCTCAAGTATTCGTGGGCATGATTATACGATATGTATCACACAATCACAGATTCATCTATTCAACTAACACAAAGTACTTCAAAGAGTGCCCCAAAGATTCTACTGGAGAGTCAAGAACGTGTGCCAACCCCTATGCATAGGTTCATGGGCGGAACCCGCAAGTTGGTCACCAAAACATACATCAAGTGGCACATGATATCCCATTGTCACCATAGATAAGCACGGCAAGACATACATCAAGTGTTCCCATAAAATACTCAATCCGATAAGATAACTTCAAAGGGGAAAACTCAATTCATCACAAGAGGGTAGAGGGGGAGAAACATCATAAGATCCAACTACAATAGCAAATCTCGGGATACATCAAGATCGTGCCATAGAGGGAACACGAGAGAGAACACAAGAGATAGAGAGAGAGAGATCAAACACATAGCTACTGGTACATACCCTCAGCCTCGAGGGTGAACTACTCCCTCCTTGTCATGGATAGCGCCGGGATGATGAAGATGGCCACCGGTGAAGGATCCTGTCGGTGTCAAAACCGACAGATCTCGGGTAGGGGGTCCCGATCTCTGCATCTTAGGCTGATGGTAACTGGAAGCAAGGGACACAATGTTTACCCAGGTTCGGGCCCTCTCGATGGAGGTAAAACCCTACTTCCTTCTTGATTAATATTGAATATATGAGTAGTACAAGAGTAGATCTACCACGAGATCGTAGAGGCTAAACCCTAAGAGCTAGCCTATGATGGTATGATTGTAATTGTGATCGACGTTCTAAGGACCATCCTCTCCGGTTTATATAGACACTAGAGAGGGCTAGGGTTTACATGGAGTCGGTTACAAGGAAGGAAATATAATATCCGGATCGCCAAGCTTGTCTTCCACGCAAAGGAGAGTCCCATTCGGACACGGGCCGAAGTCTTGAGTCTTGTATCTTCACGCTTCAATAGTCCGGACGATGTATATAGTCCGGCTGTCCGGATACCCCCTAATCCAGGACTCCCTCAGTAGCCCCTGAACCAGGCTTCAATGACAATGAGTCTAGCCCACAGTCTTGTCTTCGGCATTGCAAGGCGGGTTCCTCCTTCCGAATACTCCAAGGTTATTATCGAACACGTAGACCGTGTCCGGATCTGCTATGATGAATAGTGTCTGGTTCTGCAAGATGATCTTCACACACCATTGTGGGGAACATAGCATAAATCTGTTCTACTGGCAATCTTTGTACGTCGTGCCCTTCCATCGTGGCCTGGTCCAACACGAACCAACGTTTCCTGCCCCACCTCGACTCGCGTTGCGAGGCGGTTTTATTGGCACGTCCTGTCAAAGCAGAGATCGTGTTCCTCTTATTGCGGGACCTTTCATCAATATGGGCGTGTGTGACCCCACGGCGACCATTGGTATGACTCCGTGTATTTTAGATAAGTCTCAAGCGGTCACACTGAGGACTCTTGATATTCATCCCCTTTATAAAGGGGCTGAGGCCTACGCCTCTTTTCCACCCCCTTGCTCCTTCTCGCACCTCGAGCTCCAGCACTCAAAACCTAAGCTCCAACACCCCAGATCCTCCAGTATGTCCGGATCCGACGCAAAAGGCTGGTGGGTAGCCTCCTCGATCCAAGAGGAGGACATTACTAAGCTTAGGGAGGTCGGATACCTGACCGCCGATATCCAGCATAGACTTCCTGCTCCAGGGCAAGTTATCCCCACGCCGGAGCCCAATGAGAGTGTCGTGTTTGTCCCTCACTTCCTCCGAGGCCTGGGCCTCACCCTCGACCCCTTTGTGAGGGGGCGCATGTTCTACTATGGCTTGGATTTTCATGATATGGCTCCAGACACTATCCTCCATATCTCGTCGTTCATTATTGTGTGCGAGGCTTTTCTCCACGTCAACCCAAACTTCGGCTTATGGCTCAAGACCTTCAATGTGAAGCCGAAGATGATCAAGGGGCGACATGCGGAGTGCGGAGGTGCCATAATAAGCAGGAACGCCGATGCCCCATGAACAGAGGGTTCTTTTCCGGAAGTATCTGATGTATTGCAACGGAGGTGGTTTTATGTTACAGCTCCCAGAGGCACAAAGTGGGTAGCCTCCCCCGAGTTCCACTCGGGCCCTCTGTCACAATTAGCGTCTTGGACCAACATTGGACGGAATTGGGGGCCCGCTAGTGATGTACCAGAACTGCAGAATCGCATCCGGGAGCTTATTGAGAGGGACATAAATCTTGTCAGCATAATTCAAGTGATGCTAATCCGACGGATGTTGCCGTGCAAACGTCGGCCTCTACGGATGTGGGAATTCAATCCGGAGGGTCCACAAGTAAAGTGTCTGGACACCACCGAGGATGCGGGCCTAAGCTGCAACCGCCTGGACGCCCAAGTAAGTAACCTTAAAGCCGGACACTTCGTTTATATTTATCATAACCATTATTTAGAAAAATCCTCCGTGGCCAGGAATGGCTCACCAAGGCGGAGAGAATCAGGTGTCCGGTGCCACTTCCTGAAGGCTCGCCTGGCCTAACTGTGGCCAAGATGCTTGGTCGGGTGCTCAGCAAAATCCCCTCAGGGAAAGGCGAAGGAAAGGGCAGTGAAGCCGAACTTGACACACTATGCATCCAAACCGGGGGAATCGTTACCTCCCTTGGGGAGGATAGTCAGGAAGGGGAGGTTAAAGCCTCCTCCCCACGCAAGAGGAAGAGGGCCGCCTCCGAACACTTGGAGGCGGAGATGCCCAAACAAGGGAAGAAGACATCACCAGGGGGCTCTGCCGCGACGGGCACCCTCACCGCGTCGTGCCCACCAACGGGCCAGCCCTCCACCGAGCTGTAAGTTAATCGTTAATTCGAAGGTATAGTGTTTCTCCGAGATTCATAACTGGGACTTCGTCTTTTGCAGTCCGGCGAGCAGCTCCTCTCAACAGAGTTCGTCTTCGGGGGATCTTCCTCCGGAGATGATGGAGAGTGAGACCCCACCCACCTCTCCGCCTCATGAAGCGGGCGACACTGAGGTGTCGTCACGGAGGAGTCCGGATCTGCCGAAGCTGAAAGCGAACCCGTCAGTCGCCCTGAGCCCGGAGCGTTTGGCTCCCACCGGGGGGGGGGGGGCGATGAGAAGGGTCCAGCACAGTTCGATGTCCGGCCGGACGTACTGACAGGCCTTCTGGAGCGAGCCGTGCTCTTGGAGGAGCACCGTTCTTTAATGAGCACGGTGCTCACGAAGATTTCATCCGCTACCAGCGGTTTGAATGAGGCATTTACAAGCCTTCTCAAAGGCTTTGAGGTATGTAGTGAAAAATGCACTATTTTTTGGTTGTGAAGCACGCGCTAGGTGTGCTCCCTATGTATAGTAGCCCCTGAGACTCTGGTTGCCCGCCATAGGCGGCAAACAGGGGATCACATAGTAATGGCCGCGCCGTACATGTGCGCAGGTATCTAAGGATCCGACAGCCGACCATTCTGTTGAAGTTGCCGAACCAAGGAGGCAGATCGGATCTATTGATGCCGATATCACGCTGGTGAACAAACGGCTGGAAGAATCTCAGGGTATGTGCTCTGCTTCCCTTATTATGTTGTATAGGAAAATGCAAGAGGGGTATAATATTAATGCAATGTGTTTGTACCACAGATGGTGCTGCTGCCGTGGAGGTCGTGAGGGCGGAACTTGCTCAGGCCAAGGAACAAGCTCGGGCTAGGAATGCGGCTGCCCTAAAGGTGGCCAAAGAATTCAGAGACGAACAGGCTGCTCATCACCGAAGCGAGGAAAAGATAGCCGAAATGGCCGGGGAGTTGAAAATGCCACCGACCGGTCTGTACTCCTTGAAAAGGAGAATAAGGCTAGTTCGGCCGAGCTGGACAAGGCACTTAATGCCGCCGAGGAGATGCGGACCGAGATCCGAGGTATGCAGGAGGAGCTCCAATAGGCCGCCAAAATCGTGGCTGGGGGCTCCTACATACTATGGACGAAGTTTTTGGATCCGAAGTATGCTCCCCTGGCTGGGCGCTGGAGTCCTGCAGACGCATGTGCGGACTTGGCGAATAGTACAGCTGATGCTGCCAAGTTCTTCGAGGATCAAGGTGATAAGGAAGTAGAGAAGCTTTTCTGGTTGCAATTCAATGTTCCCACTCGCCCGCTGCCGCTAAATGAGAAGGTGGCTGCTGTGGCGAAGCTTCACAGGCTGTCCGGTCTTGCAATGTGGTCTGTAATAGACCATCTTTGGCCGAAGGGGCCTAAGATGGACATTTACTTTGGTTTGGTGCAGCAATTCCTTGGGTCCGTGTCTCGGATTGACGCCATGAGGAGGTCGGCGTGCATAGAGGATGAGCGAGTGGCTCTTGCCCACGTTAAAGCCTATTGGACTGATATGGAGGCCACCATTATAGCGACCCAGGATCCGGCGGGAGGCCAATATCCGGCCGAGCACTACTTGGCGCAGGTCACAGAAGGTGCCCACCTAATAGAGGCGCAGTGCTCGAAGAATGTTTCGTTCGAGTGATAAATTGAATCATTGTAAAAACAATGTTTATTTTGATTATGAGGCTATATTTATACTTTTTGCCTGAAAAATATGATTGTGTCCCCTGTACGGCCGTTTTTATATGTATAAGTAGTCCAAAAGATAGCGGTCGTTGGCTTCAGCCCCCACGCATACAATGCGGGGATGTTCGCGAAAAATATGCTTAATCACACTTGATCCAACGTCTTGGTCCATTAAGGAGGTGATCCCACGTCGAACTAGGCAGCCGGACTATATAGCTGTAACACTGTCGCTTAGCCATGGGAGTCTAATGGTGGGGCTACTATGTAGCCCCTGGCACCTTCGCGTGCATCCGAATACGGGCGCGTGTGTACATGGCCGGGAAACGGCCCTTCGTTAATGCGGAGGAATCCTAAAGATTCCGGTGAGTCTTCGACTGGTTGAACAGTCTCTAGCTGCATCATGACAGTCAGTTTTCGGCTTTCTCTACTGAGGTGCTCATTCGGAATAACCGGGGCACAATCGCAGTAGTTCTCCTTTGGTCGCCTTAGCCGATAATAACGGAACGTAAGGCGGCAAACCCAGGAGCCGGGCAAAACCAACATTTGACCAAAGACATGATTCAGAGCTGATGCATATAAGGCCAAACTCGTGACGCCGAACACTCCCGAAGGTGTTCGGGCTTTATAACAGAAGATGGCCTCAAGAATGCCCATTCGTTATGAACCATGTGTTTCCAGGTGCGTGCGGTAATCCATTGTGGCGAAATGCCAATAACGACAGTATCCTCTGTGGGTATGGAACCCATGGGATGGTTTAAACAACAAGAGGCAATAGAAAAGGTTTACACAGGGGCTTAATCTAAAAAGAAACTTGTTGAACGGGGCCCTGCTGCACGTCTGCGCCTTTGTCTCCGTTGTGCCGTATCCTGGAAGGGTATCGCGCGAACGTTGTCTATGGAAAAAGGAAAACTCATAGGAGAGTACAACGTAAGTATGCGATGGATAGTAAAAGTGTAAGATGTTGGCCTGCCAATAAGGTTGAGCCAAGTGTGGGGCTGTATTAAATATTTATAGCCCCTGGTTTCCGCTATGGGATTACATATACGGCGCCCTGGTTGAATTTTATCCGGGCTACCGGACTCGTCTAACCGTGTCTGTGGTCTTAATGACCAGTCATGTTTTTTGATATTGGAGGCCGCTTATAGTCCGTCCGCCAGGGCCGTCGCGTGTTCCTCTACGCGTGAAGAGCGCTCTGTGATTCTGCTAAAGGTGATGATGCCACGGGGACTGGGCATCTTGAGTGTAAGGTAGCCATAGTGCGGCAATGCATTGAAGCGGGCGAAGGCCGTTCTTCCAAGCAGTGCATGATAGCCGCTTTGGAAGGGTGCAATGGTGAAGAGTAGTTCTTCGCTTCTGGAGTTGCCTGGGGGGCCAAATGTTACCTCCAGTATGATGGAGCCCCTGCCGTAGGCTTCAATGCCTGGTATCACCCCTTCAAAGGTGGTGTTGCTTTGGCTAATTCTGGATGGGTTTATCCTCATCGTGCGGACAATGTCCTCGTATATTAAGTTGAGACTACTGCCGCCGTCCATGAGGACGCGGGTGAGACGGTATCCGTCGATTATTGGGTCCAGCACCAAGGCCTTTGATCCTCCGCGCCGAATACTAGTTCGGCCGTCCATGTGATCGAAGGTGATCGGATATGACATCCAGTGCATGTCTCTATGCTTGCATTCGTGCCTTCTCGTGGATGTGTGAGTCGCGTGGATCATGTTTACTATTTTAACTCTGGCGAGAATTTTTTCTGTCCCCCAGTGTTCGGCTGGCGAGGTTCATCCTCGTCTTCAATTGGTGTTTCCCTCCCCTTGTGTTCGGCATTTAATTTGCCGGCCTGCTTAAAGACCCAACATTCTCTATGCGTGTGGTTTGCAGGTTTCTCCGGGATGCCATGAATTTGGCACAGTCTGTCCAGGACTCTGTTCAGACTGGACGGTCCCTCTTTACTGCCTTTGAATGGCTTCTTTTGCTGATCGGGTCAAGAGCCCCTGAATCCGGCATTGATCGTTGTGTTGTCCAGGCTCTCTTCCTTGTTGCGTTTGTTTTTATAATGCCGTGGCTTCCCGTTGCCATCCCTTATTTTGGATGTGTTGGGGTCGCTGGTGCCTTTACGGGCTAGCCATCTATCTTCACCCGCGCAAAAGCAGGTCATAAGGCTTGTTAAGGCTGCCATTGTCCTTGGCTTTTCTTGGCCGAGGTGTCTGGCGAGGCATTCGTCACAGATGGTATGTTTGAATGCCGCTAAGGCTTCGGCGTCCGGACAATCGACAATTTGATTCTTCTTAGTGAGGAATATGTTCCAAAGCTTGCGGGCGAACTCTCCGGGCTGTTGGATTATGTGACTTAGACCGTCTGCATCTGGAGGCCGGACTTAAGTCCCTCGAAAATTGGCCCTAAAAGCGTCCTCGAGTTCCCCCCAACTCCCAATTGAGTTTTCGGGGAGGCTTTTCAACCAGTGTCGAGCTGGTCCCTTCAGCTTGAGGGGAAGGTATTTGATGGCATGCAGGTCATCCCCACGAGCCATGTGAATATGCAGGATAAAATCCTCGATCCAGACCCCTGGGTCTGTCGTTCCGTCGTATGCCTCTATGTTCACATGTTTAAAACCTTGTGGGAATTCATGGTCGAGTACTTCTTCGGTGAAGCACAGGGGGTGAGCGGCCCCTCTATATCTGGACGCGCTGTGGCATGCCGTCGACTGTTGTTGTGTCCGGTGTTTATTCCGAACTGGTATTTGGCTTGTCCGATCATTTTGGTGACCATATTCCCTCGCCGGGGTGTGTCCTTTAGATCCGTAGATGGACCTGGCCGCACCGGCTTTCTTATCCAGATGCTCACGTAGATCGTGCGCGGCATCAGTAGCCGATCTGTTGCGGTTGTGGAGCGGTACGTCTAGTCTCCTGGTCGTATTATTCTTTGGTGGAACGGCCTCGTCGTCGTATTCAGGCAGTAGCTTGCGTTTTGGGTAGCTATTTGTATGGCGATCGTCGCCATATCGTTCTTCAGTGTCTAGCACTTTATTCTATCCATGGTTGAGCGTTTCTTGTGCGGCTTTGACTCGTTGCTTCTGCTTCTTTAGACTTCTCGCTATGGCCATAAGCTTTCGGTGGAGGTTGTCTCGTTCCACGCGTTCGTCTGGAATGATGAATGCATCGTCGTTCGGACTGTGTTCCTATTCTGGGGCGATTTCATGAGCTCGTCCCTCCAGATCATTGTGATCGGTTATTTGCTCTGAACTCGGTTTGGCGTGACCTGGCTCGTCCTGCTCCATCGCTGGGTCCATGTGGTCGTTACTGCCTTCGGGGTTTACTGGTATGTCGATCCTTCTTGCGCTCTTGTCGCTATTTTTGCTGTTGCTGGACTTCGAGTGGCGTCTGCGCCGCCGTTTTGGCTTTTGCCCAGGTGTTTTATCTTCCGGATTATCCTTGTCGGTGTCAAAACCGGCGGATCTCGGGTAGGGGGTCCCGAACTGTGCGTCTAGGCGGATGGTAACAGGAGACAAGGGACACGATGTTTTACCCAGGTTCGGGCCCTCTTGATGGAGGTAAAGCCCTACGTCCTGCTTGATTGATATTGATATTGTGGATGTTTACAAGAGTGGATCTACCACGAGATCAAGGAGGCTAAACCCTAGAAGCTAGCCTATGGTATGATTGTAATGGTTGTTGTTGTGTCCTACGGACTAGAGCCATCCGGTTTATATAGACACCGAAGAGGGCTAGGGTTACATAGAGTCGGTTACAATGGTAGGAGATCTACGTATCCGTATCGCCAAGCTTGCCTTCCACGCCAAGGAAAGTCCCATCCGGACACGAGACGAAGTCTTCAATCTTGTATCTTCATAGTCTTGGAGTCCGGGCGATGATGATAGTCCGGCCGATGATAGTTCAGCTGATGATGGTAGTCCGGCTATCCAGACACCCCTTAATCCAGGACTCCCTCAGTAGCCCCTGAACCAGGCTTCAATGACGATAAGTCCGGCGCGTATATTTCTTGGCATTGCAAGGCGGGTTCCTCCTCCGAATAATAGAAGATTGTGAACACCAGGATAGTGTCCGGCTCTGCAAAATAAATTCCACATTTCACCGTAGAGAGAATAATATATACACAAGTTCAATCTGCTGACGTTTTTTGCGGCATGACGTCACGCCACTACCAAGCCATTACTTGAATCGTTTTTTACTCTACCACCTCAGCATATTTAGCGAAGCGGTTTCCTTGGCACGTCTTGTCGAAGCAGAGATCGTGTTCCCCCTTAATCCGGGATTCTCATCAATACGGACGTGGGTAACCCAACCGCGCCCGTCGCCACGCCCCCTCTATCGAAGGCGAGTCCCAAACGGTCATGGAGATGGCTCTTGGTATTCTCCCTCTTTATAACGGGACCAAGGCTCGTTTCTTTTCTTCAATCCTCCATCGAATCCTTTCCCCGCTCCAAGTTCCAGCACCTAGAGCTCCAGATTCGAGCGCTTCGGACCTTCAACATGTCCGGTTCCGACCTCCAGGGCCGGTGGATGCGCTCCTCCGTCACGGAGGAGGACGTGCTAAAGCTGCGGGAGGCCAAGTACCTGGCTCATGAGATTTCGCACAGGTTGCCTGCCGAAAGGCAGGCCATCCCCACCCCCGAGCTCGGCGAGTATGTCGTTTTTGTATCCCACCTCCGTCGGGGTTTAGGCTTCCCGATGGATCCTTTTGTGAGAGGGCTCATGTTCTACTATGGGTTGGAATTCCACGATTTGGCTCTGGAGTCCATCCTCCATATTTCCGCATTTATTGTTGTCTGCGAAGCCTTCCTCCGCGTCACCCCTCACTTCGGCCTGTGGCTGAAGACCTTCAATGTGGCACCGAAGATGATCGGGGGGCGTCAAGCGGAGTGCGGCGGGGCGGCCATAAGTAGGAGGGCCGATGCCCCGTGGCCCGCTGGCTCCTTCCAAGAGGAGCTCGGCTCGTGGCAACAAGAGTGGTTCTATATCACCATTCCGAGGGGCCGCAGACAAAAGCCGCCGCCCTTATTCCGCCCGGGACCTCCACGATGGTTGATGTCGTGGGTCAACCAAGGGCTCAACTGGGGGCCGTCAAAGGACGTGCCCCTACTGCAGGGCCGGATTCGAGATCTCCAAACGAGGGAGGTTGATATGGTGGTGGTAATGCAGGTTATGCTGATTAGGCGTCTTCCGCCCTGCAAACGCCGCCCTCTCCGACTGTGGGAGTTCAATCCAGAGGGCCCATGGATTCTTCAACACTTCATGGGTATGACACCCCTGGAGATGTACAAATTATTCTTCAGATCGCAAGAGGTGCGTCCGGAATTGACCGAGGATGCTGGCCTAAGCTGCAATCGCCCGGATACTCAAGTAAGTAGTTCCAAGTCCGGACATACCGTTTGTTTGCCTTTCGATGATTCGCCTTATGACCAACTTCCTTCTAAACAGGAGTGGATAGCGGAAGCAAAATTGATATGGTGTCCGGCCCCCCTCCCCGAGACTGCGCCGGATTCTGTGCTGGTTCGGATGCTTGAGGTTGCGCCTTCAGAGGAAGGCGAAGGGGAAAGCAGGAAAGCTACTGCCTCGCCTAAGGAGGCTCTTGAAAGAGGGGGGATCGAGAATCCCTCCCTCCAAGGGGAGAAGAGGACTGCCTCCGAGGACCCGGGGGAAAAAGCCCCTAAACGGGGGAAGAAATCTTCGCCAGAGGGTCCTGCGTCCGGGGAGGCCCCGGGCGCACAATCTCCCTTAAAGAGTCAGCCCTCCAACGAGCCGTAAGTAGAAATAAAGGAGTTTTATAATAAGGGATATCCCTATTTGCGCTTCTAAGGATAACTAAATTTTTTACCTTGTAGTTCGGATCTCCGTCCTTCGCAAATGAGCTCGTCTTTGGGGGGCCTTCATCCGGAGATGATGGAGAGCGAGACGCCTCCGTCCGGGGCGCTGTCGGATAGGAGGGACGAGCCTGAAGTGTCGTCACGGAGGGAGCCCCCGGGTTCGGCAAAGCCGAATAGTTCGGCGCCAACTGGTGTACGGCTGAAGGATCTCCTTGAGAAGGTGTCTATCTCAGAAGATCACCAGGCATTGATGAGCATGGTGACTGAAAGGGTTTCGTCCGCCGAAGGCGGGTTGCATAATGCCGTCAGGAGTTTGCTGGTTGGGTTTGAGGTGCGTAAAAATGACACACCTTTTAACAGTTTAGCATATAGAATGCGCCCTGTATAGATAGTAGCCCCTGAGACTCGGTAGGTTGTCGAAATCGACAGCGTGCCGAGGATCAAAATCGTAGGTTTAAATTTCCGCCGTGCCGATGCAGGTGGCGGGTCGTCCGGGGGCCAGCCGGACTGTTGGAGTTCCTGAACTAAAGCGGCAACTCGCTCTTGCGGATGCGGACATCACGCTGGTCAACAGGCGACTTGATGAGTCGCAAGGTAAGTGTTTCTGTGTGGTCACTTGGTAAGGGGGCCGAAGCCAGCTCCTTACAACATGTGCGTGAAATGCAGATAGTGCTGCTGCTATGGAGAGCCTTCGGGCCGAACTTGCTCAAGCCAAGGAGCAGGCCAGAAGGAGTAATGCGGCCGCCTCGAGGGCGGCCGAGGAGTTAGCGGCTGAAAGGGCCGCACACTGCCGGAGCAGAGAAGAGATGGCCGAAATGGCCGTGAAGTTAAAAGATGCTACCGACCGCAATGAGGCTCTTGGGAAGGAGCGCCTAGCGGGGCAAGAAGACCTGGAGAAGGCCACCGCCGAAGCCAAGGATGCCCGCTCTGCAATGCGGGCTATAAAGGAAGAGTTGCGCCAGGCCGGAGAAATTGTAGCTGGCAAGCCTTTTCTGCTGCGCCGAAGATTTACGGATCCAAAGTATGCTCAGCTGGGCCAACTGTGCGGTCCAGAGGACCCTTATATGGACTGAGCAGCGAGTGCGGTGGAAGCCGTTGTGCATTTTCGAAGCCAGAAGGATCACAAGACGGAAGAGCTGTTTTGGTCTCAATTTCATAGTCCGGAGTATTCACTTCCGCTGACCGACCGTTTGGCTGAGTGGGCTGAGCTAAATAGGTTGTCCGGGCTTGCTATGACGGATATAGTGACCAATGTCTGGCCGGATAGGCCCGAGCCGAAGAGTTACTTTGGCTTATTGCAGCAATTTCTTGGAGCGGTGCCGCATATCAAGGCGATGAAGCGGTCTGCCTGCATAGAGGGTGCGCGGATGGCACTCGCCCGTGTGAAGACACATTGGACAGAGATGGATGCCACCGCTGTTGCGACCCCGGGTTCGGACGATAACCGGTTACCCGCCGAGCACTATTTTGGCGAAGTGTTGCGTGGTGCTCGTGTAATAGAGTCGCAGTGCTCAAAAAATGTTACGTTCGAATGAACGTTTTTATGATGTAAAACAATATTTATGATGTAAGCGCCTTTTATACTTGTGCGTTCAAGTAATAGAATATCTCCTATGCGGCCGTTCATGTATACGTGTGTATAACCTGAAAGATGGCAGTCGTCGGCTTCAGCCCCCACGCACAAGGTGCGGGGGTGTTCGCAAAAAATAGCGTGTTTTCACACTTAACCCGACGTCTCGGTCCTGTAAAGGAGGTGGTAGCATAGCAAACGAGGCAACCGGACTATAATGCTTTATCACTTTCACTTAGCCATGGAGTTCGAGGGTGGGGCTACGACATAGCCCCTGGGGGCACCGCGCTCTCCTAATTTGGGGCGCGTATGTGCCTGACCAGGAAATGGCCCTTCGTCAAAGCGGAGGAATTCTAAACATTCCCATGGTTGATCGAGTGGTTGACCAGTCTCTCGCTGTATCATGACAGTCAGTTTTCGGCTTTCTCTACTGAGGTGCTCTCCCAGCCGAACTGGGGCACAATCGCAGTAGTTCTCCTGGTGCCGCGTTAGCCGATGATATGGAACGTAAGCCAGCAAAACACAGGAGCCGGGGAAACCCAACATTTGACCAAAGACATGATTCGGAGCTGATGCATATAAGGCCTAACTCGAGACGCCGAACACTCCCGAAGGTGTTCGGTCTTTACCATAGCGGGCAAAACAATGCCCTAAGCCCCTTGTGTCCAGGTACGGGCAGGTTCTTCTGGCGCGGCCGATGCCAAAACGCCAGTCTCCACTCTGGTTATAATGAGAAACCAGGGGATTATAGCAACAAGAGACAGTAAGAAAGGTTTACATAGGGTCTTAGTCTGAAAAGAGTCCTTGCAACGGGTCCCTACTGCACGTCTGCGCATGTGTCTCTGTTGTGCCGTATCCTGGATGGGTGTGCACGCTGTTCATCTGTAAAAAGAGAGGAACTTAGTTTGAAAAGAAATCGTGCGAGAAAGTGCATAAAAAATTGAAATATAGATTAATAAAGCTGAGCCTATGCTAGCTCATCATGGCTTATATGTACAAACCCTTGTGAAGGGGTGTGTGGCTAGGTAGCCCCTAGCTTATTTATTCCGGACTCGTCCAGCCGTGTCCGGGGTCTCAGGCGACCTTTTAATGAAATGATGCCACGTGGACCGGGCATTTTAAGCGTAAGAGACGCGTAATGTGGTATTGCATTGAAGCAGACGAAAGCTTCCCGTCCCAATGATGCTTGATAGCTACTTTTAAATGGGGTGACATGAAAGGTTAGCTTTTCTCGTCGGAAGTTGTCAGGTGACCCGAACACAACTTCTAGTAATAATGAAATTGTGCACCTGGCGTAAGGGCCTGGCACCACTCCTTTGAAGGAAGTGCGGCTATGCCGAATTGTAGTAGGGTCTATCCCAACTTGCGGAATGTGTTCGGATATAGCAGGTTTGAGTCACTGCCGCCATCCATCAAAACCTGCGTGAATTGCAGTCCGTCTATTATGGGATCCAGTATCAGGGCAGTCTATCCTGTGTTCCGGATACTTCTGGACTAATCCAGGTGGTCGAAAGTGATTGGTTTTGACATCCAATCTCGATGTTCCGCTGGGGTGGACCGTGCGACACTTGTCTTAGCGAGTGCCGTGTTGGTTTTCCGTACTATCACATGAAGTGAGTTTACTGTTTTGACTTCTTGTGGGAAAGTCTTTTGACTTCCGGTGCTCTGCTGGTGGGGTTCGTCATCGTCCTCGCTTGGCGCATCGAGCCCCTTGTGTCCGGCGTTGAGTCTGCCGGACTGTTTAAAAACCCAACAATTTCGGTTGGTATGGTTTGCAGGCCTTCCGGAGGTACTGTGGATTTGACATATCCGATCTAAAATTTTGTTTAAATTTGATAGCTCGTCGCTGTTGTCCTTAAGAGGCAGTGTTTTATTGTTTGGCCGCGAGCTTTTGAATCCGGCGTTGACCGCCGTGCCCTTTGGGCTTTTTTCTTTATTCCGGTGCTGATCTTTCCTGCGTCGTGATTTTCCATTTCCATCTCTGATCTCGGATGTACTCGTGTCGCTGGTGCTGCATCTTGCTAGCGCAAAAGCGCATCAAGCGCGTCATGAGGCTTGTTAGCGCGGCCATTGTTCTTGGCTTCTCTTGGCCGAGGTGTCTGGCGAGCCATTCGTCTCGGACGTTGTGTTTAAAAGCTGCTAAGGCTTCCGCGTCCGGACAGTGACTATTTGGTTCTTTTTGGTAAGGAACCTGTTCCAGAATTTGCGTGCTGACTCTCCGGGCTGTTGGGTTATATGACTCAGATCGTCTGCATCCGGAAGGCGGACATAAGTCCCTTGAAAATTTGCTCTAAACGCGTCCTCAAGCTCTTCCCAACTTCCAACAGTGTTTTCTGGGAGGCTTTTGAGCCAATGCCGAGCTAGCCCTTTGAGCTTGAGGGGTAGGTATTTTATGGCGTGGAGATCATCTCCTCTAGCCATGTTTATGTGTAGTATGTAATCTTCTATCCAGACTCCTGGGTCTGTTGTGCCATCGTATGCCTCTATGTTTATGGGTTTGAACCCTGCTGGAAATTCATGATCCAGCACCTCATCGGTAAAACATAGCGGGTGTGCGGCGCCCCTATATTTGGGTGTGCCGCTGTCTTCGAACACTTGTCGAGTTGTGTTACTTCCTGGGGCCCTCTTTTTTGGCCCGTAGATGGACCTAGTTGGGCTGTCCGTTTTCCCAGGATCATAAGTCGGCTTGTGTGCGGCGCCGCTTGTTGCTTTTGGCCTGTCATCTGGCCGTCTATCAGGATGGCGACCTCTTTATTTTTTGACTGTGAGGGCTCTATGGCTTCCTCGTCGAATTCTGGCAGCAGCTTGCGCTTTGGGTAGCTCTTTGTTTGATGGCCATTGCCATATTTGTCTGCGGTCTTGAGTATTTTGCTCCACTTCATTCTGAGGATGTCTTCCGCTGTTTTGAGCTTCCGTTTTTCCTTCTTCAAACTTCTTGCAGTGGTGACGAGTCTTTTGTGAAGGTTCTTATGCTCCGGTGGTGTGTCCGGACTATTAATTGCTCCGTGAAGGGGTTGATTATCCGGTTCGTCCTGTTCGGATGGTTGCTTGGTTGTATGTTCTTCGTCCGCTGGTTTGCTCTGCTCTATCGCTGGGTCGTTAGGAATGCTGCTTTGATCGAGGCGGGACTTAGGGCGGCGTCTACATCGCCGTTTTGGTTGTTCATCGGCGGGATTATCCTCTGCCGCGTCCCGTTGTTCCTCGGTATCGCTTCCCTTTGGGGTCTCCACCATATGTATTCCATGTGACGAGGTGACCTTCCAGTGCCCTGTAGGCGCTGGTTCTTGATCGTCTCTGGCATCATCGTCCATACCGTTGATGTCTTTGGAGTCGTAGTTTAGCATGTCGGTTAGATCGTCGACGGTGGCTACGAAGTGGGTGGTGGGTGGGCTCTGAATTTCTTCATTGTCCGCGTCTCGACCATCCTGGCCGTAGTTCGGCCACGGCTCTCCGGATAGTGAGAGACGCTTCAGTGAATTTAAGATATTGTCAAAGGGTGAGTGCTGAAAGGTGTCCGCAGCGGTAAATTCCATGATCGGCGCCCAATCGGATTCGACTAGCAGGGGCGCAGGAGGTTCGGAGTCCGGCAGAGAGTCCGGCACCTCGGAGTCATGAGCTTTATGCGGGACAAGGTAAGTGTTCGGCTCCATCGCCGTAGAAGTTGCAGCTCCCGAGGCAGTGTCTAGCCATCCGTCCTCGATCTGAGCGATCGGCTCCGGACTATGGGTCGGAGTGGATTCGTGTGCGGCCTCCAAGGTGCTGTCCGGCGGCAGAGTTAGGTCGTGCCCATAGTGACAGCGCGGCACGCTCGGCTGTGGCTCAGATCCATCGAAGATCAAGTCCCCGCGGATATCGGCCGTGAAGTTTAGGCTTCCAAACCTGACCTGACGGCCAGGGGTGTAGCTTTCGATCTACTCCAGATGGCCAAGTGAGTTGGCCCGCAGTGCGAAGCCGCCGAATACGAAGATCTGTCCGGGGAGAAAAGTCTCACCCAGGACTGCGTCGTTGTCGATTGAAGAGGCCATCAAGCCTATCGGTGACGACACAGAGGAACTCTCAATGAAAGCACCAATGCCGGTGTCAAAACCGGCGGATCTCGGGTAGGGGGTCCCGAACTGTGCGTCTAGGCGGATGGTAACAGGAGACAAGGGACACGATGTTTTACCCAGGTTCAGGCCCTCTTGATGGAGGTAAAACCCTACGTCCTGCTTGATTGATATTGATATTGTGGATGTTTACAAGAGTGGATCTACCACGAGATCAAGGAAGCTAAACCCTAGAAGCTAGCCTATGGTATGATTGTAATGGTTGTTGTTGTGTCCTACGGACTAGAGCCATCCGGTTTATATAGACACCGGAGAGGGCTAGGGTTACATAGAGTCAGTTACAATGGTAGGAGATCTACGTATCCGTATCGCCAAGCTTGCATTCCACGCCAAGGAAAGTCCCATCCGGACACGGGACGAAGTCTTCAATCTGGTATCTTCATAGTCTTGGAGTCCGGTCGATGATGATAGTCCGGCCGATGATAGTTCGGCTGATGATGGTAGTCCGGCTATCCGGACACCCCCTAATCCAGGACTCCCTCAATCGTCGTCGTCCTTCTTGGGCGTATCCACCATGTATATATCGTGTGACAAGGTAGTAGTCCCGCGCCCCAGAGATTCTGAAGCTTCTCCTGCATCTCGTCCATACCGTCGATGTCTTCGGAGTCGAAGTCAAGAACGTCGGTTAAATCACCGATCGTGGCAATGAAGTGGGTGGTGGGTGGGCAACGAATTCCTTCGTCACATGCTTCCCACTCAGGCCAGACATAGTTCGGCCCAGAGCCTCCTGACAAAGAGAGAGACTTTAATGAGTTCAGCATGTCGCCAAAGGGCGAGTGCTGGAAGATGTCCGTAGCGGTAAACTCCATTACCGGAGCACAACCTGGCCCGACTGGCTCGAGGGTATGCGGACCGGAACCAACAACCGGATATGTGTCCGGGGGCCCGCAGGCCTCCACAGAGGTGAGACCTGTGTTCGGCTCCACCGCCGATGAGTATGCGGCCTGCGGGGCGGGGTCCACCCCTCCGTCCTTGGGCAACGCAACCTGCTCCGGATTTAGATCCGGGGCTACTGCAGGGGTGATATCCCGAGCATTGTCCGACAGCAGGTCTAGGCCGTGCTCGTCGTGACCGTCCGACGCTCCTGGTAGAGGGCAGAATCCGTCGGAGATCAAGTCTCCGCGAATATCCGCCGTGTAGTTCAAGTTTCCGAACCTGACTAGTGGCCAGGGGCGTAGCTGTTGATCTTCTCCAGATGACCAAGCGAATTGGCCCGCGGTGTGAAGCCGCCGAACACAAAGATCTATCTGGGGAGAAAAGTCTCACCCTGGACCGCGTTGTTGGCGATTGAAGACGCCATCAAGCCTCGAAGCGACGCCACAAAGGAACTCTCTATGAAAGCACCAATGTCGGTGTCAAAACCGGCGGATCTCGGGTAGGGGGTCCCGATCTATGCGTCTTAGGCTGATGGTAACAGGAAGCAAGAGACACAATGTTTACCCAGGTTCGGGCCCTCTCGATGGAGGTAAAACCCTACTTCCTGCTTGCTTAATATTGAAGATATGAGTAGTATTAGAGTAGATCTACCACGAGATCGTAGAGGCTAAACCCTAAGAGCTAGCCTATGATGGTATGATTGTAATTGTGATCGGCCTTCTAAGGACCATCCTCTCCGGTTTATATAGACACTGGAGAGGGCTAGGGTTTACATGGAGTCAGTTACAAGGAAGGAAATATAATATCCGGATCGCCAAGCTTGTCTTCCACGCAAAGGAGAGTCCCATTTGGACACGGGCCGAAGTCTTGAGTCTTGTATCTTCACGCTTCAATAGTCCGGACGATGTATATAGTCCGGCTGTCCGGATACCCCCTAATCCAGGACTCCCTCAGATCCCCCCTCCGGCAGGGTGCCGAGAAGGGCTCCTGAGAGGTTTCTGGTGGCTACAGAGGCTTGCGGCGGCGGAACTCCCGATCTATCTTGATATTTGATGTTTTTATGGTACGTAGGCTTATATAGGCGAAAGAAGTCGGTCGGGAGGTTCTTGAGGGGCCCACGAGATAGGGGGCGCGCCCAGTAGGGGGGGCGCCCCCTATCTGCTGGCCTCCTCGAGGATCTTCTGACGTAAATTCTAAGTCTCCAGGATGATATTCTTCCCAAAAATAATGCTGCCGAAGGTTTCATAATAAAGTAACAAGTTATTCACATGTCAAAGCATTGACCATAAACTTTCTTGAAAACTAGCAAACTTCATTCTTAGTCATCAAACAATTGCAATTCATCTTACTTTCAGGAAGAGTCTATGTCAGAGCTTTGATTTAGCAAACTTCACATACTCAACTATCATATAGTCTTCTACAATTGCTAACACTCACGCAATACTTGTGGTTATGGAGTTTTAACCAGACACTGAGAAAGATAGGGGCTTAAAATGTTGCTTCCAAACGTATTCATCTTTGGGTGATGTCAACAATAATAGTTCATGCTAACATACATCCAATTGGATATATATATCGGGATCACCCCAACACGAAGTGCTTGCCAAAGGATAAAATAAAAAGGGAAAGGTGAAGATGACCTTGACTCTTGCATAAAGTAAAAGATAGACCCTTCACAGAGGGAAGCAGAGGTTGTCATGCGCTTTTAGGGTTGGATACACAAAATCTTAATGCGAAAGAACGTCACTTTATATTGCCCCTTGTATATGGACCTTTATTATGCAGTCCGTCGCTTTTGTTGCTTCCATAACAAGATCGTACAAAGCTTATTTTCTCCGCACTAATAAGTCATGCATATATAGAGAGCAATTTTTATTGTTTGCACCAATGACAACTTACTTGAAGGATCTTACTCAATCCATAGGTAGGTATGGTGGACTCTCATGGCAAAACTGGGTTTAAGGATATTTGGAAGCACAAGTAGTATCTCTACTTGGTGCTAGGAATTTTGGCTAGCATGAGGGGGAAAGGCAAGCTCAACATGTTTGAATGATCCATGACAATATACTTTAATTGATATGTGAGAAAACATAACCCATTACGCTGTCTTCCTTGTCCAACATCAACTCTTTAGCATGTAATACATAATGAGTGCTCACAATTATAAAAGATGTCTATGATAATATATTTATATGTGAAATCTCTCTTCCTTCAATATTCTTTCATGAATTGTTCAAATGACTAATACAATGCTTGCTAACCGTCAATAAATTTACAACCTCTACTTCTTAGATGTGAAGTCATTACTCCCCATGGGATAAGCAAATGAAACATATATAATTTCAGATTTGTGACATTCAACTCATTCAGACAATTACTCATAGGATATAAGTGAAGCACACGAGTAAATGAAAAACTACTCCAAAAAGATATAAGTGAAGATCAATGAGTAGCTAAATAATTATGTAGCTATATGAAGACTCTCTCTCTTTTAAGAATTTCAGATCTTGGTATTGTATTCAAACAGCAAGCAAGCAAAACAAAATGACATTGCAAGGTTAGCACAACTCATGTGAAGAAGCAAAAACTTAGGCTCAATCGATACTAACCGATAGTTGCTGAAGAAGAAAGGTAGGATGCCTAACGGGGCATCCCCAAGCTTAGATGCTTGAGACTTCTTGAAATATTATCTTGGGGTGCCTTGTGGATCCCCAAGCTTGAACTTTTGTGTCTCCTTAATTCCTTTCATATCATGGTTTCTCTTTTTATCAAAAGCTTCATCCACACCAAACTCAACAAGAACTCGTGAGATAGGTTAGTATAAAACAATACAAAACCATATCATTCTCTACTGTAAAAAATCACTAAAATTATTATTCAACATTTAATACTAAATGTCTCTGCATATTTAATACTCCCATCCTCAAATATAATCATTAAACAAGCAAGCATATGCAAACAATGCAAACATAACAGCAATCTGCCAAAACAGTATAGTCTGTAAAGAATGCAAGATTCATCATACTTCCCAAACTCCAAAAATTATAAGAAAAATACTACGCTGTAAAATATTTATCAGAGCTCATTATGCAAAAAGATTCAACATTATATCACTCTTTGACTTTTCTAGGGAATTTTTGTAACAGCGGTAAACTTTCTGTTTTCAAACAGCAACATGTATACTAGCAAAATAAGCATGGTAAAGGCTATCCTTGACATTTTAATTGAAAATAAAGATGAAAAACATTATTATACAAAACAGCAAGCAAATACTAACAAAATAAATTGACGCTCCAAGCAAAACACATATCATGTGGCAAATAAAAATATAGCTCCAAGTAAAGTTACCGATGAACGAAGATGAAAGAGGGGATGCCTTCCGGGGCATCCCCAAGCTCAGGCTCTTGGTTGTCCTTAGATATTACCTTGGGGTGCCTTGTGAATCCCCAATCTTAAGATCTTTCCACTCCTTATTCCATAGTCCATCGAATATCTACCCAAAACTTGAAAACTTCAACCACACAAAACTCAAACAAAACTCGTAAGCTCCGTTAGTATAAGAAAATAAAACCACCACTTAGGTACTGTAATGAACTCATTCTAAATTCATATTGGTGTAATATGTACTGTATTATAACTTCTCTATGGTTCATACCCTTACATACTAGCCATAGATTCATCAAAATAAGCAAACAACACAATGAAAACAGAATCTGTCAAAAACAGAACAATCTGTAGTAATCTGTATCAAACGTATACTTATGGAACCCCAAAAATTATGAAATAAATTGGTGGACCTGAGGAATTTGTCTATTAATTATCTGCAAAAAGAATCAACCTAAAAGCACTCTTCAGTAAAAAAATGGCAGCTATTCTCGTGAGTGCTAAAGTTTCTGTTTTTTTACAGCAAGATCATATAGACTTCACCCAAGTCTTCCCAAAGGTCCTACTTGGCACTTTATTGAAACAAAAGCTATAATACATGATTTCTACAGTATAATAATCATGTGGACACACAAAAATATTAAGGATAAATATTGGGTTGTCTCCCAACAAGCGCTTTTCTTTAATGCCTTTCTAGCTAGGCATGATGATGACAATGATGCTCACATAAAAGATGAGAATTGAAACATAAATGGAGCATCATGAAGAATATGACTAGCACATTTAAGTCTAACCCACTTCCTATGCATAGGGATTTTGTGAGCAAACAACTTATGGGAACAATAATCAATTAGCATAGGAAGGTAAAACAAGCATAGCTTCAAAACTTTAAGCACATAGAGAGAAATTTTGACATTATTAAAATTCCTACAAGCATATATTCCTCCCTCATAATAATTTTCAGTAGCATCATGAATGAATTCAAAAATATAACCAGCACCTAAAGCATTCCTTTCATGATCTACAAGCATAGAAAACTTACTACTCTCCACATAAGCAAAATTCTTCTCATTCGGAATGGTGGGAGTATCATAAGAGACTTGAACACTAAAAATTGTTTCCACATTAAAAGAGTAATGTTCAGAAAAAGGGTAATCATAATCATGACAAGTTTTATAAATATAATCATCACTACCTTTTATCGCATAAGTTTTATCACAATAATCATCATAAGTAGCAACTTTGTTCTCATAATCAATTGGAACCTCTTCCGAAATAGTCTAATCATCACTAAATAAAGTTGACACTCTTCCAAACCCACTTTCATCAATATAATCATCATAAGTAGGAGGCATTCTATCATCAAAATAAATTTGCTCATCAAAACTTGAGGGACCAAAAATATCATCCTCATCAGACGTAGCTTCCCAAAGCTTGTGGCTTTGCATATCATTAGCATCATGGATATTCAAGGAATTCATACTAACAACATTGCAATCTTGCTCATCATTCACATATTTCATGCCAAGCATTCTATGTAATTCTTCTTCTAGCACATGAGCACAATTTTCCTTTCCATCATTCTCATGAAAGATATTAAAAAGATGAAGCGTAAGAGGCACACTCAATTCCATTTTTTTGTAGTTTTCTTTTATAGACTAAACTAGTGATAAAACAAGAAAAAAAGATTCGATTGCAAGATCTAAAGATATACCTCCAAGCACTCACCTCCCCGGCAACGGCGCCAGAAAAGAGCTTAGTTGACAGGGTGTGAGTGTCGTTTACCTTGCCTCCCCGGCAACGGAGCCAGAAAAGAGCTTGATGTCTACTACACAACCTTCTTCTTGTAGACGTTGTTGGGCCTGCAAGTGCACAAGTTTGTAGGACAGTAGCAAATTTCCCTCAAGTGGATGACCTAAGGTTTATCAATCCGTAGGAGGCGTAGGATGAAGATGGTCTCTGTCAAACAACCCTGCAACCAAATAACAAAGAGTCTCTTATGTCCCCAACACACCCAATACAATGGTAAATTGTATAGGTGCACTAGTTCGGCGAAGAGATGGTGATACAAGTGCAATATGGATGGTAGATAAAGGTATTTGTAATCTGAAATTATAAAAACAGCAAGGTAGCAAGCGATAAAAGTGAGCGTAAACGGTATTGCAATGATAGGAAACAAGGCCTAGGGTTCATACTTTCACTAGTGCAAGTTCTCTCAACAATAATAACATAGATAGATCATATAACAATCCCTCAACATGCAACAAAGAGTCACTCCAAAGACACTAATAATGGAGAACAAATGAAGAGATTATGGTAGGGTATGAAACCACCTCAAAGTTATTCTTTCGGATCAATCTATTCAAGACTTCGTACTAGAATAACACCTTAAGACACAAATCAACCAAAACCCTAATGTCACCTAGATACTCCATTGTCACCTCAAGTATCCGTGGGCATGATTATACGATATGCATCACACAATCTCAGATTCATCTATTCAACCAACACAAAGTACTTCAAAGAGTGCCCCAAAGATTCTACCGGAGAGTCAAGAACGCCTGCCAACCCCTATGCATAGGTTCATGGGCGGAACCCGCAAGTTGGTCACCAAAACATACATCAAGTGGCACATGATATCCCATTGTCACCATAGATAAGCACGGCAAGACATACATCAAGTGTTCTCATAAAAGACTCAATCCGATAAGATAACTTCAAAGGGGAAAACTCAATTCATCACAAGAGAGTAGAGGGGTAGAAACATCATAAGATCCAACTATAATAGCAAAGCTTGGGATACATCAAAATCGTGCCATAGAGGGAACACGAGAGAGAACACGAGAGAGAGAGATCAAACACATAGCTACTGGTACATACCCTCAGCCTCGAGGGTGAACTACTCCCTCCTCGTCATGGATAGCGCCGGGATGATGAAGATGGCCACCGGTGAAGGATCCCCCCTGCGGCAGGGTGCCGGGAAGGGCTCCCGAGAGGTTTTTGGTGGCTACAGAGGCTTGCGGCGGCGGAACTCCCGATCTATCTTGATATTCGATGTTTTTAGGGTATGTAGGCTTATATAGGCGAAAGAAGTCAGTCGGGAGGTGCTCAAGTGGCCCACAAGATAGGGGGGCGCGCCTAGTAGGGGGGGCATATCTCCTGGCCTCCTCGAGGATCTTCTGACATAAACTCCAAGTGTCCAGGATGATATTCTTCCCAAAAATAATGCTGCCGAAGGTTTCATTCCGTTTGGACTCCGTTTGATATTCCTTTTCTTCGAAATACTGAAACAAGCAATAAAACAACAATATGGGTTGGGCCTCCGATTAATAGGTTAGTCCCAAAAGTAATATAAAAGTGTATAATAAAGCCCATGATCATTCAAAACAGATAATAAAATAGCATGAATGCTTCATAAATTATAGATACATTGGAGACGTATCATCCCGCTAGGCGCCCCTGCCCCTGGGGTCTCTGCCTCGGCTACCCCACCGAGCGTTCCTCCTCCTGAGGGTCGTCCATCGGGGTCCGGTCGGCCCCGCCTGAGCCTTGAATAACTCCTGAAGAGGAAGAAGTTTCTGTGCTGCAGCGATGGCACCCGTCGGCTGCTGAAGCCGAGGAGATACGTGGCTACCGATGAGTAAGTACCTTTGCTCTTGATTCCTTACGCGTCGCGTTTTCTTCTGACCAGGGCCTTGCAGGGCTCCCACAATGGCGAAACCTAGGGAGGCGGGCACCTCCAAGGATCCCAGCTTGATGCCCGCACACAGCCCCCGGCGCCCTGGTCCTGCGCAGGGCGTGGGGCCGACTCCAGCTGCCACGACGCTGTGAGGGGGCACCGAACCTGAGCTCCCTGCTCCCTGTCTCCGCGACTCAGCCTGTGAGCCGGGGGATGCATCGGCGGTCCTTCCTCTTGTCATTGCTGGTAGGGGGGTGCCCCTTGGACGGCCTTCATCTTCAGGTTGTGAGACTACACTGGCCAGCCCCCGGCTGGCGGCAGGCGGGGCGCCCAGCGCCTCCCCGGCAGCCTCCGGGGCCGATGAGGGCCTTAGTGATGCGCTTGCGCTTGCTCGTGGGTGCAGTGTCGTGTGGGGAGCTCGCCACTGTCGATGAGGCGATGTGTATGATGGTCAAGCTTGGCGGGGAGCTCGCCAATCTCGACACCAGGCTTGAGGCGGAAGGCCGCCGCCTGGCGCATGAGTGGCAGCAGTTGACGGTTGTCATTAACCTCGGGAGACTTCAGCGCAACGAGGCCGATGCGCTTGCGGTGGCCTCGCTTGCGACATCTCGTGAGGCTTGCGCCCGCGCCATGGAGGAGGCCGACGCTGCCAACCGCCATAGCGAGGCGGCCGAGGAGCGGGAGCGGGAGCTTCTGTCTTCAAATGCGGCCCTTGAGTGAGAAGTCGAGGAGCACAACATCCTTTTAGCCTCCTCCCCAGGCGAGGCGGCCTTTGCCGAGGCGGAGCTCCTGAGGCACCACGAAGACTTAATGTTGGAGGCCGTGGAGGACAGCATGTCGTTGGAGAGGCTGGAGGTGAGGGAGCGCTAGGCTGCCGCGGTTGAGGACGTCGTCGCCACCGGAGAAGCCCAGGTCCAACTGGAGGAGGAGGAGAGGGTGGCAAAGGCGCGTGCTGACTTGGCTGAGGGGCAACGCCTGGATCTGGACTGCTCAAGGCCGAGCTTGAAGGTAGGAAGTCCGCCCTGAAGACAAAGCTGCAATCTGCATAGCAGCGTGAGAGCGCTGCTTAAGAAGCCCTGATTTCTTCGAATCTTCCCATGCCGAACTGTCTTCACTTCAAAAACGGATCAAGGATACCACATCCCTGGCGGAGAGGACCGCGAGCGAAGCGAATCGTCGCCGGACGCTACAGCGCGAGCATGCCTCGATGCTCCAGGGTCTCAGACTCAGAGTCAACTCCGCCTTGGGCACAATCTGTGACGAGAGCGCTCATCATCCGCACGAAAACGAGTACGCCAGCCACCTCAACTTCTTCACCAACATCGTGACCCACCTAGAGAATCAGGCCGCGAGGACTCACGAGCTTGTAGCGGAGAAGAGTCGGGGTCTTCTTGGGCGTGCATTGATACGTATCCAACGTATCTACTTTTCCAAACACTTTTGCCCTTGTTTTGGACTCTAACTTGCATGATTTGAATGGAACTAACCCGGACCGACGCTGTTTTCAGCAGAACTGCCATGGTGTTATTTTTGTGCAGAAACAAAAGTTCTCGGAATGACCTGAAAATCCACGGAGATAAGTTTTGGAAAATATAAAAAATACTGGCAAAAGATGAAGGCCAGGGGGCTACACCCTGTCCACGAGGGTGGGGGGCGCCCCCCCCCTGGGCGCGCCCCCCTGTCTCGTGGGCCCCCTGCTGCTCCACCGACCTCAACTACAACTCCATATATTCCGTTTCACGGAGAAAAAATCAGAGAGGAAGTTTCATTGCGTTTCTCGTGGGCCGATAAGGAGCCGCCACCAAGCCCTAATCTCTCACGGGAGGGCTGATCTGGAGTCCGTTCGGGGCTCCGGAGAGGGGATTCATCGCCGTCGTCATCATCAACCATCCTTCATCACCAATTTCATGATGCTCACCGCTGTGCGTGAGTAATTCCATCGTTGGCTTGCTGGACGGTAATGGGTTGGATGAGATTTACCATGTAATCAAGTTAGTTTTGTTAGGGTTTGATCCCTAGTATCCATTATGTTCTGAGATTGATGTTGCTATGACTTTGCTATGCTTAATGCTTGTCACTAGGGCCTGAGTGCCATGATTTCAGATCTGAACCTATTATGTTTTAATGAATATATGTGAGTTCTTGATCCTATCTTGCAAGTCTATAGTCACCTATTATGTGTTATGATCCGACAACCCCGGAGTGACAATAATCGGGATACTTCTCGGTGATGACCGTAGTTTCAGGAGTTCATGTATTCACTATGTGTTAATGCTTTGGTCTGGTACTCTATTAAAAGGACGCCTTAATATCCCTTAGTTTCCACTAGGACCCCGCTGCCACAGGAGGGTAGGACAAAATATGTCATGCAAGTTCTTTTCCATAAGCACATATGACTATATTCGGAATACATGCCTACATTACATTGATGAACTGGAGCTAGTTCTATGTCACCCTATGTTATAACTATTACATGAGGAATCGCATCCGACATAATTATCCATCACTGATCCAATGCCTACGAGCTTTTCATATATTGTGCTTCGCTTATTTACTTTTCCGTTGCCACTGCTACAATCACTACAATACTACTATCTTTACTTTTGCCACTATTACCATTACTATCATACTACTTTGCTACTAAACACTTTGCTGCAGATACTAAGTTATCCAGGTGTGGTTGAATTGACAACTCAACTGCTAATACTTAAGAATATTCTTTGTCTCCCCTTGTGTCGAATCAATAAATTTGGGTGGAATACTCTACCCTTGAAAGTTGTTGCGATCCCCTACACTTGTGGGTTATCAAGACTAATTTCTGGCGCCATTGCCGGGGAGCATAGCTCCATTCTTTGAGTCACTTGGGATTTATATCTGCTGATCACTATGAAGAACTTGAAAGATCAAAGAACAAAAATTTATCCCTCAACTAGAGGTAAGGAACTACCATCTAGCTCTGCACTAGATTTTCCTTCTGTTATGAGTAAGCTTGCGACACCTAAACCTGCTACTACTAAGAATTCTGATATGTCGCATGTTATTGATGATGCCACTTCTGCTATGCATGATACTTATGATGAAACTACTTCTATGCTTGATACTACTGTGCCATTAGGTGAATTTCTTGATGAACAACTTACTAGGGTTAGGGAGAATGAAATTATTGATGAAAGCGATGATGAAGGTTCTCCCCCAAATTATGAATTGCCTGTTGTTCCTGAGGGTTATGTTATGGATGAAGGAACTACTAGAGATTTTCTTGCTTGCAATGATAGATCTGATCTTAAGAAACTACTAGCTAAGCTGAAACAAAAGACTCTGAATGCTAGAATGAAACATGACGCTGCTTTTGCCACTTCACCTATCTTTGTTACCGATAATGTTGGGGATATAACTATTTGTGTAAGCCGCCCAGGAGGGGCCGGGTTACGCAAAGAAGACTCAAGCCCAAGACCAAGCATGAAGATGGCGATTCAATAGAGGGCTTAAGCCCACAAGCGACTTAAGGCCCGTTGTAAACCGCCATAATGGCATGACTTGTATCATAAGGTAATTTTAACTAGTCACCGAGCCGGACACTATTATAAGCCGGCCGGGACTTTGTAGGCCACAGGGCGTCAACCCGTGTATATAAGGGGACGACCTGCTGGCGGCTTAGGGCAAGAAAGAACTCATCGAGAACCGGGCATAGAGTATCTTGCTCCCTGGTCATCGGAACATCAATACCAACACAACTAGACGTAGGCCTTACCTTCACCGCAAGGGGTTGAACTAGTATAAACCCTCTCATGTCCTTTGTCCCGATTAACCCCTTCAAGCTTCCTAGTTGCGATGGCTCCACAACTAAGTCCTTTCACGAGGACATCTGACGTCAAAATTCCACGACAGTTAGCGCCCAACGTGGGGCCAGCGCATGGTGGATTTGAGTTCTTGAAGGGCAACTTCGAAGGGCTCAAGGGATACGTAGTGGGCCGGATGACCAAGAGTCGTCGCGGCAAGATCTACATCGACGACGAAGGCTAGGGCCCAGACGCCGGCTCAATTAAGTACAGGTACCGGGTCCCCTTCGGAGGGATCCACATCTTCATCGGCCGGATTGGTGAGCCGGGGCCCGAGCCGGACAACTGCACCGACCTCGTCGAGACGGCTCAGCGTGCTCAACCCGCCCGAGCTCAACCCGGCATGAAGCGTGTCTTTGTGGGCTGCGTTCACGGAGAAGAGCTTTCTGAAGGACCTGAAGATGGTGGTGAGACGGTCGTCCACTCTGACGGTGATTCGTCCGCCGGTTCAACAGATTCTCTGTATCAAGTTCAAGATGGTGTGCTCGGGGGTTGTTCCGATGGCTTCAGTATTCCGGACCCCTGTGAATCGCCGAATTGGGCAGGAGTCTTCATGGCTGGGACTCAACCCGGTCAAAACTCTACAGCCGCTACTGCAATTACGTCCGGGATAGGAGCGGTCGGGGCAGGAGGCCTTGTGCGCCCGCCGGCTCAAGTGCTGATAGATCTCATGGACAAGCTTACGGCCATGTTAACCGCCACGGTTATCCCTGCGAACAAAGATGAGCATGACGCGGAGGTGGCGCGGGTATGTGAGGAGATAGCTCAGGCCAAGGAGGCCTTGGCAGCTGAGGATACTAGATTAGCTACGGAGCGGGCGGCTCTCGACGCCCGGGCACAGCGGTTGCAGTCAGAGGCTTACCATCTCACGATGAGTTTAAACGCGTCCAATGAGGTAATGAGGAGGAGACACCAGAAGACCCAATCCCGGTTACCTCCGAATTATGACTCTCGGGTTCTTTTCGCTACACCCGGAGCTGGCCCAAGTAACCCGCCAGATGCCAATCAGTTTATGACATCCGGAGCAGGAGGACCGGCTCAGCATCGAGAGATGCCACCTCCTCATGTGAGCATGGCACCACCGCGTTATGTGCCGATACCGGAGGGTCACTTTTCCAAACCCATGGAGAATTTAATCGCAGCATCAGCGCGTCTGGCGGCTCTTCCAGTGGACGGTGATGATTCGACAGCGGTGGAGACCCGGAGGATCAGGGAACTTGTTCAGATGGCCTTGGCTCAACAAGAGACCTATTCTTATAGTCGAGATAGGATTCATTCAACTCCTCCTCCTTGGTTAGCACCGCCTCGTCAGAACCGGAGCCCGAGTTACAGCAGGCACATAGAATCTGAAGCTTTGTCAAGCAACGCCCAACACCGTGACCAACATGGTGGCTATAACCCGGTGCAAGACCGGGTACGTCAGGAGAACGAGCGGGCGGCTCAGCTGGCAGCTTAATAGGCGGCACATCAAGATATTCCAGAGTATCCAACGACTTCTACTGAGATGGGAGTAGCCACCAGAACCGATGGCGTTCCTTGTTTGATACCGGCTTTGCGCAATGTGCGCCTGCCCAAGGACTTCAAGGGACCTCGAAAGGTGCCGAATTACACGGCTGACTTACAGCCTGGAGCCTGGATTGAGAGTTATGAGATGGCCATGGAGCTGTTGGAAGTCAGTGACGCAGCAATGGCTAAATATTTCACCATGATGTTGGATGGAACGACCCGGTCTTGGTTAAAAAGTTTACCGCCCAATTCCATTGGTTCGTGGGAGGAGTTAAAAGTCCGTTTTATCCAGAACTTCAAGGACACCTGTAAGCAATCTATGTCAATCGTGGACTTGACGAAATGTAAGCAGGGGGAGGGCGAATCCACCACCCATTGGGTGCACCGTGTCAAGGAGATCATTCATTCATCTGATAAGATGGATGTCAGCTCTGCAGTCCTCATGTTGGAAAAAAATTGCAGCTTTGAGCCGCTGAGGCAGAAATTGGGGCGCCTTAAGCGTGACTGCAGAGATATGGGTACGCTGATGGCGGCTTTAGTCAAATATGCCGATTCTGATAGTACCAAGGATCCCGCATCTGACGATGAGAAGACAGGGAAGGGAAAAAGGAACGGCAATGGAAAGGGTCAACAACACAAGCCGGTGAATCAAAGCGGCAATAAGCGTAAGGCGGACGGTAATCCGGAGCTTGTAGCCAATGCTAATACATAGGGTAACAACCAGAGACGTAAGGGTAAGTGGCCTCGATCCGGCGGGTCAGGCCCATCTCTTGAGCAGCTACTCAATGAGCCCTGCCCGAAGCATGGCACCCGGGAGCACCCCGCTACACACCTGTGGAAAGATTGCGCGATCATGAAGGCGTTTAAAAATTCCAATACCTTTGATGGTAGTCATGGATCTGACGGTGGTTCAGGGGCTGGCGGCTTTCATGGCCTGAGCGGCGGTACAAATTCCGGTTTTCAGGGACAGCCGGGTGGAAATAATCAGCAGCAATCTGGTCAGGGGGGACAACAGCAGCAGCAGTCGGGTTATCAGTGCCAGCCAAAACAGTTGAGTGGTGGGCAGTACCATGTGTTTACCACTAGCTTATGCAAACGTGACCAGAAGGTTCATAAGAGGGATGTAAACTCGGTTGAGTCGGCAGTTCCTCGTTATTCGAGATGGTCAGAGCAACCCATCATATGGAGCAGAGAGGATCACCCTCCACGAGTCAATAATCCGGGTCAGTTAGCATTGGTGGTAGCACCCCAGGTTGGTGGATATAAATTCACTAAGGTACTCATGGACGGAGGTAGGAGCATCAATATCCTCTATTATGATACTTTCCAGCGCATGGGGTTGACTGAGAAGAATCTGAGAACATCCAACACTGTTTTCCATGGGGTGGTTCCAGGCAAGTCGGCTTACCCAATTGGCAAGATTGAATTGGAGGTAGCCTTTGGAGATGAGTATGACTCCAGGGCTGAGAAGTTTACGTTTGAAGTGGTCAAAATCAGGAGTCCATATCACGCTCTGTTTGGGCGACCGGCTTATGCTAAGTTCATGGCACGGCCGTGTTACGTTTACTTACAGCTCAAGATGCCGGGTTATAAGGGCACCATAACTGTGCATGGGAGTCAAAAGGTGGCCTTGGAATGTGAAGAAGGCGACGCGGCTTACGCTGAGACTGCCTGTGCCACGGAGGAGCTCAAATTCTATCAAGACAATGTTGACCCGGCGGATATGACCTCCCTCAAGAAACCAACTACCGAGCATGACCCGGCGTTGAAGTTTAAATCGGACGCTGAGACAAAGCTTGTTGACTTTACCCCGGGAGATGCCTCTAAGCAGTTCAGTATCAGTGCCAATTTGGATCCTAAATAGGAAAGCGCGCTCATCGAGTTCATCCATGAGAACCGGGACATCTTTGCATGGAAACCTTCTGACATGCCGAGTGTACCGAGGGAACTTGCTGAGCACACTCTCAATATTGATCCGAAGTATAAGCCGGTCAGGCAGTTTCTCCAATGGTTCAATGAAGAGAGACGGAAAGCTATTGGAGAGGAGGTTGCCCGGCTCTTAGCAGCTGGGTTTATTATTGAAGTTTTTCATCCGGAGTGGTTGGCTAACCCGGTGTTGGTGCTCAAGAAGAACGGAACTTGGCGGATGTGTGTGGATTACACGGACTTAAACAAGGCTTGTCCAGCTCATCCCTTTGCTCTCCCCCGTATTGATTAAATCATTGATGCTACGGCGGGTTGTGAATGTTTGAGCTTCTTGGATGCTTACTCTGGTTATCATCAGATCAAGATGGCAGTTAAGGACCAGGAGAAGACAGCTTTCATCACTCCGTTTGGGGCCTTCTGTTATGTATCTATGTCGTTTGGACTCAAGAGTGCCCAGGCGACTTATCAGCGATGTGTGCAGAACTGTTTGCATGATCAAATTGGGCGTAATGTTCATGCTTATGTGGATGACATCGTGGTGAAATCTAGAGAAAAGTAAACCTTAATCTCTGACTTGAGAGAGACCTTTGACAATCTCCGGGTTTACAAGATGATGCTTAACCCGGCCAAGTGTGTGTTTGGTGTACCTGCAGGCAAGCTCTTGGGTTTTCTGGTGTCAAACAGAGGCATTGAAGCTAATCCGAAGAAGATCACGACGATTAGCTCTCTGGCTAAGCCGGCGTGTATCAATGATGTTCAGCGCCTGGCGGGACATGTTGCTGCTTTAAGCCGGTTCATAAGCCGATTAGGGGAGAAGGCCTTACCACTATATCAGATGATGAAGAAAACAGACACTTTCGTCTGGAGTGATGCTGCTAACACTACCTTTGAAGATTTAAAGAGACAGTTGTCTGAGCCACCGGTTCTTGCGGCTCCCATTGATAGAGAGCCGCTATTGTTATATGTGGCTGCTAACTCATGGGCCGTCAGTGTTGCCATCGTGGTGGAGCGTAAGGAGGCAGGCAAGGAGCATCCAGTTCAACGGCCGGTTTACTACATCAGCGAGGTGCTCATTGAGTCTAAACAAAGGTATCCACATTGGCAGAAGCTTGTTTATGGTGTGTTCATGGCAAACCGGAAGCTGAAGCAGTACTTCCAAAGTCATCCTATAACGGTGGTAAGTTCAGCTCCTTTGGGAGACATCATTCAGAACAGGGAGGCCACAGGACGAATCGCCAAGTGGGCTATTGAGCTTGGGCCCTATGATTTGAAGTATATGCCCCGTACTGCCATCAAATCTCAGGCCTTGGTGGACTTTATCAATGATTGGACAGAGTTGCAGGCACCTAAGGAGAAGCCGGACAATACATATTGGACTATTCACTTTGATTGGTCCAGGCAGTTAGAAGGATCATGGGCTGGAGTTGTTTTAACTTCCCCTCGAGGTGACAAATTTCGTTATGTGCTCCGGCTCATGTTTCCCTGTACTAACAATGCAGCTGAATACGAGGCCTTGCTCCATGGTCTCCGGATGGCTAAGGAGATGAATTTAAGCCGGGTAAGGTGCTTGGACGATACAGACCTCGTGGCTCAACAGGTCTCAGGCACGTGGGATTCTAAGGATCCCCTTATGGCGGCTTATCATCGTGAAGTAGATGTTGTAGCTGGGTACTTCAAGGGGTATCGGTGGAGCACATTGATAGAAGGAAGAATGAGGCGGCTGATGTGTTAAGCCGGTTGGGCTCTCAGCGTAAGCTGGTGCCGCCTAACACCTTTCTTGACGTTCTGCATAATCCTTCTGTCAAGGTACCTACAGAGGAAGAGCTTGCAGTGCCAGACTCGGAGGCACAGTTGGTGGCCGCACTTCACATCATCCTAGATTGGACATTGCCATACTTGGCCTATATGACCCGGGGAGAGCTGCCTAAGGATGAGACCTTGGCATGACAAATTGTCAGGCGGTCCAAATCCATGACAATTGTTAATGGCGAGTTACATCACCTCAGTGTCACAGGGGCATTCCAGCATTGTGTGTCACCTGCAGAGGGTCAAGAGATACTTCAAGAGATCCATGAAGGAGATTGTGGTCACCATGCCGGCTCAAAATCTCTGGTGGCCAAGGCCTTCCGTCATGGTTTTTATTGGCTGACGGCTCATGCTGATGTGGAGGATCTTGTTAGAAAATGTGACGGATGTCAAAATTTCTCATGATGAGCTCATGTGCCGGCTCAAGAATTGAGGATGATTCCAATTACTTGGTCGTTTGCTGTCTGGGGGCTTGACATGGTGGGACCCTTCAAGAGGTCTAAGGACAAAAAGACACACCTCCTGGTGGTAGTGGATAAATTTACAAAGTGAATTGAGGCAGAGCCGGTCAGTCAGTGTGATGCAGCCGCAGCAGTTCAGTTCATCAAAAAGGTGATCTTCGTTTTGGTTTTCCACATAGCATCATAACTGATAATGGCACTAATCTCTTCAAGGGTGCAATGGAAGAGTTTTGTCAACGAGAGCATATCCGGCTTGACGTTTCGGCTGTTGCTCATCCTCAATCCAATGGTCAAGCAGAAAGAGCTAATCAGGAGATTTTAAGGGGTATCAAACCACGGCTCTTGGTCCCCTTACAGCGGACTCCGGGTTGTTGGGTGGAAGAGTTACCCTCTGTGCTGTGGAGCATCAACACTACGCCTAACAGATCCACGGGTTATACACCTTTTTTCATGGTTTATGGAGCAGAGGCAGTTCTGCCAAGTGATATCCGGCACGACTCGCCCCGGGTGGCGACTTATGTTGAGGCTGATAATGAAAAAGCTCGACAGGAGGCACTTGACTTGTTGGATGAGGAGCGAGAATTGGCAATAGCCCGCTCAGCGATTTACCAGCAAGACCTTCGTCGCTATCACAGCCGTCGGGTCAGAAGCAGAACATTTCAGGAAGGCAACTTAGTGCTCTGGCCCATCCAGGATTAGTTCGATATGCACAAGCTATCCCCTCCTTGCGAAGGACCCTTTGTGGTCAGCAAGAATCTGAACAACGGGTCATACTACCTCATTGATATTCAAGAGCACAAAGACTCACGTAAGTCGGAGGAGGTGACCCGCCGGCCATGGAATATAGCCCATCTTTGGCCTTACTATACTTAATCCATCGGCTCTTGAGATGTATATATTTTTTGACAATGTATATATTATATAAAGTAATATAGCAGGACCTCTGTCCTTTTTCACCCTCAAAAGTTTATATGTTTTTTTGTCAGATGGTGGAAACAACCAACAGGGAGCGGATCATATCTGAATCCGGCTTTACCTTTGGTCCGGCTTATGATCATATCTGGATCTAGCCATGGTCACTTGGGGGCTTCCTGTTCAAATATAGGTCGTATCCGAACCAAAGAGAACATAGTTGTCGATACCCGCTTGATCGGCATACTGCCAAACCCACTTGGGGGCTTCTTGATCATATTTGAATCATAGCTTAACCCCTTTGGGTCTGACGTGGATCGTATACGAATCAGCGTCATTAAACAAATCTTATGGTCACTTGGGGGCTTCCTGTTCAAACATAGGTCATATTCGAACCAAAGAGAACATAGCTGTCGATACCCATTTGATCGGCATCACCAAGCCACTGGGGGCTATATGATCGTATCCGAATCTTAGCTTAACCCCTTTGGAACGGTTTACTGATCATATTCGAATCAGAAGCCAGTAAATTATTTTGACTATCCTGAGAACTTGTGAAAGCATTATGAGATGTTTTTTGTCTTTCCGGTTTAATATTGATCACACCAGGGTGTTAAGTACCAGGTGAGCATCAAGTCAGCAGGAAAGATTATCCAAGGATCGCAGGTATGCTATTATTCTTATGCTTAGCAAAGTATAGTCAGGAACCAGTCTATTTATGCTGTTTTTTGGTTTGTGTTCCGGGTTATCAATACTTTTCGTGACCCCGGACGCGATAAACTGCCAAGGGATTTTTGCTTGTTTTATGTGCAGAATAAGGCAAGCAAAATTAACACGCCAAGGAAATCACAGTCAGAAATATATAGCAGTGGCGGCTTACGAAAGTGTTAAAGCGCTAGGAACATGCGCGAAGGCATGACAAACATTGGAAAGTTTTTTCTACCCTATTGCAAGACTCCCCGAGTCTGAATAAATGAAGCATTGTTTTTTGCAAAACACATGGCGATTCACTCCTTCGGCGGGCTTGAAGTCTCCGGGTTATCCTTCTCCGCTTCTCCGTCGGCTATTTTGTCTTGGAAAGTTGACGAGGCCCAGTCAATGCCGCTCAAAGATTCATACTCAACTTCATCATCTATTAAACCGGCTGGGTCCACTTCAGGGGCAAAAGTATGCTTACGAATTGGAGGGATCAGGCTGATTTGATCATATGGAGTGTTTGGAATTCTCCGGTTTTCACTGTCATAAGCCAGCGCATACTTGCTATGGTTAGTGTCGTTTCCAATAAGGGTTGACATGGGGCGTATGGCTTTGACGCAGGCGGTGAAATCATGGTCGTCAAATACAGAGCCGTCTTCCTTCAGACTTGGGTATCCAAGGACAAGGTCGGTCGGGTCTAGTTCTGGGAGCCATGCTTTAGCCCGGCTCAATGCGGCTACGGCTCCGGCTCTTGAGGACGCCCGCCTTAAGTCTTGGATCCGCTAAGGTAGGAAAGAGAGGCTCTTCAACACATCTTGCAGAAGGCAGGGAGGAGGGCTTGATAAGGCTACAACGGACAAAGCACGTTGTGACCCGGAGTACAGCTGTTCCACTAAGGTATAAACTGCTTTAAGCTTGATCAGCATGTTTTGTTTAAGGTTGGTACTCCCGGGGCCTGTGTGTACACAAGCATAACAGTCAGCCGGAAGTAATTATTACAATAGTCATTGAGAGGTTACAATGTTTGAGGTTTTGCACAGTAACTTACCGAAGATGGCTGAGACCATTTGAGATATCTGCCGTTTTAAGTCAGACAGCTCGGTTGTTGCCTCTGCAAGAGATGCTTCTGTTGTCTTGGCCCGACTCACCTGTGAAGCCTTCTCATTAGCCCAAGTTTTCTTCTCCGACTCAAAATTCTTCTTCGGCTTCTCATTTTCAGAGACACTGAATTCAAATTTGGAGTTAGCCTTCTGAGTCTCAAGTTCTTGAG
Organism: Triticum dicoccoides; assembly: GCF_002162155.2. Taxonomy (NCBI): domain Eukaryota; kingdom Viridiplantae; phylum Streptophyta; class Magnoliopsida; order Poales; family Poaceae; genus Triticum; species Triticum dicoccoides. Next base: position 118,041,077 of record NC_041393.1, on the reverse strand, counting down.
TTTCCAGACGACTCTTCAGGACAGCAAGCTCTGATTCAAACTGACTTATGGTGGCCTGCATTGACACCAGGTTATGGTAAGGATTATAGTAAGGTAACATTTAAGTCTCAAGCACTTTACAAGTAAAGATACTTGACACTTGGGGGCTAATGTATGTTGAAGAATTTTAAACTTATCATACATGGTCACGCATATTAAGTCTTAAGCACTCTACAAGTAAAGATACTTGACACTTGGGGACTAATGTATATTGCAAATTTACAACTATCATGTTATAACCGGGTTAAATATATTCTCTTTGAACCGGTTCAATTAATAAGTAAAGCAGATTTCTAAGTCTACAGCATATTTATTCGTAAGCGATAGACTTGGGGGCTGGTACAGTATGTAAGACTCAGGTAAAAAGTATAAGTTATACCTCAGATTTGTGATGTATTTGTTTTACCATGTCAATTTCCAGGTCACGGCTATTATGCACTTGATTCAGATAGCCCGAGACTATATCACCAATGCTTAAGTGAGTGTAATCAGTAATGTCCTGCTTGGCTTTTCAGCGTTCGGCAAGTTCTTCCTTGGCGGAACATTTGGCAAGGACGGTAGGCCGCCCTGGTTCAACAAACTGAGACCTCACAATCTCAACTTCCGGTTCATTTGTCTTGACCGGGCTAGGAGTCTCCGGGTCATTTGTGTTGAGAGTATCCTCAGCAGACGGATCAAAGGTTGGCACTGGAATATCAGAAGCCGGATCAGGCGGCGGCTGATGGCTAGAGCTGTCTGGAGCAGACGCATTAATCTCCGGTTCAGTTACAATCGGGTCTTGGGACGGCTTATTCTTCTTTGCCCTCTTGCTGGGTTTCACTTGCATGCTGTTAACAAAGGCAAGAGGATGAATACACAATCATGGGTAAAGTAAAGTTCAAGGTACATAAGGTTACATTACCCGGGAGCAGTTTTGAAAGCCGGCATGTTTGACTGCATGGATTCACCGGAATAAGGAGAGGTATCCTGATAGTTGGAGTCAGACGAATTGAGAGGATGACGAATTAAGCCCGCTAAAGGTAAAACAGAACGTAAGTCGGAGATAACCTCAGTCCAACGCTTCCTGGTTACGTCAGGTAAGCCGGAGGAGAGTTCCGCATCCTTATTGTTCCGGGTCTGCCTCTGGTTCTCAAGCTGTTGTTGCTTCAAAAGAAATTGAGGATCTTGGTAAGCAAGAGCATGTGAAAATCTTACTTTCCGGGTCACACTTCGGATCTTTTGCTTTGACAAAGGCTCTGAGTCAGAGGAGATTATAGTTACCTCTTCATTGGCTGCTTGACTATTCCCCGTATCCTCCTGAAGGGGTAGAATGTCAGACAGGTAATAACAAGGGAATTAAGAAAATTTAAAGATTACCTCTTCATCATCCGAAGAACTATCTTCCAATCTGAGTAAGTCGGAGGCGCTGGGTTTCTTCTTCTTTGAGGTTCCCGCCTTGGCGGCTTTCCTTTCAGCTTTTTTGGTTGTCCTAGCTTGTTTGGCAGCCTCATGGTCATATTTGACCTTCCAGAAGTTGTCATTGGCCTGTGGAAAAGGATAAGGAGTTATGAGTACCAAAAAAGGTATAATATAGCAAAAAGTATTTATTGCGATTGATAACTTACTGCAGGGGCCGGGTTATTCTTGCAAAAGGGAAGTAAGCCAAAGGCGTTACTCATCACAGTGCCCTCCTTCAGCAGCGACTGGGTCGTAGCATCTACCACATCATCTGGTAAGTCGTCAGGGCTATGGCGTAACGGCTCATCCTTTTCGCCTGTGTAAGTACACATTAAGCCGGAACGGCGGCTTAATGGAAGTATTCGCCACGTAACCCAGACTAGAACCAGATCGACGCCGTTTAAACCGTTTCCCAAGAGAGTTTTGATCTTCTTGATGGTGGGATTGAGAGGCAGACGTTCAACGGCCGTCAGTTTGTCTGCTAGCGGATGGTTGGATTCAAGGTGCAGGGCGCGAAAGCTGGGCAGAGGCTTCTCATCAGCCGGAGAAGTGTCCTGACAGTAGAACCACGTCTGGTTCCAAGATTTTGGGTGACTCGACAGCTCAGCATAAGGAAAAAGGCAGTCTCTCCATCGCTGGATCGAGATGCCGCCAAGCTCAAGACTGGGCCCGTTGGCACGTTCATTTTGCCGGTTCATATAGAAAAGTTCCTTGAACAAGAGCAGACTTGGCTCTTCTCCCAAGTACACCTCACAGAAGACTTGGAAATTACAAATATTTGACACGGAATTGGGTCCGATGTCTTGAGGTCTAAGGTCAAAGAAATTCAAAACCTCTCTGAAGAATTTTGACCCGGGAGGAGCGAATCCCCGGCTCAAATGATCTGTAAAAATTATTACCTCCCCATCTTTGGGTTGAGGCCTCTCTTCAGACGGGTCAGGGGCACGATAAGACATGACCTCCTTTTTTGGCAGATGGCCAGATTTCACGAACTCAGCCAGTTTACTTTTGGTGACTGTGGATGGGACCCAATTGCAGGTCACAGGGGCCTTGGTAGTCTTAGGAGCCATGACAACAATTGGCCTATGACAAAATAAGAAGATCCGGTTCAATTTTAACCCGGAAGAAATCTCTTAATTATTCAAGGTGGCGGCTTAATAAGGGGCCTAATGATATAAGGATGACTGTGCAACAATATTTAAGCCGCTACAAGTATCAAGAGCAGTTCAAAATTCTTCAGGTCATGAGGAGCAACTAAGGTTCTGTGTTGTTTATTTAAGCCGGACACCTTGACAGTTGTGTTTAAGGGCATTTACCAGAAGAAGTTTTCTGGGTGATAAAAACAAGTTTCACAGATGACGGCTATTATTCTGGATCAAATTATTGCTCTGAAAAGAAAAATTTCTAGACCTAAAAACAGGGCAGAGAAGTTCATACGCTCGAAGAGGGTTTCCAAACAAGGGAAATGAAATCTGTTTCTATGCAAGATAAACACAAACAATTACTGCAGCTGTTCTACGTGGTTTTTTGCGATCTAAACAGGGCATTGGAGGTAAAAACTAGCGAGGGTTTGCGTCGGGCGGTGATGAACACTGACGAACTCAACAAAGTTCCAATGCAGATCCAAGAAAGGGAAGCAGAGGAACTCATGGATGTGGACGAGTTGCGGAGGTTCGCTGTCGATTTCTGGTTAGAGTCAGGTTGATGCAGTGGCCTGAATCGGTGAAGACGAGGGGTTTGATGGCGGCGGCGGCGGAGCTCGAGAGGAAGCAGGAGGAAGAAGATGACTGAAAGAGGGAAGAGTGGAAGACCTAAGTCATGCCTATTTATAGGGAGAGGATAACTGAGACGATGCGGGAAAGGAGGAGATAAGAGTTATTATCCAGCGGCCCCGATGCCTCGATTTTCAGAACAGTCAATAAAGCAGATATCCGTTGAAGGATACGATGGAATAGAAAAGGAATTTAAGAGAGGATGACGTCACGCCGGGTTAACACGGATCCAGAAGATGATGTCATGGCGGGTTAAAGAAAACCTTCTGCATAGACAGAAGGCTGAAAATTTATTCTTTAAAGGTATTTTAAGACTGACATGAACAGGTTCAAATCAATCTGGGGCCTAATGTTGGGGATATAACTATTTGTGTAAGCCACCCAGGAGGGGCCGGGTTATGCAAAGAAGACTCAAGCCCAAGACCAAGCATGAAGACGGCGGTTCAATAGAGGGCTTAAGCCCATAGGAGACTTAAGGCCTGTTGTAGTAAACCGCCATAATGGCATGACTTGTATCATAAGGTAGTTTTAACTAGTCACCGAGCTGGACACTGTTATAAGCCGGCCGGGACTCTGTAGGCCACAGGGCGTCAACCCGTGTATATAAGGGGATGACCTGCTGGCGGCTTAGGGCAAGAAAGAACTCATCGAGAACCGGGCATAGCGTATCTCGCTCCCTGGTCATCGAAACATCAATACCAACCCAACTAGACATAGGCCTTACCTTCACTGCAAGGGGCCGAACTAGTATAAACCCTCTTGTGTCCTTTGTCCCGATTAACCCCTTCAAGCTTCCTAGTTGCGATGGCTCCACAACTAAGTCCTTTCACGAGGACATCTGACGTGACAATTCCACAACAGATAAGGACTATGAATTCTCTGTTGATCCTGAGATTATTACTTTAGTTGAATCCGATCCTTTCTATGGCACTGAATCTGAAACTGTTGTGGCACATCTTACCAAGTTGAATGATATAGCCACCTTGTTTACTAATGATGAGAAGTCTCGCTATTATTACATCCTTAAGATATTTCCGTTCTCATTAAAGGGTGATGCTAAAACTTGGTTTAATTCGCTTGATCCTGGTTGTGTGCGTAGTCCCCAGGATATGATCTATTACTTCTCTGCTAAATATTTCCCTGCTCATAAGAAACAAGCTGCCTTGCGGGAAATATATAATTTTGTGCAAATCGAAGAAGAGAGTCTCCCACAAGCTTGGGGAGGCTTCTCCGATTACTTAATGCTTTGCCTGATCATCCTCTTAAGAAAAATGAAATACTTAATATATTTTATAATGGACTAATTGATGCTTCCAAGGACTAGTTGGATAGTTGTGCTGGTTGTGTTTTCAGGGAAAGAACAGTCGACCAAGCTGAATTATTATTGAACAATATGTTGACAAATGAAAATAATTGGACTCTTCCTGACCCAATTCCTAAAGCAATTCCTGAACCAATTGAGCCAACTCCTGAGCCTATTCCAAAACCTACTCCGAAGAAGCGAGGTGTTCTATTTCTCAGTCCTGAAGTTATGCAAGAGGCAAAGAAATCAATGAAAGAAAAAGGTATTAAAGCTGAAGATGTTAAGAATTTACCTCCTATTGAAGAAATACATGGACTTAATATACCGCCTGTCGAAGAAACACACCGTCTTGATAACCCGACACAGGTAGTGAAGGTAAATTCTCTCTGTAGATATGATGAAGTTGAAATCTCGTCTACTAGATTTGCTAGCCAGTGCTTAGATGAATTTGATGATTTTATGGATAAACAAGCAAATTTCAATGATTATGTTAGTAGACAATTGAAGAATAATGCTTATATGATAGGACACTTGAGTGATTATATGTCTAGAGTTAAGGGTGAACTTAAACTCACTAGTAAACATGCTTCTATGGTTACCACTCAAGTTGAACAAGTACTTAAGGCTCAGAATGAATTGCTAGATGAACTAAATAATAAACATGATTTTGCTATCAGATTGGCTACTAGAACTGGTAAAATGACTCAGGAACCTTTGTACCCTGAAGGCCACCCTAAGAGGATTGAACAAGATTCTCAGAATAATAATCTAGATGCTCCTAGTTCCTCTAAGAAGAAGAAAAAGAAAAGTGGTAGGACTTTGCATGCTTCTAGTGAACCTAATGTAGAAAACCCTGAGAATCCTAATGATACTTCTATGTCTGATGCTGAAACACAATCCGGAGACGAACATGAACCTACTAATAATGCTAATAATGATGTTCATGTAGATGCTCAACCTAGTAATAACAATGATATAGAAGTTGAACCTGCTATTGATCTTGATAACCCACAATCAAGAAATCAATGTTATGATAAGAGAGATTTTGTTGCTAGGAAGCATGGTAGGGAAAGAGAACCATGGGTTCAGAAACCCATACCCATTCCTCCTAAACCATCCAAGACAAAGGATGAGGAGGATTTTGAGCGCTTTGCTGAAATGATTAGACCTATTTTCTTACGCATGCGCTTAACTGATATGCTTAAAACAAACCCTTATGCTAAATACATGAAAGATATCATTACAAATAAGAGGAAAATACCTGAAGCTGAAATCTCCACCATGCTTGCCAACTATACCTTTAAGGCTGGAATACCTAAGAAACTTGGTGATCCCAGAGTACCCACTATACCTTGCTCCACAAAAAGAAATTATGTTAAAACTGCCTTATGTGATTTAGGAGCTGGTGTTAGTGTTATGCCTCTTTCCTTGTACCGTAGACTTGAATTAAGTAAGTTGACACCTACTGAGATATCTTTGCAAATGGCTGACAAATCAACTGCTATACCTGTCGGCATTTGTGAGGACGTGCCTGTTGTTGTTGCGAATGTTACTATCTTAACAGACTTTGTCATTCTTGATATTCCTGAGGACGATAGTATGTCGATTATCCTTGGTAGACCCTTTTTAAATACTGCAGGTGCTATTATTGATTGCAACAAAGCCAATGTCACCTTTCATGTTAATGGAAATGAGCACACGGTACATTTTCTGAGGAAACAACCTCAAGTTCACAGTATAAACTCTATTGGGAAAATTCCATCAATTATATTTGGAGGTTTTGAATTTCCTCTTCCTACTGCAAAGAAAAAGTATGATATTATTATTATTGGGGATTTTCACATCCCCGTTGAGGTAACCTAGTGTCACTTCAAAATTTCTCCTGTTTTATGTAATTCGGAATGAGTTTGTTAACAAGACTTGATCAACCTTGTTGGTGGATTCCTTTTGATGATCATGAGATGGATGAAACTAGAAGGCATAACCTTGTGTACCCTCTCTTTACTTTCTGTTACTTAGAATAAATAAAGTAGAAATAGTATATTTTGTCTGTTTTTTGAATCATCTATGCAATAAAAAATATCCCGAAAATAAAAGTGCTCCAAATGCCCTGCAAATTTAGTATGATTTTTTATGGAATATTTGAGGATTTTAGGCACTGAGAACACTGCAGGGGGGTCAAGCACCTGGCCACGGGGGTGGAGGGCGCGCCCCCTCTCTCTGGGCGCGCCCCCTATCTTGTGGGCCCATGGTGGACCCCCTCCACTTATTCCTGCATCCACACACTCCATCTTCCTGCTAAAAAATCCCCATCCAGCTCAAGCACGAGTTCTAGCTCACTTTTCTGCGATTTTCAATCTCCTTGCTCAAAGCTCCATTTGCAAAACTGCTTTGGGAGATTGTTGCTTGGTATGTGACTCCTCCTTTGGTCCAATTAGTTTTTGTTCTAGTGCTTTATTCATTGCAAATTCTTGCTGCCTTGGTGACCCTATTCTTGAGCTTGCATGTTAAATTTATGAGGTCCCAAGTAATTCTAATGCATGATATAGGCTCTAGGCACTTGTAGGAGTAGTTGCTATCAATCTTGTTCGGTTTGATTTACTTTTATTTTGAAGTTACCAAAAATTTCAGAGTTTGCAGAAAAAGATGAAGTGGTGGCTCTTGAGGGGCTCTTCTAGCCAAGCCTCCAAGGATAAGCAAGCTAAGGAGAAAGAAAAGGCCAAGTATAATCTTCCTCGCATAGCGGAAGTAAGGCCTTGTGAGTGGCCATGTGATAATTTCTTGAGAGCAGCCGGGATTTATGAAGACTTTTATTCTTTGGCTGAAAATGCTGGCCTCATCCACTTCCTCCACGACCGGATCAAACAGTATCTCTTACTTACCAATACTTTCGTGCAAAACTTTTATTATCATCCTAAGAATTCACCTCCTTCAGTATCTTTTCATTTATATGATGAGGCTAAGGAAATGTCATTACGTAATTTTTGCGCGATTTGTAGAATACCCTTTCAGGGTAGCTTAGGTGAACCACATCGTAAAGATGTGGAGGGTTTCATTGATACTATTATTATAGGGGAACCGAAGAAGGGTTCCGATGCAAGAATCACTAGCATACACTTTCCTGTTTTACTCTACTTTGCCATATTTGCTAGTCGATGCTTAATTGGTCATGGAAATAGTGGAAACTTCAATGTTCCTAATATTGTTATTCTACTCCATGCCTTATTTGGTGATAACACTTTTAGTATGGGAGCCGTTATTGCTAAACGGTTAAGTCTAAACCATACAAAGGGCCCCATCTTTGGAGGCATCTATGCTGCACGCCTTGCTAAATACTTCGAGATGCCTATCAGAAATGATGAGGAAGAGGAGACATCTTTGCCTCTTACCTTTTTAGATTACAGGAGCATGATAGCACGTGAGTTTATTGTTTACAATGATGATAAGATGCTCCTGTATAACCTGAGATTTAATAAGAAACACAATGAGATTATTACCCTACCTGCACCTTCTTTGTTTGAATTAACTGCAGGTCATTACCATGTCTCGCCAGAAGCAGTGTCGCATACCGAGGCCAGACATCAGCTCCAGAACCTGAGCCAGAACCACCACTGGACCCATATCGTCCATCATCTTATCAGTGGGATTCGAAGGAGATCTCCAGCCGGTGGCAGTACGATGACACTCCTCAGTACAACGGGGAGAGTAGCCGCTATCCATGGCCATAGACCAACTTAGGCCAAAAGCCTAAGCTTGGGGGAGTACGTATTTCTCACCGACTTTACATTCATGTTCACACACTATTCTAGTTGTCGGTGCTCATACTCTTTCATTGTATTATCCATGTTAGTTTAAATTCTTTTTCTAGTTTCTTCTCGTGTGTTTAATAAACTTCAAGAAAAACCAAAAAAATTAGTTAGTTTAATTTCCATGCCTGTAGTAATAATTAAAAGAAAACCCAAAAAGATTTCTCGCTTTTCTTTTACTTGTTGGGAGCTTTCCCGTGTAAATAGTTTTATTTCTTTCCTTTCCTTTGGGGGTCGAGAGAAGAAGATCATAATGAAAATGCTTAGTGTCTCTCATATACATGATTGGTGATTTAAATTAGAGCCATATTACTTTGTCTTCTCTCTTGAAATGAATGCTTGCAGATTCCAGCATAGTCCAATGCACGTACACTCTTATTATTATACACACCATTCGGTCGTGCTAGTGAAAGGCAATAATGATGATATATAATGGACTGGTTGAGATGAGAGAAGCTGGTATGAACTCGACCTCTCTTGTTTTTGTAAATATGATGAGTTCATCATTCCTGATTCAGCCTATTATGAATAAACATGTTTGCAATGACATTTAGAGATTATAGTTTCTTATGCCATGCTTAATTAGCTATGAGTTATAATGGTTTACCTTGCGTGCCAACATGGTATTAAAATGATTGTGATGTGGTATAATGAGATGGTATCCCCCTTTGAATGAATTGAGTGACTCGACTTGGCACATGTTCACGCATGTAGATGAAACAAAATCAACATAGCCTTCACGATATTTATTTTCATGGTGGATTATATCCTACTCATGCTTGCACCTAGTGTAGATTAATTTTAATGCATGTTCATGACTGTTGTCGCTCTCTCAGTTGGTCGCTTCCCAGTCTTTTGCTAGCCTTCACCTGTACTTAGCGGGAATACTGCTTGTGCATCCAACTCCATGAACCCCAAATTTATTCCATATGAGTCCACTATACCTTCCTATATGCGGTATTTACCTGCCGTTCCAAGTAAATTTGTATGTGCCAAACTCCAAACCTTCAAATGAAATTTTGTTTTGTATTCTCGAGCAGCTCATGTATCAACTAGGGTTGTCTATATCTTCCATGCTAGGTGGGTTATTCTCAAGAGGAGTGGACTCCGCTCCTCATTCACAAGAAAATGGCTGGTAACCGGGATGCCCAGTCCCATGGTCAAAAAGATCAAAGCAAATCAAAATAATTAAACAAAACTCCCCCAGGATTGTTGTTAGTTGGAGACCCTTGTTGTTTCGAGCAAGCCATGGATTGATGCTTGTTGGTGGTGGGGGAGTATAAACTTTTACCATTCTGTTTGGGAACCGCCTATAATGCATGTAGTATGGAAGATATCGCCATCTCATAGTTGTTGCATTGACAGTGAAAGTATGCCGCTCAAAATGTTATTTATCTCTCTATTTTAAAATCGAGCTCTGGCACCTCTACAAATCCATGCTTCCCTCTGTGAAGGGCCTATCTATTTACTTTTATGTTGAGTCATCACCCTCTTATTAAAAAGCACCCACTGGAGAGCACACTATCATTTACATGTATTACTATTAGTTTATATTGGGTATGACTTGACTAGATCTCTTTTACCATGAATTACAATGTTTAGTCAGTCCTTGATCTTTAAAGGTGCTCTGCATTTGTGTTTTGCGGTCTCAGAAAGGGCTAGCGAGATACCATCTTGTTATGTCATATTATGATTGCTTTGAGAAAGTGTTGTCATCCAAGTTTTATTATTATTTCTTGCTAGCTGATTATGTTATTGATATGAGTAAATATGAGACCTAAGTGTTGTTGTGAATGTGGTTAGTGCATAATATTTGTTGAAACCTTGAATGCTGGCTTTACATATTTACAACAACAAGAGCAAACAAAGTTTGTAAAAGTTTTTCTTTATCACTTTCAGTTTATCAAACTGAATTGCTTGAGGACAAGCAAAGGCTTAAGCTTGGGGGAGTTGATATGTCTCCAACGTATCTACTTTTCCAAACACTTTTGCCCTTGTTTTGGACTCTAACTTGCATGATTTGAATGGAACTAACCCGGATTGACGTTGTTTTCAGCAGAACTGCCATGGTGTTATTTTTGTGCAGAAACAAAAGTTCTCGGAATGACCTGAAAATCCACGGAGATAAGTTTTGGAAAATATAAAAAATACTGGCAACAGATGAAGGCCAGGGGCCCACACCCTATCCACGAGGGTGGGGGGGCGCCCCCTCCCCCTGGGCACGCCCCCTATCTCGTGGGCCCCCTGCTACTCCACCGACCTCAACTCCAACTCCATATATTCCGTTTCACGGATAAAAAAATTAGAGAGGAAGTTTCATCATGTTTTACGATACGGAGCCGCCGCCAAGCCCTAATCTCTCTCGGGAGGGCTAATCTGGAGTCCGTTCGGGGCTCCGGAGAGGGGGATTCGTCGTCGTCATCATCATCAACCATCCTCCATCATCAATTTCATGATGCTCACCGCCGTGCGTGAGTAATTCCATCATAGGCTTGCTGGACGGTGATGGGTTGGATGAGATTTACCATGTAATCAAGTTAGTTTTGTTAGGGTTTGATCCCTAGTATCCACTATATTCTGAGATTGATGTTGCTATGACTTTGCTATGCTTAATGCTTGTCACTACGGCCTGAGTGCCATGATTTCAGATCTGAGTCTATTATGTTTTCATGAATATATGTGAGTTCTTGATCCTATCTTGCAAGTCTATAGTCACCTATTACGTGTTATGATCCGACAACCCCGAAGTGACAATAATCAGGATACTTCTCGATGATGACCGTAGTTTGAGGAGTTCATGTATTCACTATGTGTTAATGCTTTGGTCCGGTACTCTATTAAAAGGGGGCCTTAATATCCCTTAGTTTCCACTAGGACCCCGCTGCCACGGGAGGGTAGGACAAAAGATGTCATGCAAGTTCTTTTCCATAAGCACATATGACTATATTCGGAATACATGCCTACATTACATTGATGAACTGGAGCTAGTTCTGTGTCACCCTATGTTATAACTATTACATGAGGAATCACATCCGACATAATTATCCATCACTGATCCAATGCCTACGAGCTTTTCTTATATTGTGCTTTGCTTATTTACTTTTCCGTTGCTACTGTTACAATCACTACAATACTGTTATCTTTACTTTTGCCACTGTTACCATTACTATCATACTACTTTGCTACTAAACACTTTGTTGCAGATACTAAGTTATCCAGGTGTGGTTGAATTGACAACTCAACTGCTAATACTTAAGAATATTCTTTGGCTCCCCTTGTGTCTTATCAATAAATTTGGGTTGAATACTCTACCCTCGAAAGCTGTTGCGATCCCCTACACTTGTGGGTTATCACGCATTCTCACGCGCCTTCAGCCACCTCCTCAACCGTGATCCTCACTTCGACTTTGATGTTGTGTTATCCCCCGTGCCCCCGGTTATTCAGGACAACCTGGACGGGTGGGTGGATGACCATGTGCACGCCTTGGTAGCAGAATTTGCTCCGGAGGACGACACGGTCGTGATCGCGGCCGAAGAAGATGGCGTGGGTGGCGATGACGAGGAGGATAGCAGCCACGACACAAGCAGCGCGGACGGAGGTGATGAAGAAGGCGCGCCCAGCTAGGCTCGTGTTTGTTTTCACTTTGACCTGTATGACAAAGAACTTGAAGGCATCCTTGTGAGAGCATTTTGAAAAGGGGTGCCCCTTATGATGTATGAGATTGTGAAATGCTTTTGAAATGGCACCCGGAGAGCGTCTCAGCAGGGCTGCGGACTCCCAAGCAAGGCAGTCGTTATGACTTATCTTTGGTTATGCGGGTTTCGGGTGAGCCCTAGTGTCGCAGCGACATTTCTCCTCTTGAGGTTAACTTGTCGTGAGCTCGCGAGGTTCTGTGCTTCCCGAGGGGCCTGCTGGCCTGCCCTAGAGTGCCTCGTGAGGAACCAACTGCGAGACCGTGGCAAGGTGGGCACACGTGGCGACCGCACCCTTGAGATCCTAGTGGGGGGGACGATCGACGTCAGCGCATGCACCATACCTAGCCCCCACTCGCGAGGCGCTTGAGGGCAGGGCAATGATACGTCTCCAACATATCTATATTTTTTTATTGTTCCATGTTATTATATTACCCGTTTTGGATGTTTATGGGCTTTACTATACACCTTTATATCATTTTTGGGACTAACCTACTAACCGGAGGCCCAACCCAAATTGTTGTTGTTTTGCATATTTCAATATATATCGAAGGAATATCAAACGGAGTCCAAACGGAATGAAACCTTCGGGAGCGATCTTTTTGGAACAAACGCAATCCAGGAGACTTGGAGTGGACGTTAAGAAGCATCCGAGGAGGCCACGAGGGTGGTCGGCGTGCCCTAGGGGGGTGGGCGCGCCCCCTGCCTCGTGGGCCCCTCGTAGCTCACCTGACTGACTTACTTTGCCTATATATATCTATGTACCCCGAAAACATCCAGGAGCACCACGAAACACTTTTTCCACCGCCACAACCTTCTGTACCCGTGAGATCCCATCTTGGAGCCTTTTCCGGTGCTCCGTCGGAGGGGGAATCGATCATGGAGGGCTTCTACATCATCGCCAAGGCCTCTCCGATGAGTTGTGAGTAGTTTACCACAGACCTTCAGGTCCATATTTATTCGCTAGATGGCTTTTTCTCTCCCTTTGAATCTCAATACAAAGTTCTCCTCGATCTTCTTGGAGATCTATTTGATGTAACTCTTTTTGCGGTGTGTTTGTCGAGATCCGATGAATTGTGGGTTTATGATCAAGTTTATCTATGAGAAATATTTGAATCTCCTCTGAATTCTTTTATGTATGATTGGTTATCTTTGTAAGTCTCTTTGAATTATCAGTTTGGTTTGGCCTATTAGATTGATATTTCTTGCAATGGGAGAAGTGCTTAGCTTTGGGTTCAATATTGCAGTGTCCTTTCCCAGTGACAGCAGGGGCAGCAAGGCACATATTGTATTGTTGCCATCGAGGATAAAAAGATGGGGTTTATATCATATTGCTTGAGTTTATCCCTCTGCATCATGTCATCTTGCTTAATGCGTTACTCTATTCTTATGAACTTAATACTCTAGATGCAGGCAGGAGTCGGTCGATGTATGGAGTAATAGTAGTAGATGCAGGCAGGAGTCGATCTACTTGTTGCGGACGTGATGCCTATATACATGATCATGCCTAGATATTCTCATAACTATGCACTTTTCTATCAATTGCTCGACAGTAATTTGTTCACCCACCGTAATACTTATGCTATCTTGAGATAAGCCACTAGTGAAACCTATGGCCCCCGGGTCTATTTTCTATGATATAAGTTTCCAATCTACTTTATTTATTAATCTTTACTTTTCAATCTATATCATAAAAATACCAAAAATATTTATCTTATCTTATTATCGATCTCACTTTCGCAAGTGGCCGTGAAGGGATTGACAACCCCTTTATCACGTCGGTTGCGAGGTTCTTGTTTGTTTGTGTAGGTACGAGGGACTTGCGTGGAGCCTCCTACTAGATTGATACCTTGGTTCTCAAAAACTGTGGGAAATACTTACGCTACTTTGTTGCATCACCCTTTCCTCTTCAAGGGAAAAACCAACGCATGCTCAAGAGGTAGCAAGAAGGATTTCTGGCGCCGTTGCCGGGGACGTCTTCGCTCAAGTCAAGACATACCAAGTACCCATCACAAACTCATCTCCCATGCATTACATTATTTGCCATTTGCCTCTCGTTTTCCTCTCCCCCACTTCACCCTTGCCATTTTGTTCGCCCTCTCTTTTTCGTTCGCCTCTTTTTCGCTTGTCTCTTATGTGCTTGTGTGTTGGATTGCTTGTCATGATGGCTCAAGATAATACTAAATTGTGTGATTTTTCCAATACCAATAATAATGATTTCCTTAGCACTCTGATTGCTCCTCTTAATGATGTTGAATCTTGTGAAATCAATGTTGCTTTGTTGAATCTTGTTATGAAAGATCAATTCTTCGGCCTTCTTAGTGAATATGCCGCTACTCATCTAAACAACTTTGTTGGTTTGTGTGTTATGCAAAAGAAGAAGGATATGGATAATCATATTGTTAAATTGAAGTTATTTCCGTTTTCTCTTAGAGATCATGCTATAAAACTTGGTTTTCTTCTTTGCCTAAAAATAGTATTGATTCATGGAATAAGTGCAAAGATGATTTTATCTCTAAGTATTTTCCTCCCGCTAAGATCATCTCTCTTAGAAACAGTATTATGAATTTTAAGCAACTTGATCATGAGCATGTTGCACAATCTTGGGAGAGGATCAAATTAATGATACGTAATTGCCCTACACATGGTTTGAATTTATGGATGATCATACAAAAAATTTATGCCGGATTGAATTTTGCTTCTAGAAATCTTTTAGATTCGGCCGCAGGAGGCACTTTTATGGAAATCAATTTAGGAGAGGCTACTAAACTCCTAGATAATATTATGGTTAATTATTCTCAATGACACACCGAAAGATCTACTAGTAAAAAAAGTTCATGCGATAGAAGAAATTAATGTTTTGAGTGGAAAGATGGATGAACTTATGAAATTGTTTGCTACTAAGAGTGCTCCTATTGATACTAATGATATGCCTTTGTCTACTTTGATTGAGAATAATAATGAATCTATGGATAAGAATTTTGTTGGTAGGAATAATTTTGGCAACAACGCGTATAGAGGAAACTTTAATCCTAGGCCGTTTCCTAGTAATTCCTCTAATAATTATGGTAATTCCTACAATAACTCTTATGGAAATTTTAATAAGATGCCCTCTGATTTTGAGATTAGTGTTAAAGAATTTATGAATTCTCAAAAGAATTTCAATGCTTTGCTTGAAGAAAAATTGCTTAAAATTGATGAATTGGCTAGGAACATGGATAGAATTTCTCTTGATGTTGATTCTTTGAAACTTAGATCTATTCCACCTAAGCATGATATCAATGAGTCTCTCAAAGCCATGAGAATTTCCATTGATGAGTGCAAAGAAAGAACGACTAGGATGCGTGCTAAGAAAGATTGCTTTGTCAGAGCGTGTTCTGCTAGTTTTCATGAAAATAATGATGAAGATCTAAAAGTGATTGATGTGTCTCCTATTAAATCTTTGTTTTACAATATGAATCTTGATAATGATGGAACTGGAGATGAATCAACTTTAGTTAAAAGGCGTTCCAATGATTCGGAGTTTTTAGATCTTGATGCTAAAATTGGTAAAAGTGGGATTGAAGATGTCAAAACTTTACATAGCAATGAACCCACTATTTTGGATCTCAAGGAATTTAATTATGATAATTGTTATTTAATAGATTGTATTTCCTTGTTACAATCTGTGTTTAATTCTCCTCATGCTTATAGCCAAAATAAAGCTTTTACTAAACATATCGTTGATGCTTTGATGCAATCATATGAATAAAAACTTGAATTAGAAGTTTCTATACCTAGAAAACTTTATGATGAATGGGAACCTACTATTAAAACTAAAATTAAAGATCATGAATGCTATTCTTTGTGTGACTTGGGTGCTGGTGTTTCCACGATTCCAAAAACTTTATGTGATGTGCTAGGTTTCCGTGAATTTGATTATTGCTCTTTAAACTTGCACCTTGCGGATTCCACTATTAAGAAACCTATGGGAAGCATTAACGATGTTCTTATTGTTGCAAATAGGAATTATGTGCCCATAGATTTTATCGTTCTTGATATAGATTGCAATCTTTCATGTCCTATTATTCTTGGTAGACCTTTCCTTAAAACGATTGGTGCAATTATTGATATGAAGGAAGGAAATATTAGATTCCAATTTCCACTAAGGAAAGGCATGGAACACTTTCCTAGAAAGAAAATCAAATTAACTTATGAATCTATTATGAGGGCCACTTATGAATTGAATGCCAAAGATGACAATACTTAGATCTATTCTCGCTTTTATGCCTAGCTAGGTGCGTTAAACGATAGCGCTTGTTGGGAGGCAACCCAATTTTATTTTTTGTTCCTTGCTTTTTGCTCCTGTTTAGTAATAACTATTTTATCTAGCCTCTGTTTAGATGTGGTTTTATGTTTTAATTAGTGTTTGTGCCAAGTAGAACCTATAGGATCATCTTGGGTGAAAGTTAATTTGATTTTGCTGAAAAACAGAAACTTTTGCACTCACAAGAAAATATCTAATAAATCACAGAAGCGTGATTTTGAGTTGATTCTTTTTGAGGTAGATCAATAGACAAATTGCCTAGGACTTACTATTTTGGTAGGATTTTTAGAGTTCCAGAAATATTCGAAAGTTACAGATTGCTACAGACTGTTCTGTTTTTGACAGATTCTGTTTTTCCTGTGTTGTTTGCTTATTTTGATGAATCTATGGCTAGTATCGGGGGGTATGAACCATAGAGAAGTTGGAATACAGGAGGTTTAACACCAATATAAATAAAGAATGAGTTCATTATAGTACCTTCAGTGGTGGTTTTTATTTCTTGCACTAACGGAGCTCATGAGATTTCCTGTTGAGTTTTGTGTTGTGAAGTTTTCAAGTTTTGGGTAAAGATTTGATGGACTATGGAATATGGAGTGGCAAGAGCCTAGGATTGGGGATGCCCATGGCAACCCAAGATATTCAACAATATCCACTACGTGCCTCAGCACTCATTGGACTGCACACATCAAAATGTATTACTTCCAACAAGTTACTTTCTTGTTCCATCTTACTGAAAAACGAGGCCTTTCAGTCATCTTGCCCATGTGGTATGATTTGCATGTCTCAAGTGATTCAAAATCAAGTGAGTCCAAACGATCCATCTGTATGGAGTTTCTTCATGCATATATATCAATGGACGTGGTTCGCATGTCTCAACCTTTTCAAAAAACGAGTGAGTCCAAAGACCCATCAACATGGAGCTTCTTCATGCGTTCTATACCAGTATGACTCAAATGGAAGTGCCACAAGTATGTGGTACTATCATTACTATCGTATATCTTTTGGCATGACCATGTGTATCACTACGATCGAGATTCAATAAACCATTCATGAGTAACCATTATTCTCCTTAAATGAAAAACCGTATTGCGATAAACATAATCCAATCATGTCTATGCTCAACGCAAACACAAAATAACAATTATTTAGGTTTAACATCAATCTCGATGGTAGAGGGAGCATGCGATGCTTGATCACATCAACCTTGGAAACACTTCCAACACACATCGCCATCTCACCTTTAGCTAGTCTCCGTTTATTCCGTAGCTCTTTTATTTCGAGTTACTAACACTTAGCAACTGAACCGGTATCTTAATACCCTGGTGCCACTAGGAGTACTAGTAAAGTACACATTTAATATAATGTATATCCAATATACTTCTCTCAACCTTGCCAGCCTTCTGATCTACCAAGTATCTAGGGTAGTTCTGCTTCAGTGACCGTTCCCTCATTACAGAAGCACTTAGTCTCGGGTTTGGGTTCAACCTTGGGTTTCTTCACTAGAGCAGCAATTGATTTGTCATTTCATGAAGTATCCCTTCTTGCCCTCGCCCTTCTTGAAACTAGTGGTTTTACTGACCATCAACAATTGATGCTCCTACTCGATTTCTACTTTCGCGGTGTCAAACATCGTGAATTGCTCAAGGATCATCATGTATATCCCTGATATGTTATAGTTCATCAAGAAGCTCTAATAGCTTGGTGGCAGTGACTATGGAGAATCATCACTATCTCATCTGGAAGATTAACTCCCACTCGATTCAAGTGATTGTAGTACTCAGAAAATCTGAGCACATGCTCAACGATTGAGCTTTTCTCCCTTAGTTTGCAGGATAAGAAACTCGTCGGAGGTCTCATACCTATTGATGTGTGCACGAGCTTGAAATCCCAATTTCAGCCCTTGGAACATCTCATATGTTCTGCGACGTTTCAAAATCGTCTTCGGCGCCTCAATTCTAAACCGTTTAACATTACTGAACTATCACGTAGTCATCAGAACTTGCATGTCAGATATTCGCAACATCCACAGACAACATTCGAGGTTCAACACATCGAGCGGTGCATTAAGGACATAAGCCTTCTGCGCAGCAATGAGGACAATCCTAAGTTTACGGACCCAATCCTCATAATTGCTACTATCAACTTTCAACTAAATTTTCTCTAGGAACATATCTAAAACAGTAGAACTAAAGCGCGAGCTTACGACATAATTTGCAATGACCTTTTGACTATGTTCATGATAACTAAGTTCATCTAATCAAATTATTCAATGAACTCCCACTCAGATAGACATCCCTCTAGTCATCTAAGTGATACATAATCCGAGTCAACTAGGCCGTGTCCGATCATCACGTGAGACGGACTAGTCATCATCGGTGAACATCTTCATGTTGATCGTATCTACTATACGATTCATGCTTGACCTTTCGGTCTCTTGTGTTCCGAGGCCATGTCTGTACATGCTAGGCTCGTCAAGTCAACCTAAGTGTTTCGCGTATGTAAATATGGCTTACACACGTTGTATGTGAATGTTAGAATCTATCACACCCGATCATCACGTGGTGCTTCGAAGCAACGATCTTTCGCAATGGTGCACAGTTAGGGGGAACACTTTCTTGAAATTATTATGAGGGATCATCTTATTTACTACCATCGTTCTAAGCAAATAAGATGCATAAACATGATAAACATCATATGCAATCAAATAGTGACATGATATGGCCAATATCATTTTGCTCCTTTTGATCTCCATCTTCGGGGCTCCATGATCATCATCGTCACCGGCATGACACCATGGTCTCCATCATCATGATCTCCATCATCGTGTCTTCATGAAGTTGTCTCGCCAACTATTACTTCTACTACTATGGCTAACAGTTTAGCAATAAAGTAAAGTAATTACACGGCATTATTCAATGACACGGAGGTCATACAATAAATTAAGACAACTCCTATGGCTCGTGCGGGTTGTCATACTCATCGACATGCAAGTCATGATTCCTATTACAATAACATGATCAATCTCATACATCACATATATATCATTCATCACATCCTTTTGGCCATATCACATCACACGGCATATGCTGCAAAAACAAGTTAGACGTCCTCTAATTGTTGTTGCAAGTTTTTACGTGGCTGCTATAGGTTTCTAGCAAGAATGTTTCTTACCTATGCCAAATCCACAACGTGATATGCCAATTGATATTTACCCTTCATAAGCACCCTTTTCATCGAACCCAATCCGACTAAAGTGGGAGAGACAGACACCCGCTAGCCACCTTATGCAACTAGTGCATGTCAGTCGGTGGAACCTGTCTCACGTAAGCGTACGTGTAAGGTCGGTCCGGGCTGCTTCATCCCACGATGTCGCCGAATCAAGATAAGACTAGTAGTGGCAAGTAAATTGACAAAATCGACACCCACAACAACTTGTGTCCTACTCGTGCATAGAAACTATGCATAGACCTAGCTCATGATGCCACTGTTGGGGAACGTAGCAGAAATTCAAAATTTTCTACGCATCACCAAGATCAATCTATGGAGATTCTAGCAACAAGAGAGAGGGGAGTGTATCTTTACACCCTTCAAGATCGCGATGTAGAAGCGTTGCAAGAACACGGTTGGTGGAGTCGTTCATGAAGCGATTCAGATCGCGGCCGAATCCGATCTAAGCACCGAATAACGGTGCCTCCGTGTTTAACACACGTGCAGCCCGGAGACGTCTCCCATGCCTTGATCCAGCAAGGAGAGAGGGAGAGGTTGAGGAAGACTCCATCCAGCAGCAACACAACGGCATGGTGGTGATGGAGGAGCATGGCACTCCAGCAGGGCTTTGCCAAGCACTACAAGAGACGAGGAATGAGAGGAGTAGGGCTGCGCCGGGAGAGAGGGAAACTCTTGTGCCTGGCAGCCCCAAAACCCCCCACTATATATAGGGGAAGGGGAGAGGGGGATGGCCCCCCTCTAGATCCCATCTAGAGGGGGGCGACGGCCAGGAGGGGAGGATTGCCCCCCAAGCAAGGTGGAGGAGCCCCCCTCCCCTAGGGTTCTCAACCCTAGGCGCCTTTGGCCCTTGGGGAGGGGCGCACCAGCCCACTAGGGGCTGGTTCCCTCCATATTCAGCCCATCAAGTCCCCTGGGGCAGGTGGCCCCACCCGGTGGACCTTCGGACACCTTTTGGTGGTCCCGGTACAATACCGATAACCCCCGAAACTATTCCGGTGACTGAAACTGGACTTCCCATATATAAATCTTTACCTCCGGACCATTCTGGAACTCCTCGTGATGTCCGTGATCTCATCCAGGACTCCAAACAACATTCGGTAACCACATACAAACTTCCCTTATAACCCTAGCGTCATCGAACCTTAAGTGTGTAGATCCTACGGGTTCGGGAATCATGCAGACATGACCGAGACACCTCTCCGGCCAATAACCAACAGCGGGATCTGGATACCATGTTGTCTCCCACATGTTCCACGATGATCTCATCGGATGAACCACGATGTCAAGGATTCAAGCAATCCCGTATGCAATTCCCTTTGTCAATCGGTACGTTACTTGCCCGAGATTCGATCGTCGGTATCCCAATACCTCCTTCAATCTCGTTACCGGCAAGTCACTTTATTCATTCTGTAATGCATGATCCCGTGACTAACTACTTAGTCACATTGAGCTCATTATGATGATGCATTACCGAGTGGGCCCAGAGATACCTCTCCGTCATACGGAGTGACAAATCCCAGTCTCGATTCATGCCAACCCAACAGACACTTTCGGAGATACCTGTAGTGCACCTTTATAGTCACCCAGTTACGTTGTGACGTTTGGTACACCCAAAGCACTCCTACGGTATCCGGGAGTTACACAATCTCATGGTCTAAGGAAATGATACTTAACATTAGAAAAGCTTTAGCAAACGAACTACACGATCTTGTGCTATGCTTAGGATTGGGTCTTGTCCATCACATCATTCTCCTAATGATGTGATCACGTTATCAGTGACATCCAATGTCCATGGTCAGGAAACCATAACCATCTATTGTTCAACGAGCTAGTCAACTAGAGGCTCACTACGGACATGTTGCGGTCTATGTATTCACACATGTATTACGGTTTCCAGCTAATACAATTATAGCATGAACAATAGACAATTATCATGAACAAGGAAATACAATAATAGCCATTTTATTATTGCCTCTAGGGCATATTTCCAAGGGGCTATTATCATGAACGTATCTATAACTTTTGATTGTTCCATGCTATTATATTATCCGTTTTGGATGTTTATGGGCTTTACTTTACACTTTATATCATTTTTGGGACTAACCTACTAACCGGAGGCCCAGCCCGAATTGTTGTTTTTTGCCTATTTCAGTGTTTCAAACAAAAGGAATATCAAACGGATTCCAAACGGAATGAAACCTTCGGAAGTGATCTTTTTGGAACAAACGCAATCCAGGAGACTTGGAGTGGATGTCAAGCAGCGAACGAGGCGGCCACGAGGGTGCCCGGCGTGCCCTAAGGGGGTGGTCCCCCCCACCACCCTTCTGGGCCCCTCGTGGCTCCCCTGACCTACCTCCTTCGCATATATATATCCACGTACCCCGAAAACATCCAGGAGCACCACAAAAACCTTATTCCACCGCCTCAACCTTCTGTATCCGCGAGATCCCATCTTGGAGCCTTCATCGGCGCTCCACCGGAGGGGGAATCGACCATGGAGGGCCTCTACATCATCTCCAAGGCCTCTCTGATGAGTTGTGAGTAGTTTACCACAGACCTTCGGGTCCATAGTTAATAGCTATATTGCTTCTTCTCTCTATTTGAATCTCAATACAAAGTTCTCCTCGATCTTCTTGGAGATCTATTCGATGTAACTCTTTTTGCGGTGTGTTTGTCGAGATCCGATGAATTGTGGGTTTATGATCAAGTTTATCTATGAGAAATAATTGAATCTTCTCTGAATTCTTTTATGTGTGATTGGTTATCTTTGCAAGTCTCTTCGAATTATCAGTTTGGTTTGGCCTACTGGATTGATCTTTCTTGCAATGGGATAAGTGCTTAGCTTTGGGTTCAATCTTGTGGTGTCCTTTCCCAGTGACAGCAGGGGCAGCAAGGCACATATTGTATTGTTGCCATCGAGGATAAAAAGATGGGGTTTATATCATATTTCTTGAGTTTATTCCTCTACATTATGTCATCTTGCTTAATGCGTTACTCTGTTCTTATGAACTTAATACTCTATATGCAGTCAGGAGTCGGTCGATGTGTGGAGTAATAGTAGTAGATGCAGAATTGTTTCGATCTACTTGTTACGGACGTGATGCCTATATACATGATCATGCCTAGATAATCTCATAATTATGCACTTTTCTATCAATTGCTCGACAGTAATTCGTTTACCCACCATAATACTTATGCTATCCTGAGAGAAGCCACTAGTGAAACCTATGGCCCCGGGTCTATCTTTTATCATATAAGTTTCCGATCTACTTTTATTTGTATCTTTTACTTTCCAATCTATATCATAAAAATACCAAAAAAAATTATCTTATCATATTATCTCTATCAGATCTCACTTTCGCAAGTTACCGTGAAGGGATTGACAACCCCTTTATCACATTGGTTGTGACTGAAAGCACAAGTGCTCCCTAGGTGGTTTTGGTAATTAATGTCAACATATCTCTTGTTGGACTAACACTTTTACCTAGTATATTTCAGACAAGTTCAACAATGGATTGGCATGGACTAAAGGATGTGGAACCCCTTCAAGATGCTAAGGACAAAGGATTGGCTCAAGCTTCAAGATCAAGACTCTGCATTTTATGTTTTAGTGATCCAAGATTACATTGAGTCTATAGGAAAAGCCAATACTATCAAGAAGGGATGAGGTGTTGCTTAATGAGTTTCTTGCTCCACAGTGCTTAGTGATATGCTCCAAAGCCCTCAACTACTTTCCCACATCCACACATATGACCTAAACCTAAAGTCAAACTCAGCCCTAGGTGGATTCTTTCTATCCTATGCCACCGAGTTCAGATGTCATAGCCACTGGCACAAACCCTAAGTAAATTGGTCTCACCGATAGGGATATCGGTCTCACCGAGATGGGATTGTAATCTCTCTGTGTATGTCCATTATGAAAATCAGTCTTACCGAGTTTGAGAAATCGGTACTACAGAGATTACAATGCAAACTCTCTTGTTAACTTATTACCAAAATCTGTCCCACCGAGTTTGAGTAATCGGTCCCACCGTGTTTGCCTGACCAAATCTCTGGTTAGCTAATTACCAAAATCGGTCTCACTGAGATTGTGTAATCGGTCTCACCAAGATTACTTTATGCCCTAACCCTAACCATGTCGGTCCTACCGAGTTGCATATCGGTCCAACCAAAAACCCTAACGGTCACATTGTTTACTAAATTGGTTTGACCGAGTTTGTTGATTCGGTCCCACCAAGATTGGTAAATTGTGTGTAACGGTTAGATTTTGTGTGGAGGCTATATATACCCCTCCACCTCCTCTTCGTTCGAAGAGAGAGCCATCAGAACAAACCTACACTTCCAGCATCCTATTTCTGAGAGAGAACTACCTACTCATGTGTTGAGGCCAAGATATTCCATTCCTACCATATGAATCTTGATCTCTAGCCTTCCCCAAGTTGCTTTCCACTCAAATCTTCTTTCCACCAAATCCAAATCTTATGAGAGAGAGTTGAGTGTTGGAGAGACTATCATTTGAACCACAAGAGCAAGGAGTTCATCATCAACGCACCATTTGTTACTTCTTGGAGAGTGGTGTCTCCTAGATTGGCTAGGTGTCACTTGGGAGCCTCCGACAAGATTGTGGAGTTGAACCAAGGAGTTTGTAAGGGCAAGGAGATCGCCTACTTCGTGAAGATCTACCGCTAGTGAGGCAAGTCCTTCATGGGCGACGGCGATGGTGGGATAGACAAGGTTGCTTCTTCGTGGACCCTTCTTGGGTGGAGCCCTCCGTGGACTCGCGCAACCGTTACCCTTCATGGGTTGAAGTCTCCATCAACGTGGATGTACGATAGCACCACCTATCGGAACCACGACAAAAACATCTGTGTCTCCAATTGCGTTTGAAATCTCCAAACCCTTCCCTTTACATTCTTGCAAGTTGCATGCTTTACTTTCCGCTGCTCATATACTCTTTGCATGCTTGCTTGAATTGTGTGAAGATTGCTTGACTTGTGCTAAGATAGCTAAATTCTGCCAAAGACTAAAATTGGGAAAAGGCATAGTTTTTAATTGGTCAAGTAGTCTAATCACCCCCCCCCCTCTAGACTTACATACTTCTTCTCAAGGTCCTACAAGTGGTATCAGAGCATTGGTCTCCATTGCTTTGGTTTAATCACCAATTGAGGAAGATGGATGAGTCTACTTTGGGGAGTCTTAAACATAGAGTGCCTATACTTGATGGAGAGTATTTTCATGAGTGGAAAAATGAGATGCTTGTAATTTTCAATCAATATCATTTGAATAAGTACATTGATAGACCTTGTGCACCTTATGTTGATCCTATGCATCCTACTCTTGATGAGTCTATTGACATGATTAGGAATGTTAGAACTGTTAATCTTATCACTACAGGCTTGCCTAAAAACTTGATTAGAAATCTGCCTACTCTTGAGTGTGCCAATACTATATGGAAATTTCTTGAGGAACGATTTCCTAATTATTCCTTGAAAAATCTGGATGAAATTCTTCATAAGTCTATTGCCTTGAGTAAGATGAATTCCAATGATCCTATGTTTGGCAACTGTCTATTTGAACTTACAAATCTTATGCGTGCCAAAGGAAATGTTGGAATTATTAGCGATATCATTTCCGAAGCTACTAGAATTCATAGAGGAGATTATTTTCAAACTCATACTAATGAATCACTCTCACTAGGAATTGATCCACCACATGACGATGTTGAACATGGATACTATGATGAGAATGATGATGATGACTTTGATCTTGATGATGCAATGAGACACTTTGGTCTTATGGCAAATCTTCGGGGATATATGGCAGGAGGAAAGGAATGGGTCCTTGACAGTGGATGTACCGATCACATGACCGGAGATAAAGACATGTTTCGTGAGCTTGCTGAAAATGATGGTCCTCAAAAGTATGTCACTTTCGGTGACAACTCAAAAGATAAGGTGGTTGGCCTCGGTAAGGTGGCCATCTCACATGATAGCTCCATTCAAAATGTTATGCTCGTTGAATCTCTTGGCTACAACTTACTTTCAGTATCTAGACTTGCTGATTTTGGTTTCAATGTCCTATTTACTGAAGTAGATTGCCAAGTGTTTCGTAGAGACAATCATAAGATGGTCTTTATTGGTATACATAGAGGTGATCTTTACATTGTTGATTTCACTATAAAGGTTCAACCTAGAACTTGCTTCATTGCTAAATCCTCTAAAGGTTGGTTATGGCATAGACGACTAGGTCATGTGGGCATGAGAAATATTGACAAGCTTATTAAAGGGAATCATATCCTTGGTGTTAACGATGTCATATTTTATAAGGATGGACTTTGTAGTGCTTGTCAAGCAGGTAAACAGGTTGGAGGAAGGCATCCCGTGAAGAACATCATGACCACAAGGAGGCCACTTGAGCTACTTCACATGGATCTCTTTGGTCCCAACGCTTACAAAAGTCTCGGTGGAAATTCTTTTGGTCTAGTTACAGTTGATGATTTTTCAAGATTTACGTGGGTGTTCTTTCTCGATGACAAATTGCAGGTCCAAAAGATCTTCAAAAACTTCGCCAGGAAGGCTCAAAATCAATTTGAAGTGAAGATCAAGAAGGTTCGCAGCGACAAGGGAACGGAGTTCAAGAACGCAAATGCGGACACCTTTCTTGACAAAGAAGGGATTTCACATGAGTTCTCGGCTACGTACACACCTCAACAAAATGGAGTTGTTGAGAGGAAGAACCAGACGCTCATTGAAATGGCGAGAATGATGCTTGATGAGTACAAGACGCCGAAGCACTTTTGGGTAGAAGCGGTTGAGACAGCTTGTCATGCAACAAATTGCTTGTATCTTCACAAGCTACTCGGCAAAACGGCATACGAGCTCCTCACTGGTAACAAACCCCAAGTTGGATACTTTCGAGTATTCGGCTCAAAGTGCTACATTCTTGATAAGCGTCGTCGTTCTAAATTTGCTCCTAAGTCTCATGAAGGTTTCCTACTTGGTTATGGCTCAAACTCTCACACATACCGTGTCTACAACAATTTCACCCGAAAGGTTGAAGAGACGGTAGATGTGAAGTTTGATGAATCTAAGGCTCGCAAGTAGAGCAATTGCCAATTAATGTAGGAGACAAAGACCCCTCGGAAGCAATCCAAGACTTGTCTATTGGCAAGATTCGTCCAACGGAGGTGAAGGAGAGTACCTCGTCCGTCCAAGTGGAAGCTTCTACTTCACGACAAGGTGAACCAAGAGTTGATACGGAAGCATCCACAAGTGGGACACACCAAGATGAAGAAAACAAGGAAGTACATCAAGAACGTCAACAACCTCCTTCTCCACCACGATAAGAGAACAACAACGCCAATAATGAAGAAGGCCAAGAAGAAGAAGAACAAGATGAAGAAGAAGTTCAACCAAGACCCAAGCAAAAACTTTCACGAGTTTGAGCAAGAATTGCTAAAGACCATCCCGTCGAGCAAATCTACAATGATATTCAAACCGGGAGAATCACTCGCTCTAAAACTCGTTTAGCTAACTTTTGTGAAAACTATTCATTGATCTCTAGCATTGAACCTATGAAGGTCGAAGAAGCATTAGAAGATCCGGATTGGACAAATGCTATGCATGAAGAGCTACACAACTTTGAGAGAAATCAAGTTTGGACATTGGTTGAGAATCCCGACAACAACCACAACATCATCGGTACCAAATGGGTGTTTCGCAACAAGCAAGATGAAGATGGACAAGTAGTTCGCAAAAAAGCACGTCTCGTCGCCCAAGGCTATACACAAGTCGAAGGTATGGACTATGGTGAAACTTATGCTCCCGTTGCTAGACTTGAGTCCATTCGCATCTTACTTGCCTATGCTAATCGTCATGATATCACCTTGTACCAAATGGACATTAAAAGTGCTTTTCTAAATGGTGAAATAGAGGAGGAAGTTTATGTTAAACAACCTCCCGGCTTTATCAATCCTAAGAAACCCAATCCTGTCTACAAACTTCGCAAAGCTCTTTATGATCTTAAACAAGCTCCTAGAGCTTGGTATAAATGCTTAACCAAGTTCCTTATTGAAAAAGGATTTGAAATTGGAAAATTTGATTCTACACTTTTTACTAAAAGGGTTAATGGAGAATTATTTGTATGCCAAATTTATGTTGATGATATTATATTTGGATCAACTAACCCTCATTTTAGTGAGAAGTTTGGAAAGCTAATGTCGGAGAAGTTTGAGATGTCAATGATGAGTGAACTCAAATTCTTCCTTGGGTTCCAAATCAAGCAAACTAAGGAAGGTACTTTTGTCTCTCAAACGAAGTACACTAAGGACTTATTCAAGAAGTTCAATATGCAAGAATGCAAAGGTATGTCTACACCCATGCCTACTAGTGGACATCTTGAGTTGACCAAAGATGGTGAACCGGTTGATCAAAAGGTTTATCGCTCTATGATTGGTTCATTGTTATACCTATGTGCTTCACGTCCCGATATTAGGCTAAGTGTGTGCATGTGTGCAATATATCAAGCTGCTCCTAAAGAATGTCATCTTAAGGCTGTGAAAAGGATAGTGAGATATTTAATTCATACGCCAATTTTTGGCATTTGGTATCCTAAGAGGGCCTCTTTCGATCTTGTTGGCTACTCCGACTCGGACTATGCTGGAGACAAGGTTGATATAAAGTCCACTTCAGGTACTTGTCAATTCCTTGGTAGATCCCTTGTGTCTTGGTCCTCCAAGAAACAAAACTCAGTATCCTTATCCACTGCCGAAGCGGAATACATTGCCGCTGGTTCATGTTGTACTCAATTACTTTGGATGACCCAAACTCTTAAAGATTATGGGATATATGTGAAACATGTTCCATTACTTTGTGACAATGAAAGTGTTATCAAAATTGCTCATAATCCTGTGCAACATTCTTAAGCATATTGAAGTTCGTCATCATTTCATTCGAGATCATGTTGCTAAGGGTGACATTAATCTTAAGCATGTTCGCACCGAAAAGCAATTAGCAGATATTTTCACTAAACCTCTTGATGATAAAGTGTTTTGCAGGTTGAGAGGAGAATTGAACATCATTGATGCTTCAAACTTGGAGTAGAAACTCCATTGGATACATGCAAGACATGAGCTTATGACTAATCCTTGATATTTCTCTTATGCTGAAAATCTTATGTCTTGGATATATTTGCACCTTGCATGTTATCTAACCCATGTAGGTACTTGGTTGAATCAAATTCCATGAGATTGTAACCTACTCATATCTTGAGCAATCACTACATCACCAAGTCTCTACACTATGGTGGTTGAAGACAAGGAAGCACGGAATCATTCGAACATATCCTTTGACAAATTCTATGTTAAGTTTCATGATTGTCATTTTTGGATACACAAGTGCTCTTCCTTGCAAAGAACTAACCCATGTAGGAAGATGAACTCAAATTCCAAGTGGTGCTCCCAACTCTTTATGAGCTACATCAACCTTGACCAACCCACACAAGTTCAACTACATGATCAACACCACCACCCAAGGTATGTTATTCCATCTTAGAGAAGCTTTACTCCAAGACATGAGTTGATAGGGGCAAAGGTGTCCCGTCTTTCAATGAGATGATGGATATCGCTTTGGTGGAAGTCGACTTTGACGATCCGACTACAAACGTGCGAGGACGTCGCGCCTTAGCAATCACTAAATCAACTCCGAGAGGTTATTGACCACGCCGGAGCACGATCAACCTGACCACGAGGGTCTGTTTCCTGCGAGCAAACGAAGAACAAGCAAGAAATTGAGATTGCAATCTGGATATTGCGAATATAAGATGAAAGCTTTATTGATCAAGGTGGGGTTCTGTGACGCCTTTGTCTGGTCATTGAACACAAACGAAGTACGCGAAGTTGCAGCTATGGCGAACTTTAATCTAAACAAAACCCAAAGTCTAAACGGTGCCCTAAGGGCTGTATATATGGAGGAAGAGAGGGGGAATTTCGTGGCCCTTGGTGGAGGGGTCCGAAATCAACCCTATCTCTTGTTTCCCCACACATACGGACTCTAAAAATAGCCTATACTAATGTATTTCGAAATTACATGGGCCTGGCCCAATAAAAAGGTGACGCAGCACCTATAATAGCCTCTGGACGAAATTTATGAAGTGGCATCTTGTATATTTCGTCCAAGGCTTCATGCACTCGTTATGGTGGCTTCAAAGACCTGAAATCATCACTCGTAACTCCGTTCTTGTTCCCCTTGCGCATGCCATCATCTCCATGCTTTCTCTTGCTCCAATGTTCATCCTTATCCAAGCTAGGCCCTTCATTTGTAAGCAAAACAAATGTATCCAATTTAGGCAGCATCATATTCTCATGAACATTAGAATCATTACCAAGAAACGAAAGTACCTGGTAATTTAGTTGGCCTGCGCGAGCTCTAGTAATTGGTCCAGTATGTATAGCAGCAGGGGCTGTGGGTGTAACAATGGTATTGATGTCCTCATCATCCTCCCCTTCTTGAAATGAAGTCGTCCTCGACGGAAGTTCATCTTCCTCACCCAAATAAGGCTTCAAATCTGCAATGTTAAAAGTGGGACTAACCCCAAAATCTGCAGGCATCTCAAGTTTGTATGCATTATCATTTATTTTCTCTAACACCTTAAAGGGACCATCAGCACGTGGCATTAGCTTTGATTTGTGCAAATCAGGAAATCTATCTTTACGCAAATGTAACCAAACAAGATCTCCAGGTGCAAACACAACATGTTTTCTACCCTTATCTCCAGCAAGTTTATATTTAGCATTCATACGCTCAATGTTTTCCTTAGTTAACTCATGCATTTTTAAAACCAATTCAGCACGTTGTTTAGCATCAAAATTAACCTTCTCCGAAGATGGAAGAGGCAACAAATCAATAGGTGCACGAGGTAGGAAACCATACACAACTTCAAAAGGGCACATCTTAGTAGTAGAATGCAATGAACAATTATAAGCAAATTCAATATGAGGCAAGCATTCCTCCCACATTTTCTTATTATTCTTCAAAACAGCCCTAAGCATAGTAGACAATGTTCTATTGACTACTTCAGTTTGTCCATCAGTTTGGGGATGACAAGTAGTACTAAAAAGCAGTTTAGTCCCCAACTTAGCCCATAAACATCTCCAAAAGTGGCTAAGAAATTTAGTATCACGATCTGAAACAATAGTATTTGGCACACCATGCAAGCGAATAATTTCACGAAAGAACAAATCAGCAACATTAACAGCTTCATCGCTTTTATGACATGGTATAAAGTGTGCCATTTTCGAGAATCTATCCACGACAACAAATATGCTATCCCTCCCCTTCTTTGTTCGAGGTAAACATAAAACAAAGTCCATAGATATATCCTCCCAAGGAACACTAGGTACAGGCAAAGGCATATATAAACCATGAGGATTGAGTCGTGACTTAGCTTTTTGACATGTAGTGCAGCGAGGAATAAAACGCTCAACATCCCGTCTAATCTTTGGCCAAAAGAAATGTGTAGCAAGTACGTCCTCCGTCTTCTTCACGCCAAAGTGTCCCATTAATCCTCCTCCATGCGCCTCCTGCAACAACAAAAGACGAACAGAGCTAGCTGGAATGCATAGCTTGTTAGCACGAAACACAAATCCATCGTTAACGATGAACTTGTTCCACATTCTTCCTTCTTTACAATTCTGCATTATATCTTTAAAATCAGCATCATGCACATATTGATCTTTGATGGTCTCCAAACCAAATATTTTGAAGTCAAGTTGTGAAAGCATAGTATAGTGACGAGACAATGCATCAGCAATAACATTTTCTTTTCCCTTCTTGTGTTTAATGACATAAAGGAAAGTCTCAATGAATTCAACCCATTTAGCATGTCTACGATTCAGTTTAGCTTGACTTTTAATATGTTTCAAAGATTCATGATCAGAATGTATAACAAATTCTTTGGGCCATAAATAATGTTGCCATGTTTCTAAAGTCCGAACAAGAGCATATAATTCCTTATCATAAGTAGAATAATTCAGACTAGGCCCACTCAATTTCTCAGAAAAATATGCAACAGGTTTGCCATCTTGTAATAACACACCTCCTAATCAAATTCCACTAGCATCACATTCAAGCTCAAAAGTCTTATTAAAATCAGGAAGTTGGAGTAAAGGAGCATGTGTCAACTTATCTTTAAATACCGTGAAGGCTTCTTCCTGTGCGGTACCCCAAAGAAAAGGCACATCTTCCTTTGTAAGCTCATTGAGAGGTGCAGCAATGGTGCTGAAATCTCTCACAAAACGCCTATAGAATCCAGCGAGGCCAAGAAAACTCCTCACTTGTGTGACCGTTTTGGGCTGCGGCCAACTCTCAATAGCGTCAATCTTGGCTTTATCAACTTCAATTCCCTGTGGAGTAACAACATAGCCAAGAAAAGATACTCGGTCGGTGCAAAAGGTGCACTTCCCAAGGTTACAAAACAAATGTGCATCACGTAGAGCAATAAAAACAGCACATAAATGTTCCAAATGTTCTTCCAAAGATCTGCTATAAATCAATATGTCATCAAAGTAAACTACCACAAATCGTCCAATGAAAGCATGTAAAACTTCGTTCATTAATCTCATGAAAGTACTAGGTGCATTAGTTAAACCAAAAGGCATGACTAACCACTCATATAATCCAAACTTATTTTTAAATGCTGTTTTCCATTCATCTCCCAATTTCATACGAATTTGATGGTATCCACTACGCAAATCAACTTTGGAGAATATTGTAGAGCCACTCAATTCATCAAGCATATCATCTAGCCTAGGAATAGGATGACGATAACGAATAGTAATATTATTAATGCCTCTACAATCAACACACATACGTGATGTACCATCCTTTTTCGGCACTAGAATAATAGGAACAGCACAAGGACTAAGGGATTCGCGTATATAACCTTTGTTGAGAAGCTCTTGTACTTGACGCATAATCTCCTTCGTCTCCTCTGGATTGGTACGGTATGGCGCACGGTTTGGCAGTGAAGCACCGGGAATTAAGTCAATCTGATGCTCAATCCCTCGAATAGGCGGTAATCCTGGTGGCACGTCTTGTGGAAAGACGTGAGCGAACTCCTGCAAAATGTTAGTGACAGCAGGAGGCAAAGAGGAAGGCACGTCCTCGAATGAAAATAATGCCTCTTTGCACACAAAAGCATAGCAAACAGATTTGCTGAAATCTAGCTCATCAATATCAGATTTGGTGGCAAATAAACATGCACTTTTCAATTTAATTTCAGAAGCAACACTAGATGGTTTATTATTAGGCTTCATTTGTTGCTCAAATTATTTTGCCACAATCTGATTTTCACTCCTATTCTTCTCCTGTTTTGCTTTATTAGCTCTATTAATATCATCTTTCAAAATAGAATCAGGAGTCATAGGAAGCAAAGTAATATTTTTATCCTTATGAACAAGAGTATACTGATTGTTTCTACCATGGTGTACAGAATTTTTATCAAATTGCCATGGTCTACCAAGTATAAGGAACATGCTTGCATAGGTACCACATCGCAATCAACATAATCAGCATATGTAGAGATACTAAAATGCACACGGACAGTACGTGTTACCTTAACCTTGCCGCTGTTGTTGAACCATTGGATGTAGTAAGGATGTGGATGTGGTCTTGTGGTGAGAGAAAGCTTCTCCACCATCTCCATGCTAGCCAAGTTGTTGCAGCTACCTCCGTCTATGATGACGCGCACAGAACATTCCTTCACAACTCCCTTGGTATGGAACAAATTGTGCCTCTGATTTTGCTCAGCTTGTGTGACCTGCACACTCAAAACACGTTGAGCAACTAAACATTCATACCTGTCAGCGTCTTCAGGAGCCATGTATTGTGTCTCATGATCAGAATCATCTCCACCATGTTCTTCACGTGTAATAAGAGCCAAAGTCTCCTCATCATAGTCACTAGCGGACTCATATCCACCATCCTCGGTAGCAATCATCACATGTTGAGATTTGCATTCTCTCGCATAATGACCTCCTCCCTTACAGCGACGACAAATAATATCACGTGTGTGCCTAGTTGATGCCATGGAAGAAGAAGAACTCTGTGTAGGCCCGGCAGGTGCGCTCTTGGCAGATAACGGTGGTTGTGTCTGTTTTCTTGTATCACGACTGGAGGAGGCACCTGATTGAGGTGCTGGTGCAGTTGAAGTAGAAGATGCACGCGGTGTCCATGATGAAGGTCGGCCTGCAGAGAAGTTAGTTCGCGCCAATGCTTGTCGATCCTGCACTTCACGTTCAGCTTTACAAGCAAGATGGAATAAACGAGTGATATTAGTATCCTCCTTATAGTCTAGAATGGTCTGAATCTCTCTATTTAATCCACCCAGAAAACGTGCAAGCATAGCTTCATTCTCCTCAACAATACCACATCTAATCATGCCAGTTTGTAATTCCTGATAATATTCTTCTATAGAATTTTTCCCTTGTCTTAAACGCTGCAATTTTTTAAGCAATTCACGTTGATAATATGGTGGAACCCAACGCGTACACATAGCAGTTTTCAAAGCAGCCCAAGTAGTTGGAATAGGATATAATCTACAATGTTCAGACCACCATACACATGCAAAACTAGTGAAAGCACAAACAGCAGCAGCAACCCGTCTCTCCTCAGGATATTGTAAACATGTAAATCGTTGTTCAGTTTCTAACTCCCAAGTAAGATATATATCAGGAACATATCTACCCTCAAATGGTGGAATATTCAATTTCAGTTTAGGAATATGGACATCATCTCATACCTGAGGTGGTGGTGCAGGCCTACCATTGCGAATATTTGCATGTGGACGACCTGGTGGGTGTGGTGCAGGTGGTTGCACGTAGTTCTGATTTTGATCAACCTCATCCTCGTAATCTCCCACATAATCATCCTCCTCCGCATCAGCAGCAGGAGCCACAGAAGTATCAACAGCAGCACCAACAGTTTGGCCAAATGCAAGAGGGACACGGCTCGCTCGGCGGAGGTCTGTTTTGCGACGTGGAGGTAGTCGTTGTTGTTGTTGTTGGAGAGGTGCGTTAGGTGCAGCGGGTGGTGGTGGTGGAAGACGCACAAGCAATTCATTAAACTTGTTATCGAGCTTTGTTTCGAACGTCTTCTCCATGCCATCTATCTTCTCCATGGCCTCTTCAAATCTATTTAGCACATCTTGCACCTGTCCACTATTTGCTGAAATTTATCATGCAAATCCTTATTCGTCATGTTCTCCCAGTCAGTCTCATCGGCTTGTGATCCTGGCATGGTTAGCAGCAATAGAAACACACAAGAATATGATCCTACAGACTACTAACAAGAGGTGGTGGTGGGTGTCACAAATCCGTCAAGCAAATCTCAAATTCTTACCAGTTCTTACCCAGCAGCAGGCGGTGATCGGCAACCGTTGGAGTCAAAACTCTCAAAGCTTGGATAGAGCGATTACCAGGGAGAGTCAAACGCACGACGTAGATGTATGTGGAGCTGGGAAGGCTTATAATATGGTAGCAAAAAGGGTCAGCAATAATCAATTCAGAGATGCAAAGTTGAATAAATGCTCAACGACGGTACTGTGCTGGTCCTAGGCTAGACTGTGCTAGAGACGCGAGCCTAGAACACCAACAAAATCACGGCGCGGCACGTAAACAAGGGAGGAGCACACTCTGAATTTTTTCTCTCTTTTTTTTCCTTTTTTTTGCACTTTTTTTCCTCTTTTTTTTTGCTCCGCAACAATTTTTTTCCGAAAAAGTCTACAAATGGTCTAAAAACTGCCTAGCTAGAATTTTCCAGACTTAGTTTTTTTTTTAAACTGGAACTATTTTTCTTCTGCGGATGGTTCGGAAGTTGGGGAGTCCAACTCTGTCACGACTCGGATTATCGCGTGATCTGGAAATCGAGAACAAAGCAACAATTACTGGACTCGGACTAGGACTGGTGGTGGAGATGAATTTGGTGGAAACTTGGACTGGTGGCGGATATTTGCAGGGCGATGGAACCCGGACTGGTGGCGAATCTTTGATGGAGGTGGACTCGGATTAGCGTGATGGCGGGGATATGTGGTATATGGTAACGGCGATGATGATGGTGGTACATGGCAGCGGTGATGACGATGGTGGTATATGGCAGCGGTGATGACGATGGTGGTATATGGCAGCGGTGATGACGATGGTGCGGCGGCGGCGTGACAACTTGTGAACAGAACTCAAAACTCTAAAGTACTAGACGCTAGGACCAGCAACTTGACACGACGATGCAACCGCAAATTCAACAAAGCAAATACAGAAAAGATTATGCAAAGGCTCAGATTGGTTCGGATAAGATGAACTAACCCTAAAAAAATTGGCTTTTTCGTGGACTATAGGTATGAAGAAAAGACTCGATCTAAACTACGAAACTGTAAAATCTCACTGAGCAACCTAGAAATCCGATACCACTTGATAGGGGCAAAGGTGTCCCGTCTTTCGATGAGATGATGGATATCGCTTTGGTGGAAGTCGACTTTGACGATCCGACTACGAACGTGCGAGGACATCGCGCCTTAGCAATCGCTAAACCAGCTCCGAGAGGTTATTGACCACGCCGGAGCACGATCAACCTGACCACGAGGGTCTGTTTCCTGCGAGCAAACGAAGAACAAGCAAGAAACTGAGATTGCAATCTGGATATTGCGAATATAAGATGACATCAAAGCTTATCACTTAGAGAGATCACATCAAAGCTTATCACCTCCAAAGGGATAGAGAGTGTCACTTCCACAGGGGGAGAGAGAGAGATCTCCAGGGGGAGAGAATACTTAAGAAGAAAGTAATTCTCAAGGATCCCAGATGCTTGGTGTTCAAAGAGGAGAGATGCCACATGTCTTCTTGAGGGGAAATACATGTTCATATGTGCTTATTTGCATTAGCTTTGTTCTTTTGTTTCATTGAGCTCTGATTTTCTTTTCCCTATCTTCTCCCAGTATTCCATGCTAGATTCAGGGGGAGCAAGACATCTAAGGGAAAGAAATCATTTAAATTCATTGCATATCTTTACCTTTGGGGACATGTCTAATCCAATGTGGTACTTAGTACTCACTCTGTACATGTCATCCCGGTCTTGGTATTCTTGTGGTTTCTTTTGTTTGCTCTGGCTAGTAGGTGTATCTGTGTTATCTAAACTTGTTTACGCAGGTTCATTCCATCCTAAGCCAACTCAAGACCACAAGGTAAGTATATGCATCACAATCATGTATACGAGGAATTCTTGCTGATGTACATACTGCTTCCAAGGACTCATGAGCATGAAGGTATTTTTTAATATTCTTTGCTCTGATGCATATGGCTAAGATACATCTAACACATTGCCTACTCTGTCATGGTTATGCTCTCACATGCTTCTATATTTCATATTCACATGATTGCATACATGTAGGGGGAGCCTATGCTTGTTACATGTCTTTCCAAAGCTTTACTTGCTATTCTCTATATCTTTATCTAAAGCTTTGATGTATGGTGCCATCAATTACCAAAAAGGGGGAGATTGAAAGCACAAGTGCTCCCTAGGTGGTTTTGGTAATTAATGTCAACATATCTCTTGTTGGACTAACACTTTTACCTAGTATATTTCAGACAACTTCAACAATGGAGAGGCATGGACTAAAGGATGTGGAACCCCTTCAAGATGCTAAGGACAAAGGATTGGCTCAAGCTTCAAGATCAAGACTTTGCATTTTATGTTTTAGTGATCCAAGAACACATTGAGTCTATAGGAAAAGCCAATACTATCTAGAAGGGATGAGGTGTTGCTTAATGAGTTTCTTGCTCCACAGTGCTTAGTGATATGCTCCAAAGCCCTCAACTACTTTCCCACATCCACACATATGATCTAAACCTAAATTCAAACTCGGCCCCACCGATTCTTTCTATC
Organism: Triticum dicoccoides; assembly: GCF_002162155.2. Classification (NCBI taxonomy): domain Eukaryota; kingdom Viridiplantae; phylum Streptophyta; class Magnoliopsida; order Poales; family Poaceae; genus Triticum; species Triticum dicoccoides. The sequence goes on along the minus strand of NC_041393.1, from coordinate 118,003,564 downwards.
CGGCGCCACCGAGTTCAGATGTCATAGCCACTACCACAAACCCTAAGTAAATTGGTCTCATCGATAGGGATCTCGGTCTCACCGAGATGGGATTGTAATCTCTCTGTGTATGTCCATTATCAAAATCGTTCTTACCGAGTTTGAGCAATCGGTACTACCGAGATTACAATGCAAACTCTATGGTTAACTTATTGCCAAAATCGGTCCCACAGAGTTTGAGTAATCGGTCCCACCAAGTTTGCCTGACCAACTCTCTAGTTAGCTAATTACCAAAATCGGTCTCATCGAGTTTGTGTAATCGGTCTCACCGAGATTACGTTATGCCCTAACCCTAACCATATCGGTCCTACCGAGTTGCATATCGGTCCCACCGAAAACCCTAACGGTCACATTGTTTACTAAATCGGTCTGACCGAGTTTGTTGATTCGGTCCCACCGAGATTGGTAAATTGTGTGTAACGGTTAGATTTTGTGTGGAGGCTATATATACCCCTCCACCTCCTCTTCATTCGAAGAGAGAGACATCAGAACAAACCTACACTTCCAGCATCCTATTTCTGAGAGAGAACTACCTACTCATGTGTTGAGGCCAAGATATTCCATTCCTACCATATGAATCTTGATCTCTAGCCTTCCCCAAGTTGCTTTCCACTCAAATCTTCTTTCCACCAGATCCAAATCTTATGAGAGACAGTTGAGTGTTGGGGAGACTATCATTTGAAGCACAAGAGCAAGGAGTTCATCATCAACGCACCATTTGTTACTTCTTGGAGATTGGTGTCTCCTAGATTGGCTAGGTGTCACTTGGGAGCCTTCGACAAGATTGTGGAGTTGAACCAAGGAGTTTGTAAGGGCAAGGAGATCGCCTACTTCGTGAAGATCTACCGCTAGTGAGGCAAGTCCTTCGTGGGCGACGGCCATGCTGGGATAGACAAGGTTGCTTCTTTGTGGACCCTTCTTGGGTGGATCCCTCCGTGGACTCGCGCAACCCTTACCCTTCATGGGTTGAAGTCTCCATCAACATGGATGTACGATAGCACCACCTATCGGAACCGTGACAAAAACATCCATGTCTCCAATTGCATTTGAAATCTCCAAACCCTTCCCTTTACATTCTTGCAAGTTGCATGCTTTACTTTCCGCTACTCATATACTCTTTGCATGCTTGCTTGAATTGTGTGAAGATTTCTTGACTTGTGCTAAGATAGCTAAAATCTGCCAAAGACTAAAATTGGGAAAAGGCATAGTTTTTAATTGGTCAAGTAGTCTAATCACCCCCCTATAGACTTACTTACTTCTTCTCAAGGTCCTACAGTGAGGTTCTTGTTTGTTTGTGTAGGTACGAGGAACTTTTGAGGAGCCTCCTACTAGATTGATGCCTTGGTTCTCAAAAACTGAGGGAAATACTTACGCTACTTTGCTGCATCACCCTTTCCTCTTCAAGGGAAAAACCAATGCATGCTCAAGAGGTAGCAGTCTTGGCGTCATCCGCCTCGCGAGGCTTGGCCCCTCGCGAGGGTCTTGAGCTGTTGATGCTGAAGTTGGGATGTACCAGGCCGTCGATGGAGCCACTTGGTGGACCGCAGGCTGGCAGGGCTAGATACCCCCTTATCCAGAACACCGACAGAATCAGACTCACCAAGTTCTTCTATTTGGTCTGACCGAGTTGGGTCAAATGTGTGTAACAGTAGTATTTCATGTGGATGCTATATATACCCCCTCCACCCCCTTCTAGATAAGAGAGAGAGCCATCAGAATGTGCTTACATTTTCAGAGAGTGAACCACTTACTCATTAGTTGAGATCAAGATATTCCAATCCAACCACAAGTAGCCTTCCCCAAGTTGCTTTCCACTCAAATCATCTTTCAACCATATCCAAATCTGTGAGAGAGAGTTGAGTGTTGGGGGAGACTATCATTTTAAGCACAAGAGCAAGGAGTTCATCATCAACACACCATCTATTACCTTTTGGAGAGTGGTGCCTCCTAGATTGGTTAGGTGTCACTTGGGAGCCTCGTACAAGATTGTGGAGTTGAACCAAGAAGTATGTAAGAGCAAGGAGACCGCCTACTTCGTGAATATCTACCCGAGTGAGGAAAGTCCTTCATGGGCGATGGCCATGGTGGGATAGACAAGGTTGCTTCTTCGTGGACCCTTCGTGGGTGGAGCCCTCCGTGGACTCGCATAGCCGTTACCCTTCGTGGGTTGAAGTCTCCTTCAACGTGGATGTACGATAGCACCACCTATCGGAACCACGCCAAAAATCTTTGTGTCATCATTGCGTTTGCACTCTCCAAACCCTTCCCTTTACCTTCATATGCAATGTTTTACTTTCCGCTGCTACACTCTTAGAATTGCATGTGTAGGTTGATTGCTTGACTTGTACTAAGTTGCTGAAATCTGCCCACAACTAAAATTGGGAAAAGGTTAGATTTTTATTTGATCAAGTAGTCTAATCACCCCCCTCTAGACCTACTTTCGATCCTATAGTGTTATTTTACTACAAACTATAGGGCTGTTTGTGATACTTATAGTAATAGCTCAATGGATTGATCGGAAAGAATAACTATGAGGTGGTTTCATACCCTACAAGCAATTTCATCTTATGTCTCCGCGATAGGAACTTTGGAGTGACTCTTTGTCGCAAGTTGAGGGATTGCCGTATGATTTAATTATGTTACCATTGTTGAGAGACTTTGCACTAGTGAAAGTATGAACCCTAGGCCTTGTTTCAAGCATTACAATACCATTTTTGCCCACTTTTGTTAATAGTTACCTCGCTGTTTTTTATTTATTCACATTATAAAATATATTTCTACCATCCATATTACACTTGTATCACCACCTCTTCGCCGAACTAGTGCACCTATACAATTTACCATTGTATTGGGTGTGTTGGGGACTGATGACCCACAAGTGTAGGGGATCTATCATAGTCCTTTCGATAAGTAAGAGTGTCGAACTCAACAAGGAGCAGGAGGAAATGATAAGCGGTTTTCAGTAAGGTTTTCAATGCAAGCATAGAAATTGTAGGTAACAGATAGTTTTATGATAAGATAAATTGTAACGAGTAACAAGCAATGAAAGTAAATAAAGTGCAGCAAGGTGGCCCAATCCTTTTTGTAGCAAAGGATAAGCCTGGACAATTTCTTATAATGAGAAAAGAGCTCCCGAGGACACATGGGAATTATCGTCAAGCTAGTTTTCATCAAGCTCATATGATTCGCGTTCGGTACTTTGATAATTTGATATGTGGCTGGACAGGTGCTTGGTTACTGCCCTTACTTGGACAAGCATCCCACTTATGATTAACCCCTATTGCAAGCATCCGCAACTACAAAAGAAGTATTAAGCTAAACCTAACCACAGCATTAGACATATGGATCCAAATCAGCCCCTAACGAAGCAACGCATAAACTAGGGTTTGAGCTTATGTCACTCTAGCAACCCATCATCTAGTTATTACTTCCCAATGCCTTCCTCTAGGCCCAAATAATGGTGAAGTGTCATGTAGTCGACGTTCACATAACACCACTAGAGGAAAGACAACATACATCTCATCAAAATATCGAACGAATACCAAATTCACATGACTACTAATAGCAAGACTTCACCCATGTCCTCACGAACAAACATAACTACTCACAAAGCATATTCATGTTCATAATCAGAGGAGTAATAATATGCATTAAGGATCTGAACATATGATCTTCCACCAAGTAAACCAAGTAGCATCAACTACAAGGAGTAATCAAAACTACTAGCAACCCACAGGTACCAATTTGTGTTTGGATACAAGAGATGAACTAGGGTTTTGAGAGGAGATGGTGCTAGTGAAGATGTTGATGGAGATTGACCCTCTCCCGATGGGAGGATCATTGGTGATGACTATGGTGATGATTTCCCCCTCCCGGAGGGAAGTTTCCCCGGCAGAACAGCTCTGCCAGAGCTCTAGATTGGTTTCGCCAAGGTTCCGCCTTGTGGCGGCGGAGTTTCGTCCCGTAAGCTTGACCATGATTTTTTCCAGGGTAAAAGCCTTCATATAGCAGAAGATGGACACCGGAGGGCCACTAGGGGGCCGAGGAGACAGGGGGCGCGCCCAGTAGGGGTGGGCGCGCCCCCCACCCTCCTGGCCAGGGTGTGGGCCCCCTGAGGTGTTTCTTCTGCTCAATAATTCTTATTAATTCCAAAAATAAGTTTCGTGGAGTTTCAGGATTTTTGGAGCAGTGCAGAATAGGTTTCCAATGTTTGCTCCTTTTCCAGCCAGAATTCCAGTTGCCGGCATTCCCCCTCTTCATGGTAAACCTTATAAAATAAGAGAGAATAGCCATAAGTATTAATATATAATGTGTAATAACAGCCCATAATGCAATAAATATTGATATAAAAGCAAGATGCAAAATGGATGTATCAACTCCCCCAAGCTTAGACCTCGCTTGTCCTCAAGCGGAAGCCGAAATCGAAAAATATGTCCACATGTTTAGAGATAGAGGTGTCAATAGAAATAAAATACGAACATGCGGGCATCATGATTATTCTTATAACAGCAACATATATAGATTTTATCATATGAATTTTTATGCTCAAGTAACGATCAATTCACAATGTCAAGCATGGTTCATAAACTTCATTGGGAGCTAGCAAACTATAATCTGAGTCATTGAAGCAATTGCAATTTATCATAACATCAGAAAGACTCAAGAATAGAGCTTTTCAGCAAGTCCACATATTCAACTATCATGTAGTCTTCTACAATTGCTAACACTCACACAGTACTTGTGGTTATGGAGTTTCAGCCGGACACTGAGAAAGATAGGGGCTTATTGTGTTGCCTCCTGTCGGTGTCAAAACCGGCGGATCTCGGGTAGGGGGTCCCGAACTGTGCGTCTAGGCAGATGGTAACAGGAGACAAGGGGCACGATGTTTTTACCCAGGTTCGGGCCCTCTCGATGGAGGTAAAACCCTACTCCTGCTTGATTAATATTGATGATATGGGTAGTACAAGAGTTGATCTACCACGAGATCAGAGAGGCTAAACCCTAGAAGCTAGCCTATGGTATGATTTTTGTTTGTCCTATGGACTAAAACTCTCTGGTTTATATAGACACCGGGGAGGGCTAGGGTTACACAGATTCGGTTACAATGGGAGGAGATCTTCATATCGAATCGCCAAGCTTTTGCCTTCCACGCCAAGGAAAATCCAATCCGGACACGAGACGAAGTCTTCAATCTTGTATCTTCATAGTCCGGGAGTCCGGCCAAAGGTCATAGTCTGGCCATCCGGACACCCCCTAATCCAGGACTCCCTCAGTATCCCCCGAACCAGGCTTCAATGACAATAAATCCGGCACGCAAGTTTGTCTTCGGCATTGCAAGGCGGGTTCTTCTCCAAATTCCATGTACCTGTCGAATAGTGTCCAGCTTCTAGTGTGTGCTGCTCTCCTCAGCTTATGTGCCCAATAATGACCATCTTCCACGTGTCAAACGAATGCGAAAAGCCAGGGTGTTTTTTTTCATTTACC
>NC_041393.1:117949939-117997687 GCF_002162155.2 Triticum dicoccoides | reverse complement strand
CCGCGTAAATGAGCCGCCCATAAAAGAGACGAGGATTTAGATCCAATTCACACCACCTTCCCTCCGCGAGCATTCATCAGAGAGCCTTTGACAGAGATCCATTCCACCATGGCCGGTCGATGCAGCCCCTCCTCTCGCCTCTCCAGCCCTCGGCCCGGAGATTGGGAGCAGTGTTCCGTCCCGCATAGCGAGCTAGTAGTGCTCCAATCCAAGGTGCTCCTCCCCCCAGCATATATGGTCCCAGTTCGAGCCGGGATTGCCACCTATAGCGGCGGAGAGCAAGCGGAGAGCGTCCCCAATCCCTCCCAAGGAGAGCGGGTATGCCTGGTCCCTTATTTAATAAGAGGACTCGGATTTCCAATTCATCCATTTCTCCGAGGGCTACTGGAGTTCTACGGCCTCCAGCTACACAACCTCACGCCTGCCTCCATACTGCATGTTGCGGGCTTCGTGGCCCTCTGCGAGCTGTTTTTGGGCATCGAGGCCCATTTCGCGTCGTGGAAGAAGTTGTTCTGCCTTGTACCCCGTTCTCAGGAGGGGTCGATTTATCAAGTGGGCGGAGCCGAACTATGGCGCATCGCCGGGACCGGATATCTATCCGGAACCGCAAAGAAGGCGTCCGAGGACTGGCCTTCAGAATGGTTTTATATAGATGGCGTCCCCCTACCGGACCCTGTACGGATCGGCCTCCCTGAGTTTAATAACGCTCCGTTGAAGAAACGCCTGAGCTGGCGCCGACGGAACCCTCAGAGGGAAACTGATAGGGACGTCCTTTACCTGATGAGCCGGATAAGATTGTTGGCTCATTCCGGATTGACCATGATCGAGGTCATGGCCACATGCATTATGCGGGGGGTGCAGCCGCTTCAGTACAGAGGCCACCCCATGTGGGATTTCAACGGGGAGGACGACGCCACCCGGTGCGGTCGCAAGGGGCCGGATTCGGCTGCCACTCTAACGAAGATCTTATCCGCTTTGTACAAGGGAGAAGAAGAGGAATTCCTCTATGTCAACCCACGGGGCGGATTCTCCATGTACAATCCTCCAAGCTGGGTGAGCGAACACTTTCACTTGCCTACCCGCTTTTGAAATTCCCATAATTGAGTACTTAGTCTAGCAATGTTAACGCAGGAGCTGCGCCAGACTGTGAAGGAGATAAACAACCCTCCTCCACAACCCGAGGACCCAGAATGGTCCCTCGATCCGGACTCCCAAGAGGACCCGGACTTATGTGTGGAGCTAATTGATGGGGTGTTTCATCAATTGAGTAAGGACAACACCTTAGTGGCCATTACAGCTGACTATCCTGGACTACTTCCGGCCTCAAAGGTAACCGAGACCGAAGTCCCAGTACTTTCAAGAGGATCCATACATGCCTTATTTTGATTGCCGTAAACCAATAGTGTTTCATTTTGCAGGGGAAATCCTTGAGGCGGAGGGCCGAGCCCGCGGTGGGTAGCCAACAAGGGCCGTTGAAGCCAGGCGGGCTAAAAAGAAGTGCGGACCGGATCGAGATTCCGGTGCAATGGTACGGCATGCAATTTTAACACCTAGGGTTTATGCCCTCAAGTCACACTAACGCTCATGCCCTCCTCGGGAAGAAGAGCGCCCGCCGGACTATATCCACCGGCCAGGCTTCAAGGCCGGGTCCGGAAGCGGAGGCGAACACGGGGCGCGCACCGGACGTTCTCCGACAGAGGACGCGGACAGGCTATCTGCCACCAATTTAGAGGTGGAGAGTGCCATGAACCACAGGCGTCGCCGGACTGTTCTTCGTGACGCATGTTTTTCCCAAGAGGCGTTGGACGCCTTTAATACGGGAGATGCGTACCTCTGTGCCGCTCAAAATAGTCTAGCCAGAGCCACAGAGCAGTATGTGAAAGACATACGAGTGAGTAAATCTGATGGTTATATATGTCAGTAGCCCCCGAGACTTGAAACAGTTAAGATAACTGATTTAAGGATCATATGATGTGCAGGATCTTACAAAAAAGAATACGCAACTGTCCCAGGAGCTGGAAGAGTGCAAGGCCCAACTTGAGGCCGCATTGGCCGCTTCAGAGAGTACCAAGGGGATCCCCTCAGGTAATATATGCTTCGAAAGATAATTCTGTTGTGACGTGCGGCATGTGTGCAATTCTGACAATAACAATGCAGATGGGGCCGGATTGAATCCGGACAAGCAACAACTCCTGCGCCAGTTAAAGGACGGCGAGAGCGTGCTGATGAGGGTGAGGCAAGAGAAGAACAAGCTTCAAGACGCCAACACCCAGCTGGGCGAGGAACTAAAGGATGTTCGTGCTCAGCTGTCTGATTCCGTAAAGGAGAATCGGCGACTTCGACGCGGCATTTTTAGTAAGTGCTTAAACGAATCTTTGAAAAAGAGTTCGGTGAGGAAGTCGATTGATAGAGCTATGTCTGCAGATATGCTGACATGTCGGCCTGCGGAGGAAATGCCCGGTTCTACGGGGGATCTTCTCCCCAAGCTATTGCAACTGCACGAACGAGTTCGGCAGGCGATGCAGGGCATCGTCCAGGCTTTGTGGCCATCCCTCTCCCTGCCCGAAGGCCTTGAAGAGCTTGCAGAGAAGCTGAAGGGACTGCGGTAGCGCTTCCAGTTATGGAAGATATCGACCTGCCGTCAAGGCGTCAGGGAGGCCTGGGCCATGGTGAAGACGCGGTACACGAAGGCTGACCCAAACCACATGGCCGAGGTCGGCCCTTTGGGGCCCGACGGGAAGGAGATCCCTGTCAGTTTAGTGTATGGTCAGGTAGAGCTGGCTGCCAAGTATTCCCAACAGGACTGTAAATTAGACAGCCTGTTGGATGGTATTGAAGAAGAATATACCCAGTCAAATTGACTATGTAATTTAAAATGACATGTAAAATGCCTTCTAGCCGGATTGTAGATCGTTTGTCATTGCGGACCTTTTTGCTTCAACCTCTGGACCCGATAGTCCGGAGTGTGTCCGAATACCCTCTCGGTTATGTAAGAACCGGGGCATGCATGGAGACCAGGCATAGGGGTCATAAGTGCTTTAGCAGACAAGTGCCCAACTAGTTATGTTATATTACATGGTTAGTAAGAAACATCTTCCAGGGAGAATAGTTCCGTTAGGGGTTCCTTTCCCTGGGAGGCATGCCCTAAAGTGCATGTCCGGACTGCATAAAAAAGCAGAAAAGCATCTGGGGGCAGATAAATAAACAAGTGAAAAGTCATCTTTTAGTTCACCGACCGAAAATTCCCTTAAGAACGCTAGCTTTCGGCTTCACCCAGTCTGAGGTACACATCCGGCTGACCCGGTAGTAACAATCGCAGAGGTACTCCCTTTACCACCTAGCCAAACAAACGGGAACGTAGGGGTAAGCAGAGGAGCCAGGCAACCCAGCTTGGCCAAAACTTAAGTCATATCGATGCATATAATGGTGCATAAAAGGTTCATGCGGAAGTGTCACACATGTTTTGGGCATGAAGCCCGTGTATATAAGCTTCTGATAAAGAAGCCCCCAGGTATAATGAGCGCGGGTAGCGTGCCAATTATGTGCGAACAATCGCGCAAGCAAGCCCCTAAAGGCTTGGGAGAAATAAGGGAGGAAGGAGGAGAAAAATACCAGGCAGCTAAATTAAAAAAAAGGAAGGTGGCAGAGGAAGGAGACGAACACAGAGTCCGGCGCTAGGCGTAGAATCTTCGTAGGCGTGCTGCGTTCCATGGGTTTGGCTCGAGTCGGTTATCCGATGCATTTCGCAAATGGTACGCTCCACCAGTCAGGACTTGGTCGATTATGAAGGGACCCTCCCATTTGGGCTTGAGTTTGTCCTTTTTCTTGTCCGGCAGGCATAGAACTAGTTCGCCAACATTGTAAGTTTTGGCCCGTACTTCTTTGCTTTGATATCTTCGAGCCTGCTGTTGATAGAATGCGGAACGGGCCTTTGCCACGTCGCGCTCCTCTTCCAATGCGTCCAAGTTGTCCTGTCGATTGAGCTCGGCTTCTCTTTCTTCGTACATGCGCACGCGAGGTGAGTCATGAATTATGTCGCAGGGCAGGACTGCCTCTGCGCCGTATACCATAAAAATGGTGTGAATCCGGTAGTGCGATTCGGCGTGGTCTGCAGCCCCCAGAGTACGGAGTCAAGCTCCTCTACCCAGTGCGTGTTAGATTCCTTGAGGGATCGCACTAATCTGGGTTTGATGCCACTCATGATTAGACTGTTGGCTCGCTCGACTTGACCGTTAGTTTGTGGGTGATAGACTGAAGCGTAATCGAGCTTAATGCCCAAGTTTTTGCACCAGAGTTTTACTTCATCGGCCGTAAAGTTTGTGCCATTGTCAGTGATGATGCTGTGGGGGACGCCATAACGGTGTACAACCCCGGATATGAAGTCTATCACCGGTCCGGATTCGGCCGTCTTAACAGGCTTGGCCTCTATCCATTTGGTGAATTTGTCCACCATGACCAGTAGATATTTTTGCTTGTGGGTTCCTCCTTTAAGGGGTCCAACCATGTCAAGCCCCCAGACCGCAAAAGGCCAGGTAATGGGTATGGTTTGTAGGGCGGTAGGCGGCATGTGGGTTTGATTAGCGAATAATTTGCAACCGACGCATCGCTGGACTAAGTCCTGAGCGTCTGCCCAGGCCGTCAGCCAATAAAATCCGGTACGGAAGGCCTTGCTCACAAGGGCTCGGGCTGCGGCGTGGTGCCCGCCGAGTCCGGCGTGAATTGTGAATTTCCTCCAGAAGGTTCCGCCCTTCCTCTTCGGAGATACACCTTTGAAGGACTTCGGTGGTGCTTTTCTTATAAAGCTCTCCTTCGTGGAATTTATAGGCTTTAGATCGCCGCACTATGCAGCGTGCCTCATTTTGGTCCTCGGGGAGTTCCTGACTAGTTAAGTAGGCTAAGAATGGTTCTGTCCATGGGGCAATTACTGCCATTATTACATGGGCTGAGGGTGTGACTTCATTGACGGAGTCTTCCGTTGTGTCAGGGTGTTCAGGGTCAGGTGATGCCGCCTGGTCTGGATTGTTAATTTCGGATTCCCCTTCCCACTGTACGGATGGCTTGAATAGCCTTTCCAGGAAAATGTTGGGGGGACTGCATCGCGCTTTGCGCTGATGCGTGCCAGGACGTCTGCTGCCTGATTATTTTCCCGGGCTATATGGTGGAATTCCAGCCCTTCGAACCGAGCTGACATATTTAGGACGGCGTTGCGATAAGCTGCCATTTTCGGATCTTTGGCGTCAAAGTCTCTGTTTATTTGGGATATCGTGAGGTTCGAATCCCCACTCACCTCTAGGCGTTGAATGCCCATGGAGACTGCTATCCGGAGGCCATGTAGAAGGGCCTCGTATTCGGCTGCATTGTTGGAGTCCGTATACATTATCTGGAGTACATATTGGACTGTATCTCCTGTTGGGGACGTCAGGACGATGCCAGCCCTCAGACCCGCCAGCATTTTGGAGCCGTCAAAGTGCATGGTCCAGTTGGAATATGTGTTGTACTCTTTAGGGAGTTCGGCTTCAGTCCATTCAGCGACAAAGTCGGCCAAGGCTTGCGACTTGATGGCTCGCCGTGGCTTATATGTTATGTCGAACGGGAGGAGCTCAATGGCCCATTTGGCAATCCGGCCCGTTGCGTCGCGGTTGTTTATGATATCGTTAAGAGGTACTTCGGAGGCTACTGTTATCGAACACTCTTGAAAGTAGTGTCGTAGCTTCCGGGATGCCATGAACACTGCGTATGCTATTTTTTGGTAATGCGGGTACCGGGACTTGCATGGAGTGAGGACAGTGGACACGTAGTACACTGGTTTCTGGACAGGGAATTTGTGTCCGTCCGTTTCTCGTTCGACGACGAGGACTGCGCTTACAACTTGGTGAGTTGCCGTGATGTATAACAACATTGGTTCACCAATGTTCGGCGCGGCCAGGATAGGGTTTGTCGCCGGTATGGCTTTTATTTCTTCGAGTCTGGCTGTGGTGGCGTCCGTCCACTCGAAGTGTTCGGTGCGCCGGAGGAGGCGGTAAAGGGGTAATGCCTTTTCCCCCAAGCGGGAGATGAAGCGGCTTACAGCCGCCACACATCCAGTCAATTTTTGTATTTGCTTGAGATCTTTTGGAATATCCAATTGTGACAGAGCTCGGGTCTTGGCTGGGTTTGCTTCAATTCCTCTACCGGATATGATGAAGCCCAAGAGCTTTCCGGCTGGTACGCCGAAAACGCATTTTTCCGGGTTGATCCTAATGTCATATGTTCGGAGGTTATCGAACGTGAGCCTCAAGTCATCTATTAGAGTTTCGACGTGTTTGGTTTTGACGACCACATCATCCACGTACGCTTCAACCATTTTGCCGATCTGGTTAGCCAGACATGTCTGAATCATGCGCTGATATGTTGCGCCGGTGTTTTTGAGCCCGAAGGGCATTGTGTTGAAGCAGAATGGGCCATATGGGGTGATGAATGCCGTTGCGGCTTGGTCTGACTCTGCCATCTTGATTTGGTGGTAGCCAGAGTATGCATCGAGGAAACACAATGAATCATGTCCTACAGTGGCATCGATGATTTGATCAATGCAGGGGAGGGGGAAGGGATCCTTTGGGCAGGCCTTATTTAGGTCTTTGAAATCGACGCATAGGCGCCAGGATTTGTCCTTCTTTAGTACCATTACCAGGTTTGCTAGCCAGTCCGGATGTTTTATATCTCTGATGAATCCAGCTTCCAGTAGTTTGGCTAGCTCCTCTCCCATGGCTTGTCTCTTAGGTTCGAAGAAACGCCGAAGAGCCTGCTTAACGGGCTTGAATCCTTTTAGGATGTTCAGGCTGTTCTCGGCCAGCCTGCGTGGGATTCCTGGCATGTCCGAGGGGTGCCAGGAAAAAATGTCCCAATTTTCGCGTAAGAATTCCCATAGTGCGGTGTCTACATCAGGGCTTAGTTGTGCCCCGATGGAGGCCGTTTTTGTAGTGTCCGTTGGATGGACTTGGAACTTGACTATTTCGTCTGCCGGCTTGAAGGAGGTGGACTTGGATATTTTGTTGAGTATCACGTCGTCCCTGTCCACCGTGGAGCGCAACACAGTTAGTTCCTCGGCCGCTAGGGCTTCGGATAATGCCTCGAGGGCCAGTGCGGCTGTCTTGTTTTCGGTGCGGAGCGCTGTGTCCGGATCACTAGCAAGAGTGATGATTCCATTGGGTCCGGGCATTTTGAGCTTCATGTACCCGTAATGGGGTATAGCTTGGAAAATTGTGAATGCTTCTCGTCCTAACAAAGCATGGTATCCGCTGCTGAACGGGGCCACTTGAAATGTGACCTCCTCGGATCTGTAATTATCCGGCGTGCTGAACACCACGTCCAGTGTGATTTTTCCTGAGCAGCACGCTTCCCGGCTGGGGATTATTCCTCTAAAGGTTGTGTTGCTTCGCTCAATGCGGCTCCAGTCTATTTCCATTTTTCGCAGGGTTCCTCATAGATGAGGTTCAATCCGTTGCCACCGTCCATGAGTACCTTTGTAAGCCGGAAGCCGTCCACTATCGGACTGAGGACCAGTGCGGCTGGTGCTCGGGCTGTCCGGAATTTAGGTTCATCACTGGCATTAAAGGTAATAGCCGTGTCACTCCATGGGTTTATTGTCGCTACTTGGTAGACTTCGGTAAGGCTGCGGAGCGTTCGTTTCCTCGCATTGTTTGATGCAAAAGTCTCGAAGACTGTTGACACCGTACTGGCGTTTCTGGGGTGGTGCTCTGTGGATTCTGGAGTTAGAAGCTCCTCGTCATTTCTGGCCACCTGCCGGAGTATCCAACATGCTCTAAGGCTATGGGTTGGTGTGACGTCCTCTGTACTATGAATTTTACAGGGTCCATTGAGCCATCCCTCCAATACGGTTCCATACCCTGTAGAGGGTTTTTGTTTTTTGCTGTTTGGCCCAGGTGCCTGGCGATAATGCGCCCTTTTGTTTCGGACTGGGATTGTATTCAGGGCCGGATTGTCCCAGAATTTTGTTTCGGTTTTTCGAACGCTTTCTGTCGCACAGTACTTTTGTACTATGGATGTCAAGTCGGCGAAGCGTGTAATTTCGCGGCGACTTATGGCATTGAGGATTCCGATGTCCGTGCAGTTGTTACAGAAGAATGGAATTGCATCCCTCTCGCGGCAGTCCTTTATCTTGTTCATAACCAGGAGGAATCTGGCCCGGTAATGGTGTATTGTTTCCCCGGGCTCTTGCCGAATTTGGGATAGATCCCTTATATTTGGGTGGGCGGGTCGATTTAAATCCGGTACCTCGCTCGATCTAAGACTCAGGGGCCAAGAAATTTCTGAACTCGGAAGCTTGTTTTCTTGGACGTTATTCAATGAATCAGGCCTGCCACCTGACTTTAGGTTCAGGGCTTGGGCGACGTCCTCCCCTCTGCGGATGTCCGGCTTGGAGGGGTCAGGAATCCGTACACATCTGGTCCTTAGGATGGGCAAAGATTCACCGCATTGTTCCTCCACCACTTTAACATGGTGGGTGACCTAGGGAGAGTCAATCTCTCTCTGATCGGGTTTAAGCCCAATCTGGCCGTAATCTGTAGCGACTCCCAGGGCGGCAATGCGATCCAAGAGCTCGTTTAGGGAAGAGAGCTCCATCGGATCTAACTGCTCAGCAAGTTCCGAGCTGATGTGGAGATTGCTTTCGATGACCCGAGAGGTCATCGTCGGCGCGGCGGCCGAACAGGCGGTCATCAAAAAACTGCCTAGCCGGAGAGTTTGGCCGACAGCCAAAGCTCCTTTAGCAACAGTGTCGTCTTTAAAGATGGGGTGCGGCATCCTTCCTAACGGTGACGACACAGAGGAACTCTCAATGAAAGCACCAATGTCGGTGTCAAAACCGGCGGATCTCGGGTAGGGGGTCCCGAACTGTGCGTCTAGGCGGATGGTAACAGGAGACAAGGGGCACGATGTTTTTACCCAGGTTCGGGCCCTCTCGATGGAGGTAAACCCTACTCCTGCTTGATTAATATTGATGATATGGGTAGTACAAGAGTTGATCTACCACGAGATCAGAGAGGCTAAACCCTAGAAGCTAGCCTATGGTATGATTGTTGTTCGTCCTATGGACTAAAACTCTCCGGTTTATATAGACACTGGGGAAGGCTAGGGTTACACAGAGTCGGTTACAATGGGAGGATATCTTCATATCGAATCGCCAAGCTTGCCTTCCACACCAAGGAAAGTCCTATCCGGACACGGGACGAAGTCTTCAATCTTGTATCTTCATAGTCCGGGAGTCCGGCCAAAGGTCATAGTCCGTCCATCCGGACACCCCCTAATCCAGGACTCCCTCACCTCCCAACGTATTCACCTTTAGGTGATGTCAACAATAATAGTCCATGCTAACTTACACCCAATTGAATATATATATCAAGATCTTTCAAACACGAGGAGCTTGCCAAAGGATAAAATGAAAAAGGGAAAGGTGAAGATCACCTTGACTCAAGCATAAAGTAAAAACATAAAGTAAAAGATAGGCCCTTCGCAGAGGGAAGCAGAGGTTGTCATGTGCTTTTAGGGTTGGATGCACAAAATCTTAATGCAAAAGAACATCACTTTATATTGCCACTTGTATATGGACCTTTATTATGCAGTCCGTCGCTTTTATTGCTTCCATAACAAGATCGTATAAAGCTTATTTTCTCTACACTAATAAGTCATACATATTTAGATAGCAATTTTTATTGCCTGCAACATGACAACTTACTTGAAGGATCTTACTCAATCCATAGGTAGGTATGGTGGACTCTCATGGCAAAACTGGGTTTAAGGATATTTGGAAGCACAAGTAGTATCTCTACTTGGTGCAAGGAATTTGGCTAGCATGAGGGGGAAAGGCAAGCTCAACATGTTGGGAAGATCAATGACAATATACTTTAACTGAGATGTGAGAAAACATAAACCATTACGTTGTCTTCCTTGTCCAACATCAACTCTTTTAGCATGTCATACTTAATGAGTGCTCCCAATCATAAAAGATGTCCATGATAATATATTTGCATGTGAAAACTTCTCTTTCCTTATTACTTCCTATTAATTGCAACGATGACCAAAACTACGTTTATCAACTCTCAACAACTTTTATGCCTCATACTTTCTATGTGTGAAGTCATTACTATCCATAAGATCAATATGAACTCTTTTATTCTTTCTATTTTCCCAAGATCATAGCAACATAGCAAAGCCCTTGACTCAACACTAATCTTTATTATAGATAGCTCACGGACTCGAATACATAAAGAGATCACAAACCAAAACTCAAAACTACGTGATATAAAAACTTCAATCCACTAGATCAAGATACTACTAAAAGGATCGAACTAAATAAAACGGTAAAGATAGGAGTGTGGTGGTGATACGATACCGGGGCACCTCCCCCAAGCTTGGCAGTTGCCAAGGGGAGTGCCCATACCCATGTAATTATGTCTCCTTCTTCACGGTTGGTGTTATGATCTTCTTGGCAATGATGCCCCTCAGGATACGATTCTCCTCCTCGAGCTTATTGACTTGTTGTTTGAGGTCCATAATTTCTTTGCAGAGCTTGCCTGTAACGGATAAAGCTCCCTTTACCCAAGGATGCTGCATAGCTTCTGGAGAACAAGTGACGCTCTTTTTCATATTTTCATAAGAAAGAAATCTAAAGTTGGAAGGTATGACCGAATTTGGAATAGCCGAGCTATGTAGTTCCCCCATCATGAATCTGCTTGGAGACAAGAGGTGACTTCTTGATCTTCCTCCATGGCATCTATCCTTTTCAAATCGGCCTCCATCTCATCCTCCATTGATGGTCCAAAGTGATAAGCGTCGCTATTTGCTCCTGGACCTGGTGTCGGGTGAGACACCCAACTCTCCCCGACTGACTCTTGAGAAGACATCTTGCTCTTAAACTGCAACAGGAATAGCTCGAAATGAAAATAGAGGATATTTGCGTGATACGGTGGTCAAAACCTTCGGGACTTTATATGATGAATTTTTACCGACCAAAATACGTAACATGCAAGAAAACAAAGTCCTGGAGGCACATGATGTGGCCATGAGACAGGGGGCGCGCCCAGTAAGGGTGGGCGCGCCCTCCACCCTCGTGGCGGCCTCGTGTCCTTCCTAGACTACTTCTTTCTTCCTAAAATTCTTAAATATTCTAAAACTGATAAAAATTGCCATTAGAATTGTTTTGGAGTCGGTTAACTTACCGTACCACATACCTATTCCTTTTCGGAGTCTGGAACGTTCTGGAAAGTGTCCCTTATGTATTCCTCTGGGGTTACGGTTTCAATAATATTAGTTTCAACATTGATAGGATTACCTGAGATATAATGTTTAATTCTTTGACCGTTCACCACCCTCGGACTTGTGCCTTCGAAGTTGTTGATTTTTATGGCACCAGAACGATAGACCTCCTCGATAACGTAAGGACCTTCCCATTTAGAGAGAAGTTTTCCTGCAAAAAATCTTAAAGAAAAGTTGAATAATAACACATAATCACCTACGTTAAACTTGCGCTTTTGTATTCTTTTGCCATGCCAGCGTTTGACTTTTTCTTTGAATAGCTTGGCATTCTCATAGGCTTGGGTTCTCCATTCATCAAGTGAGCTAATATCAAACAACCTCTTCTCACCAGCAAGTTTGAAGTCATAGTTGAGCTCTTTGATAGCCGAATATGCTTTATGTTCAAGTTCTAGAGGTAAATGACAAGCTTTTCCATAAACCATCTTATATGGAGGCATGCCCATAGGATTTTTGTATGCAGTTCTATAGGCCCATAATGCATCATCAAGTTTTTTGGACCAATTCTTTCTAGATCTATTGATAGTCTTTTGCAAAATTAACTTGAGCTCTCTATTGCTCAACTCTACTTGACCACTAGACTGCGGATGATTAGGAGATGCGATTCTATGATTAACATCATACTTAGCAAGCATCTTACGGAAAGCACCATGAATAAAATGTGAACCACCATCAGTCATAAGATATCTAGGGACTCTGAACCTCGGAAAAATAACTTCTTTAAGCATTTTAATAGAAGTGTTATGATGAGCAATACTAGTTGGAATGGCTTCTACCCACTTAGTAACGTAATCAACAGCAACTAAAATATGTGTATAACCATTAGAGGCAGGAAAAGATCCCATATAGTCAAAGCCCCAAACATCAAATGGTTCAATAACAATAGAATAATTCATAGGCATTTCTTGACGTCTACGAATATTACCAATTCTTTGACATTCATCATAAGATAAGACAAACTTACTAGCATCTTTGAAGAGAGTAGGCCAATAAAAACCGGATTGCAATACCTTATGTGCAGTTCTATCTCCAGCGTGGTGTCCTCCATAGGATTAAGAGTGACACTTGCATAGGATCTGTTCCTATTCATGCTCAGGTACACAACATCTAATAACACCATCTACTCCTTCTTTATAAAGGTGTGGGTCATCTCAGAAGTAATGTCTTAAATCATAAAAGAACTTTTTCTTTTGCTGGTATGTGAAGCTAGGTGGTATAAATTTAGCAACAATGTAATTAGCATAATCAGCATACCAAGGAGCAGTACGAGAAGCATTAACGACCGCTAATTGTTCATCAGGAAAGCTATCATCAATAGGCAGTGGGTCATCAAGAACATTCTCTAACCTAGACAAGTTGTCTGCAACGGGGTTCTTAGCTCCTTTTCTATCAATAATATGCAAGTCAAATTCTTGGAGCAAGAGAACCCATCTAATGAGTCTAGGCTTAGCATCTTTCTTTTCCATAAGATATTTAATAGCAGCATGATTAGTGTGAATAGTAACTTTGGAATCAACAATATAAGGTCTAAACTTATCACATGCAAACACAACTGCTAAGAAATCTTTTTCAGTAGTAGCATAATTTCTCTGGGCAGTATCAAGAGTCTTACTAGCATACTGGATAACATTCAATTTCTTATCAACTCTTTGCCCTAGAACAACACCTATAGCATAATCACTAGCATCACACATAATTTCAAAAGGTAAATTCCAATCAGGTGGCTGAACAATAGGAGCAGTGATCAAAGCTTTCTTAAGTATTTCAAATGCTTCCACACAATCATCATCAAAGACAAAAGGGATATCTTTTTGCAATGAATTAGTCAGAGGCCTGGAGATTTTAGAAAAGTCCTTAATGAACCTCCTATAAAAACCGGCATGACCAAGGAAACTTCTTATACCTTTTATGTCCTTGGGACATGGCATCTTTTCAATAGCATCAACCTTAGCTTTATCCACTTCAATACCTCTCTCGAAGACTTTGTGCCCCAAGAAAATGCCTTCATTAACCATAAAGTGGCACTTTTCCCAATTCAAGATGAGACTAGTGTCTTCGCATCTCTGCAAAACTCGATCAAGGTTGCTCAAGCAATCATCAAAAGAGGATCCATAAATGGAGAAATCTGTTGGAAATATGCCCTAGAGGCAATAATAAAATGATTATTATTGTATTTCCTTGTTCATGATAATTGTCTATTATTCATGCTATAATTGTGTTATTCAGAAATCGTAATACATGTGTGAATGAATAGACCACAGCATGTCCCTAGTAAGCCTCTAGTTGACTAGCTCGTTGATCAACAGATAGTCATGGTTTCCTGACTATGGACATTGGATGTCGTTGATAACGGGATCACATCATTAGGAGAATGATGTGATGGACAAGACCCAATCCTAAGCATAGCACAAGATCGTGTAGTTCGTTTGCTAGAGCTTTTCCAATGTCAAGTATCATTTCCTTAGACCATGAGATCGTGTAACTCCCGGATACCGTAGGAGTGCTTTGGGTGTACCAAACGTCACAAGTAACTGGGTGACTATAAAGGTATACTACAGGTATCCCCGAAAGTATCTGTTGGGTTGACACGGATCGAGACTGGGATTTGTCACTCCGTATGACGTAGAGGTATCTCTGGGCCCACTCGGTAATGCATCATCATAATGAGCTCAATGTGACCAAGTGTTTGGTCACGGGATCATGCATTACGGTACGAGTAAAGTGACTTGCCGGTAACGAGATTGAACGAGGTATTGGGATACGACAATTGAATCTCGGGCAAGTAACGTACCAATTGACAAAGGGAATTGTATACAGGATTACTTGAATCCTCGACATCGTGGATCATCCAATGAGATCATCGAGGAATATGTGGGAGCCAACATGGGTATCCAGGTCCCGTTGTTGGTTATTGATTGGAGAGCTGTCTCGGTCATGTCTGCATGATTCTTGAACCCATAGGGTCTACACACTTAAGGTTCGGTGACGCTAGGGTTGTAGAGATATTAGTATGCGGAAATCAGAAAGTTGTTCAGAGTCCCGGATGAGATCCCGGACGTCACAAGGAGTTCCGGAATGGTCCGGAGGTAAAGAATTCTATATAGGAAGTCCAGTTTCGGCCATCGGGAAAGTTTCGAGGGTCACCGGTATTGTACCGGGACCACCGGAAGGGTCCCGGGGGTCCACCGGGTGGGGCCACCAATCCCGGAGGGCCACGTGGGCTGAAAGGGGAAGGGAACCAGCCCCTTGTGGGCTGGTGCACCCCCCCTTGGGCCTCCCCTGTGCCTAGGGTTGGAAACCCTAGGAGTGGGGGGCGCCCCACTTGACTTGGGTGGCAAGTCCCCCCCCCCTAGGCCGCCGCCCCCCTTGGAGATGGGATCTCTAGGGCCGGCGCACCCCCCTAGGCCCCTACATAAAGAGGGGGGAGGGAGGGCAGCCGCACCCTAGTCCCTGGCGCCTCCCTCTCCCCCCGTGCCACCTCTCCCTCTCGCTGAGCTTGGTGAAGCCCTATCGAGATCGCCGCTGCTTCCACCACCACGCCGTCGTGCTGCTGGATCTCCATCAACCTCTCCTTCCCCCTTGCTGGATCAAGAAGGAGGAGACGTCTTCCCCAACCGTACGTGTGTTGAACGCGGAGGTGTTGTCCATTCAGCACTAGGATCATCGATGATTTGGATCACGACGAGTACGACTCCCTCAACCCCGTTCTCTTGAACGCTCCCGCTCGCGATCTACAAGGGTATGTAGATGCACTCCTGTCTCTCGTTGCTAGATGAACTCCATAGATTGATCTTGGTGAAGCATAGAAATTTTTTATTTTCTGCAACGTTCCCCAACAGTGGCATCATGAGCTAGGTATATGCGTAGTTTCTTTGCACGAGTAGAAAACAAATTTGCTGTGGGCGTAGATGTTGTAAATTTTCTTGCCACTACTAGTTTTATCTTGTTTCGGTGGCATCGTGGGATGAAGCGGCCCGTACCGACCTTACACGTACGCTTACGTGAGACAGGTTCCACCGACTGGCATGCACTAGTTGCATAAGGTGGCTAGCGGGTGTCTGTCTCTCCCACTTTAGTCGGATCGGATTCGATGAAAAGGGTCCTTATGAAGGGTAAATAGAAATTGGCATATCACGTTGTGGCTTTCACATAGGTAAGAAACGTTCTTGCTAGAACCCTATTGCAGCCACGTAAAAACATGCAACAACAATTAGAGGACGTCTAACTTGTTTTTGCAGCATATGCCTTGTGATGTGATATGGCCAAAAGTTGTGATGAATGATATATATGTGATGTATGAGATCATGTTCTTGTAATAGGAATCATGACTTGCATGTCGATGAGTATGACAACCGGCAGGAGCCATAGGAGTTGTCTTAATTATTGTATGACCTGCGTGTCAATGATTAAACGCCATGTAATTACTTTACTTTATTGCTAAACCATTAGCCATAGTAGTAGAAGTAATAGTTGGCGAGCAACTTCATGGAGACACGATGATGGAGATCATGGTGTCATGCCGGTGACGAAGATTATCATGGCTCCCCGAAGATGGAGATCAAAGGAGCTATATGATATTGGCCATATCATGTCACTATTTGATTGCATGTGATGTTTATCATGTTTTTGCATCTTATTTGCTTAGAACGACGGTAGTAAATAAGATGATCCCTCATAATAATTTCAAGAAAGTGTTCTCCCTAACTGTGCGCCGTTGCGAAAGTTCGTTGTTTCGTAGCACCACGTGATGATCGGGTGTGATAGATTCCAACGTCCACATACAACGGGTGTAAGACAGATTTACACATGCAGAACACTTAGGTTAACTTGATGAGCCTAGCATGTATAGACATGGCCTCGGAACACAAGAGACTGAAAGGTCGAACATGAGTCGTATGGAAGATACGATCAACATGGAGATGTTCACCGATGATGACTAGTCCGTCTCACGTGATGATCGGACACAGCCTAGTTGACTCGGATGTCTAATCTGAGTGTGAGTTCACTAAATAATTTGATTAGATGAACTTAATTATCATGAACTTAGTCTAAAAACCTTTGCAAAAATGTCTTGTAGATCAAATGGCCAATGCTCATGTCAACCTCAACTTCAACGTGTTCCTAGAGAAAACCAAGCTGAAAGATGATGGCAACAACTATTTGGACTGGGTCCGGAACCTGAGAATCATCCTCATAGCTGCCAAGAAAGCATATGTCCTAGAAGGACCGCTAGGTGAAGCACCCATCCCAGAGAAACAAGACGTTATGAACGCTTGGCAGTCACGTGTTGATGATTACTCCCTCGTTCAGTGCGGCATGCTTTACAGCTTAGAACCGGGGCTCCAAAAGCGTTTTGAGCAACACGGAGCATATGAGATGTTCGAAGAGCTGAAAATGGTTTTCCAAGCTCATGCCCGGGTCGAGAGATATGAAGTCTCCGACAAGTTCTATAGTTGTAAGATGGAGGAACACAGTTCTGTTAGTGAGCACATACTCAAAATGTCTGGGTTGCACAACCGCTTGTCCCAGCTGGACATTAACCTCCTGGATGAGGCGGTCATTGACAGAATCCTTCAGTCGCTCCCACCTAGCTACAAGAGCTTTGTGATGAACTACAATATGCAGGGGATGGTGAAAACTATTCCTGAAGTATTTCAATGCTGAAATTAGCGGAGGTGGAAATCAAAAAGGAACATCAAGTGTTGATGGTTAATAAAACCACTAGTTTCAAGAAAGGCAAGGGTAAGAAGAACTTCAAGAAGGACGGCAAGGGAGTTGCCGGGAAGAAGCCAAAGAATGGACCCAAACCTGAGACTGGGTGCTTTTATTGCAAGGGAAAGGGACACAGGAAGCGGAACTGCCCCAAATACTTAGCAGACAAGAAGGCTGGCAACACTAAAGGTATATGTGATATACATGTAATTGATGTGTACCTTACCAGTACTCATAGTAACTCCTAGGTATTTGATACCGGTGCGGTTGCTCATATTTGTAACTCAAAGCAGGAGCGGTGGAATAAGCGGAGACTGGCGAAGGACGAGGTGACGATGCGCGTCGGGAATGGTTTCAAGGTCGATGTGATCGCCGTCAGCATGCTACCTCTACATTTACCTACGGGATTAGTTTTAAACCTCAATAATTGTTCTTTAGTGCCAGCTTTGAGCATGAACATTGTATTTGGATCTCGTTTAATACGAGATGGCTACTCATTTAAATCCGAGAATAATGGTTGTTCTATTTATATGAGAGATATGTTTTATGGTCATGCCCCGCTGGTCAATGGGTTATTCTTAATGAATCTCGAACGTGATGTTACACATATTCATAGTGTGAATACCAAAAGATGTAAGGTTGATAACGATAGTCCCACATACTTGTGGCACTGCCGCCTTGGTCACATTGGTGTCAAGCGCATGAAGAAGCTCCATGCTGATGGACTTTTAGAGTCTCTCGATTATGAATCATTTGACACATGCGAACCATGCCTCATGGGCAAAATGACCAAGACTTCATTCTCTGGAACAATGGAGCGAGCAACCAACTTATTGAAAATCATACATACTGATGTGTGTGGTCCAATGAGCGTTGAGGCTCACGGAGGCTATCGTTATGTTCTCACTCTCACTGATGACTTAAGTAGATATGGGTATGTCTACTTGATGAAACACAAGTCTGAGACCTTTGAAAAGTTCAAGGAATTTCAGAATGAGGTAGAGAATCAACGTGACCAAAAAATAAAGTTCTTACGATCAGATCATGGAGGAGAATATTTAAGTCATGAATTTGGTACACACTTAAGGAAATGTGGAATTGTTTCACAACTCACGCCGCCTGGAACACCTCAGCGTAACAGTGTGTCTGAATGTCGTAATCGCACTCTATTGGATATGGTTCGATCTATGATGTCACTCACCGATTTACCGCTATCATTTTGGGGATATGCTCTAGAGACAGCTACATTCACTTTAAATAGGGCACCGTCTAAATCCGTTGAGACGACACCGTATGAATTATGGTTTGGGAAGAAACCTAAGCTGTCGTTTCTAAAAGTTTGGGGATGCGATGCTTATGTCAAGAAACTTCAACCTGAAAAGCTCGAACCCAAGTCGGAAAAATGCGTCTTCATAGGATACCCTAAGGAAACCATTGGGTATACCTTCTACCTTAGATCCGAAGGCAAGATCTTTGTTGCCAAGAACGGGTCCTTTCTGGAGAAAGAGTTTCTCTCGAAAGAAGTAAGTGGGAGGAAAGTAGAACTCGATGAAGTACTACCTCTTGAACAGGAAAGTAGTGCAGCTCAAGAAAATGTTCCTGTGGTGCCTACACCGACTGGAGAGGAAATTAATGATGATGATCAAGGTACTTCGAATCAAGTTGTTACTGAACTTCATAGGTACACAAGGACATGTTCCACACCAGAGTGGTATGGCAACCCTGTCCTGGAAATCATGTTGTTAGACAACGGTGAACCTTTGAACTATGAAGAAGCGATGGTGGGCCCAAATTCCAACAAATGGCTTGAAGCCATGCAATCCGAGATAGGATCCATGTATGAAAACAAAGTGTGGACTTTGACAGACTTGCCCAATGATCGGCGAGCGATAGAAAATAAATGGATCTTTAAGAAGAAAACGGATGCGGATGGTAATGTTACCATCTACAAAGCTCGACTTGTCGCTAAGGGTTATCGGCAAATTCAAGGGGTTGACTATGATGAGACTTTCTCTCCCGTAGCGAAGCTGAAGTCCATCCGAATCATGTTAGCAATTGCCGCATACTATGATTATTAGATATGGCAAATGGACGTCAAAACGGCATTCCTTAACGGCTATCTTAAGGAAGAACTGTATATGATGCAGCCGTAAGGTTTTGTCGATCCTGAGAATCCTAACAAGGTATGCAAGCTCCAGCGATCCATTTATGGGCTGGTGCAAGCATCTCGGAGTTGGAACATTCGCTTTGATGAGATGATCAAAGCGTTTGGGTTTATGCAGACTTATGGAGAAGCCTGCGTTTACAAGAAAGGGAGTGGGAGCTCTGTAGCATTTCTCATATTATATGTGGATGACATACTTTTGATGGGAAATGATATAGAACTTTTGGACAGCATTAAGGCCTACTTGAATAAGTGTTTTTCAATGAAGGACCTTGGAGAAGTTGCTTACATATTAGGCATCAAGATCTATAGAGATAGATCGAGACGCCTCATAGGTCTTTCACAAAGCACATACCTTGATAAGATATTGAAGAAGTTCAATATGGATCAGTCCAAGAAGGGGTTCTTGCCTGTGTTGCAAGGTGTGAAATTGATCTCGGCTCAATGTCCGACCACGGCAGAAGATAGAGAAAAGATGAGTGTCGTCCCCTATGCCTCAGTCATAGGGTCTATCATGTATGCCATGTTGTGTACCAGACCTGATGTAAACCTTGCCGTAAGTTTGGTAGGAAGGTACCAAAGTAATACCGGCATGGAACACTGGACAGCGGTCAAGAATATCCTGAAGTACCTGAAAAGGACTAAGGATATGTTTCTCGTTTATGAAGGTGATGAAGGGCTCGTTGTAAAGGGTTACGTCGATGCTAGCTTCGAC
Source organism: Triticum dicoccoides (assembly GCF_002162155.2). NCBI lineage: Eukaryota > Viridiplantae > Streptophyta > Magnoliopsida > Poales > Poaceae > Triticum > Triticum dicoccoides. The sequence goes on along the minus strand of NC_041393.1, from coordinate 117,977,789 downwards.
ACAGATCTAGATGACTCTAAGTCACAAACCGGATACGTGTATATTTTGAATGGAGGGGCAGTAAGCTGGTGCAGTTGCAAGCAGAGCGTCGTGGCGGGATCTACATGTGAAGTGGAGTACATGGCAGCCTTGGAGGCAGCGCATGAAGCAATCTGGATGAAGGAGTTCATCACCGACCTAGGAGTCATACCCAATGCGTCGGGGACAATCACCCTCTTCTGTGACAATACTGGAGCTATTGCGCTTGCCAAGGAGCCCAGGTTTCACAAGAAGACCAGGCACATCAAGCGTCGCTTCAACTCCATTCGTGAAAATGTTCAAGATGGAGACATAGATATTTGCAAAGTGCATACGGATCTGAATGTCGCAGATCCGTTGACTAAACCTCTTCCGCGAGCAAAACATGATCAACACCAGAACTCTATGGGTGTTCGATTCATCACAATGTAACTAGATTATTGACTCTAGTGCAAGTGGGACACTGTTGGAAATATGCCCTAGAGGCAATAATAAAATGATTATTATTGTATTTCCTTGTTCATGATAATTGTCTATTATTCATGCTATAATTGTGTTATTCGGAAATCGTAATACATGTGTGAATGAATAGACCACAACATGTCCCTAGTAAGCCTCTAGTTGACTAGCTCATTGATCAACAGATAGTCATGGTTTCCTGACTATGGACATTGGATGTCGTTGATAATGGGATCACATCATTAGGAGAATGATGTGATGGACAAGACCCAATCCTAAGCATAGCACAAGATCGTGTAGTTCGTTTGCTAGAGCTTTTCCAATGTCAAGTATCATTTCCTTAGACCATGAGATCGTGTAACTCCCGGATACCGTAGGAGTGCTTTGGGTGTACCAAACGTCACAACATAACAGGGTGACTATAAAGGTATACTACAGGTATCCCAGAAAGTATCTGTTGGGTTGACACGGATCGAGACTGGGATTTGTCACTCCGTATGACGGAGAGGTATCTCTGGGCCCACTCGGTAATGCATCATCATAATGAACTCAATGTGACCAAGTGTTTGGTCACGGGATCATGCATTATGGTACGAGTAAAGTGACTTGCCGGTAATGAGATTGAACGAGGTATTGGGATACCGACGATCGAATCTCGGGCAAGTAACGTACCGATTGACATAGGGAATTGTATACGGGATTACTTGAATCCTCGACATCGTGGTTCATCCGATGAGATCATCGAAGAATATGTGGGAGCCAACATGGGTATCCAGATCCCGCTGTTGGTTATTGACCGGAGAGCTGTCTCGGTCATGTCTGCATGATTCCCGAACCCGTAGGGTCTACACACTTAAGGTTCGGTGACGCTAGGGTTGTAGAGATATTAGTATGCAGAAACCCGAAAGTTGTTCGGAGTCACGGATGAGATCCCGGACGTCACGAGGAGTTCCAGAATGGTCCGGAGGTTAAGAATTCTATATAGGAAGTCCAGTTTCGGCCACCGGGAAAGTTTCAGGGGTCACCGATATTGTACCGGGACCACCGAAAGGGTCCCGGGGGTCCACCGGGTGGGGCCACCTATCCCATAGGGCCACGTGGGCTGAAAGGGGAAGGGAACCAGCCCCTGGTGGGCTGGTGCGCCCCCCCTTGGGCCTCCCCTGCGCCTAGGGTTGGAAACCCTAGGGGTGGGGGCGCCCCACTTGACTTGGGGGGCAAGTCCCCCCCCTAGGCCGCCGCCCCCCCTTGGAGATGGGATCTCCAGGGCCGGCGCACCCTCCTAGGCCCCTATATAAAGAGGGTGGAGGGAGGGTAGCCGCACCCTAGTCCCTGGTGCCTCCCTCTCCCCCCGTACCACCTCTCCCTCTCGCTGAGCTTGGCGAAGCCCTGCCGAGATCGCCGCTGCTTCCACCACCACGCCGTCGTGCTGCTGGATCTCCATCAACCTCTCCTTCCCCCTTGCTGGATCAAGAAGGAGGAGACGTCTTCCCCAACCGTACGTGTGTTGAACGCGGAGGAGCTGTCTGTTCAGCATTAGGATCATCGGTGATTTGGATCACGACGAGTACGACTCCCTCAACCCCGTTCTCTTGAACGCTTCCGCTCGCGATCTACAAGGGTATGTAGATGCACTCCTCTCTCTCTCGTTGCTAGATGAACTCCATAGATTGATCTTGGTGAAGCGTCGAAATTTTTTATTTTCTGCAACGTTCCCCAACAAAATCATCCATGAATACCTCACAAATCTTTTCACAAAAGTCAGAGAATATAACCATCATGCATCTTTGAAAGGTAGCAGGTGCATTACATAAACCAAAAGGCATACGTCTATAAGCAAAAGTACCAAAAGGGCAAGTAAAAGTAGTTTTTGATTGATCCTTCACTGACACAGGTATTTGAGAGAAACCAGAATAACCATCTAGAAAGCAGAAATGTGTGTGTTTGGATAGCCTTTCTAGCATTTGATCAATAAAAGGTAAAGGGTAATGATCTTTCTTAGTGGCTTTATTTAATTTACAGAAATCAATTACCATCCTATAACCTGTAATAATTCTTTGCGGGATCAATTCATCTTTATCATTAGGAACGACAGTAATACCTCCCTTTTTAGGAACACAATGGACAGGGCTTACCCAATCACTATTAGCAACGGGATAAATTATACATGTCTCAAGGAGCTTTAGTATCTTCTTTCTTACCACTTCTTTCATTTTGGGATTCAGTCGTCATTGAGGATCTCTAACTGGTTTAGCACCGTCCTCCAAATTAATTTTGTGTTGGCATAACTTGGGACTAATGCCCTTAAGATCATCCAGAGTATATCCAATAGCAGTGCGGTGCTTCTTCAGAGTTTTCAATAATCTTTCTTCTTCTTGCTCTGAAAGGTTAGCATTAATAATAATAGGGTATATTTTCTTTTCATCAAGATAAGCATACTTCAGATTATCAGGTAATGGTTTGAGTTCAAACATGGGATCACCCTTGGGTGGAGGGGGATCCCCTAGAATTTCAATGGGGAGGTTATGTTTCAGCATAGGTTCCTGTTTAAGGAACACTTCATCTATTTCCCTTCTTTCCTTCATAAACATATCATTTTCATGGCAAGCAAATATTGTTCTAACGAATCAGTAGGAGGCACGGCAATAGAAGCAAGACCAATAATCTCATCCTTACTAGGTGATTCTCTATCACGAGGTTGTCTACGAAAATTAGCAAAATTAAACTCATGGTTCATATCCCCTAAGCCAATTTCAACAATATCCTTTTCACAATCAATCCTAGCATTAACAGTGTCCAAGAAGGGTCTACCAAAAATAATGGGACAAAAATCATCTTGTGGGGAACTAAGAATAAGAAAATCAGCAGGATATTTAATCTTCCCACACAAGACTTCAACATCTCTAACAATCCCAACTGGTGAAATAGTATCTCTATTGGCAAGCTTGATAGTAACATCAATACCTTCCAATTCAACAGGTGCAATATCATGCATAATTTCTTTATATAAGTCATAGGGTATTGCACTAGCACTAGCACCCATATCACATAAGCCATGATAACAATGATCTCTTATTTTAACAGAAATAACAGGCATGCCTACAACAGGTCTATGTATCTCTTAGTATCGGGTCTAGCAATATTGGCAGTTTCACCACATAAATAAATAACATGCCCATCCAAATCATCATCCAAGAGATCTTTACCCATAGCAATACTAGGTTCAACTTTGATTTGCTCAGGAGGTGTATAAGTCCTAGTATTACTCTTACGAACAACAGTCGAAGTTTTAGCATGATCCTTTATCCTAACAGGAAAAGGAGGTTTCTCAACATAAGTAGTAGGAACAATAGGATCACTATAAGTGACAGTCTTTTCTTCAACTGTAATAGGTGCAACTACTTTTACTTCAACGGGAGGATTATATTTAAACCACTTCTCCTTAGGGAGGTCAACGTGAGTAGCAAAAGATTCACAGAAAGAAGCTACTATCTCGGAGTCAAGTCCATATTTAGCGCTAAATCCACGAAAAGCATCGGTATCCATAAAAGATTTAACACAATCAAACTTAGGTGTCATACCTGACTCCTTACCATCGTCAGAACCCCAATCTTCAGAGTTGCGTTTAATTCTTTCCAATAAGTCCCATTTGAATTCAATAGTCTTCAGCATATAAGAACCAGCACAGGAAGTATCGAGCATGTTGTGATCATTGAGAGAAAGCCGAGCATAAAAATTTTGAATAATCATTTCTTTGGAGAGCTCATGATTCGGGCATGAATATAACATTGACTTAAGCCTCCCCCAAGCTTGAGTGATGCTTTCTCCTTCGTGGGGCCAAAAATTATATATGTAATTACGATCATGATGAACAAGATGCATAGGATAGAACTTCTGGTGAAATTCCAACTTCAATCGTTTATAATTCCAAGATCCCGTATCATCACATAGCCTATACCATGTCAATGCATCTCCCTTCAAAGATAAAGGGAAGACCTTCCTTTTGACAACATCATCGGGAATACCTGCAAGCTTAAATAATCCACAAACTTCATCCACAAAGATAAGGTGTAAATCAGGATGCAATGTTCCATCTCCTGCAAATGGATTTGCTAGCAGTTTCTCTATCATACCCGAAGGAATCTCAAAGTAAATATTTTCAATAAGTTCAGTAGGTTGAGGAGCAACTCTTTGCTCTTCTGGTCGGGGTGAAGATACCCCGAACAAGCCCCTCAAAGGATTAGTTTCCATATTGACAAGTAACAGAAAATTTCAGCACACTATATAAATGTTTCCTTACCAAGTTCCACTCACCAAAAGCGCTACACTCCCCGGCAACGGCGCCAGAAAAGAGTCTTGATGACACACAAGTGTAGGGGATCTATCGTAGTCCTTTTTATAAGTAAGAGTGTCGAACCCAACGAGGAGCAGAAGGAAATGATAAGCGGTTTTCAGTAAGGTTTTCTCTGCAAGCACTGAAATTGTAGGTAACAAATAGTTTTCTGATAAGATAAATTGTAACGAGTAACAAGCAATGAAAGTAAATAAAGTGCAGCAAGGTGGCCCAATCCTTTTTGTAGCAAAGGATAAGCCTGGACAATTTCTTATAATGAGAAAAGAGCTCCCGAGGACACATGGGAATTATCGTCAAGCTAGTTTTCATCACGCTCATATGATCCGTGTTCGGTACTTTAATAATTTGATATGTGGGTGGACCGGTGCTTGGGTACTGCCCTTACTTGGACAAGCATCCCACTTATGATTAACCCCTATTGCAAGCATCCGCAACTACAAAAGAAGTATTAAGGTAAACCTAACCACAGCATTAGACATATGGATCCAAATCAGCCCCTAACGAAGCAACACATAAACTGGGGTTTAAGCTTCTGTCACTCTAGCAACCCATCATCTACTTATTACTTCCCAATGCCTTCCTCTAGGCCCAAATAATGGTGAAGTCTCATGTAGTCGACGTTCACATAACACCACTAGAGGAAAGACAACATACATCTCATCAAAATATCGAACGAATACCAAATTCACATGACTACTAATAGCAAGACTTCGCCCATGTCCTCAGGAACAAACGTAACTACTCACAAAGCATATTCATATTCATAATCAGAGGAGTAATAATATGCATTAAGGATCTGAACATATGATCTTCCACCAAGTAAACCAATTAGCATCAACTACAAGGAGTAATCAACACTACTAGCAACCCATGGGTACCAATTTGTGGTTTGGATACAAGATTGGATACAAGAGATGAACTAGGGTTTTGAGAGGAGATGGTGCTGGTGAAGATGTTGATGGAGATTGACTGTCTTCCGATGGGAGGATCATTGGTGATGACGATGGTGATGATTTCCCCCTCCCGGAGGGAAGTTTCCCCGGCAAAACAGCTCTGCCAGAGCTCTAGATTGGTTCCGCCAAGGTTCCGCCTCGTGGCGGCGGAGTTTCGTCCCGTAAGCTTGCCCACGATTTTTTCCAGGGTAAAAGCCTTCATATAGTAGAAGATGGACACCGGAAGGCCACCAGGGGGCCCAGGAGACAGGGGCGCGCCCAGTAGGGGTGGGCACGCCCCCACCCTCCTGGCCAGGGTGTGGGCCCCCTGAGGTGTTTTTTCCACTCAATAATTCTTATTAATTCCAAAAATAAGTTTCGTGGAGTTTCAGGATTTTTGGAGCAGTGCAGAATAGGTTTCCAATGTTTGCTCCTTTTCCAGCCAGAATTCCAGCTACCGGCATTCCCCCTCTTCATGGTAAACCTTATAAAATAATAGAGAATAGCCATAAGTATTGAGATATAATGTGTAATAACATCCCATAATGCAATAAATATTGATATAAAAGCATGATGCAAAATGGACGTATCAGGGACACAAGAGACTCTTTGTTATTCGGTTGCAGGGTTGTTTGAGAGAGACTATCTTCATCCTACGCCTCCCACGGATTGATAAACCTTAGGTCATCCACTTGAGGGAAAATTTCTACTGTCCTACAAAACTCTGCACATGGAGGCTGAACAACGTCTAGAAGAAGAAAGGTTGCGTACTAGACATCAAAGATCATATGTTTAGATCCTTAATGATATTCAATGCTCCTTTGATCTTGAACATGAACATGCTTTGTGAGTATTTACATTTGTTCCTGAGGACATGGGAGAAGTCTTGTTATAAGTAATCATGTGAATTTGGTATTCGTTCAATATTTTGATGAGATGTATGTTGTCTTTCCTCTAGTGGTGTTATGTGAATGTCGACTACATGACACTTCACCATGATTTGGGCCTAGGGAAAGCCATTGGTAAGTAGAAAGTAGATGATGGGTTGCTAGAGTGATAGAAGCTTAAACCTTAGTTTATGTGTTGCTTCATAAGGGGCTGATTTAAATCCACATGTTTCATGATATGGTTAGATTTATCTTAATTCTTATTTTGTAGTTGCGGATGCTTGCAAGAGGGGTTAATCATATGTGGGAATCTTGTCCAAGTAAGGATAGCACCCAAGCACCGGTCCACCCACATATCAAAAAAAAATTGAATGATGAAGACAGTAGGAGAGGCTCCTACTGACGTTTACTTCAATTTAACAAGTATTTACAGAGTTCCATCCTTACATTTTATCCGGCTAAGACAGGGGGTGGACACCAACTTGGGGGACCAGCACCCTTCCCTATGGATAATTATGTGAAGGATATTTACAAGCTCAAAAGTGTACCAAACCTAAGTACAGATCTAGTTCAATGAAGCAGCAAAGGCGCTCACAAACCCTTTAAGGGCAGGTTTGACTCGGTGGACAAGGAGGGCGAAGTCTTTCTTGAATCTGTCTCTCCAAGAGCCAATGGAGTGCGATATCCCCCTGAAAATTTTGTTGTTACGTTCCTTCCATATACTCCATGCTCCGGTCATGAATACCTCCATGTACATTGGTTGCGTCCAGCATCGCTGTCCTGAGTGAATGGCACTAAGGCGGTGGGAATCTCCCGTCCATGTAAGACCCAAGGAGGACCAGCATTGTGCACTGAAGGGGCATCCAAAGAATAGGTGCTCCACTGTTTCTTCCACCCCTCCCTGGCACAAGGCACAGTTCACGTCATCCCCAACATTGTAATGTCTTCTACGCAGCATGTTTCGAGTGTTTATCCTGTCCGCAGCAAGGAGCCATGCAAAAAATTTGATTTTCATAGTGCATCGGGATTTCCAGATCCATCGAAATGCATCATCAGCCTCCACTTCTCTGAAATAGTGCACATAGAATTTCCTAGAAGAATACGCCGTGCCCCATATACATACCCAAGTGTCAGGTTGAGCGTAGGGCTCCACAGGCACCGCAGCGGCCTGCATCTCCTGAATCTCCAGTCGGGCCTGTGCCGAGAGTGGCGTACAAAAATCATCACTCACAGTCTAAATGGACAAGAGTTGCGCTATCGACGCGTCTTCAATTCTGGTGAATGAGAAAGTTCTCAGATGTGAGGCTTCAAGTGTGTGATCCATCCATAAATCTTTTCAGAACAGTGCACTGGTGCCGTCGCCGACATTCACACGGGTTATCCCACGATAAACATCGCTGAGGCTCATGACGTCGCGCCACCAGAAGGATCCACATGGCTCGGCAGTGTGCGGAACCACCTCCTCATAATACGTAGACCATATGAGGTTGCACCAGGGGATGTCTTTTTTGTTGTAAAAGGAGTGTAGAAATTTCAATAGCAGAGCCATGTTTTGGATTTTGATGTCCAGCACACCGAGCCCTCCATGCTTTTTGGGTCGGCACACAAGGTTCCATGCAGCAAGGGAGTTACTGGTCTCTCCATTTTCAGTTTTTCTGCGCCATAAGCATCTCCCCACATATCAAATTATCAAAGTAACGAACGCAAAACATAGGAGCGTGATGAAAACTAGCCTGACAATAATTCTCATGCATCCTCGGTAGTGCTTTGCTTTATATAAGAGTTATTCTAGGTTTATCCTTTGCTATAAATAGGATTGGGCCGCCTTGTTGCACCTTGGCTACAATTGTTACTTGTTACCCGCTACAAATTATCATACTACCAAACTATCTGTCACCGATAATTCCAGTGCATGCAGAGAATACCTTGCTGAAAACTGCTTGTCATTACCTTCTGCTCCTTATTGGGTTCGACACTCTTACTTATTGAAAGGACTATGATTGATCCCCTATACTTGTGAGTCATCAAATAACATATATAAATTTATTTTTATTTCGGGACTGGGCATCCCTATTACCTGCCACACTCTCTTGTAATGACAAGTGAATAAACATTCATCTTGAGAATAACATACCTATCATGGAAAATATTGGTCATCCCCTGCCGCTTCATGAGTGGTACGGGCACACAAAACAGAAATTCATTTTGAATATTAGAGTTGGCACATACAACTTTACTTGGAATGGCATGGAAACACCGCATATAGGTAGGTATGGTGGACTCATTTGGCACAACTTTGGTTTAAGGATTTGGATGCACAAGCAGCATTCCCGCTTAGTACAAATGAAGGCTAGCAAATAGATGGAGAAGCGACCAACCAAGAAAACAAAATGTTCATAAACATGCATTGAACATAACTAACACTGAATAATGCACCACAAGTAGGATGTAATTTCGTTGCATAACTACTGGCTTTCATGCTTGCATAGGGAATCACAAACCTAAACACCAATATTCTTACTAAAGCATAATTACTCGCCAACATGACTCACATATCACTATCTCCATATCACAGAACTATTGCAAGGAATCAAGTTTTAATATCCAATGATCTTCATGAAAGTTTTTATTATATCCCTCTTGAATATCTATCACTTTGGGACCAAATTCATATCTTATGCAAATTACCATTGCTATTATCAACTCCCAAAAAGATTTAAGTGAAGCACAAAAGCATAAATGTTTCTTCAAAATTTATCATGCCAACTCTCAAAATAATTTAAGTGAAGAATGAGAGTGCATTTCTTCAAAATTTATCAACTCTCAAAATAATCTAAGTGAAGCATGAGAATGCATTTAATCAAAATTTATCAACTCGCAAAATAATCTAAGTGAAGCATGAGAGTGCATTTCTTAAACTTTATCAACTCCCAAAATAATCTAAGTGAAGCATGAGAGAAACTTTCTTCAAAATTTAACTACCACCATGCTCTAAAAAGTTTAAGTGAAGCACATAGAGCAATTGCGTAACTCAAAAAAATTTGAGTGAAGTACATAGAGAAATTCGAACAAATAGGTGTATCCAGCAAGGATGATTGTGACAAACTAAAAATAAAAACAAGCAAAGACTCATATAATACAAGACGCTCCAAAGAAAAACTCATGATATGTGACAAATAAAAATATAGCTCCAAGTAAAATTACTGATGGTTGATAGAAGAAAGAGGGAAGCCTTCTGGGGCATCCCCAAGCTTAGTTGCTTGGGAGTACTTGAATATTACCTTGGGTTGTCTAGGTCATCCCCAATATTAGGCTCTTGCCACTCCTTATTCCTTCATACATCATGATTTCACCCAAAACTTGAAAACTTCAATCACACAAAACTTAACAAAACCTTCGTGAGATTCATTAGTATAAGAAGATTATAACTATTTTAACTATTGTTGCAAACTCATTCATATTTTTTATTCCACTATACCTACTGTATTCTAACTTTACCATGGCTTATACCCCCGATACAATCCATTGATTCATCAAAATAAGCACACAATGCAACGAAAACAGAATCTATCAAAAGACAAAACAGTCTGTAGAGATCCGAATATTGCTCATACTTCTATAACTCTAATAATTCTTAAAAAATAGGAAGACATGTGGAATTTATGTGTTAATTATGTGGAAAAAATCAGACCAAACACACTTTTCTGTGAATTTAAAAATTTCCAGGACTGGGCACAAAAGTTCCTATTTTTTCATAGAATCAAGTCAACTATCATCCAACATAATCCTAAAAGCTTTACTTGGCACAAACACTAATTAAAACATAAAAACACAATCATAGCAGTAGTATAATTGTGTGAACAAAAAAACAGAAGGTAAACAAGAAAAAATTAAGATAACTATTGGGTTGCCTCCCAACAAGCGCTATTGTTTTATGCCCCTAGCTAGGCATAATGCATAGTTTCAAGTATTGTCATCTTTGGTTTTCAACTCATCAATCACACATCCATAATTCCCTAGAGATCTAGCATGCATATTCTCAATGATCACGCTCCTAGGGATAAAGTTAAGGAATTCATTCTTGCAAGTAGGTTTCTTTATCAACTCAACAAAATCAGGGTGTGCACTAATCATTTTAAGATCTTCGTTATTGCTACTAGAAGTGGCACCTTTGGTATTAGGAACATAGGTAAACTTGCAATTCTTAACAGGAGGAGTCTTTGAAATAGTTTTAACGGAAGAAAAAATGGAACTCGAAATATTAAAATTTTCTTCCAACTTATCAATCTGAGTCTTCTACCCTTTCATTAACTATGGGTTCTTTCTCTTTTAGCATTTTAAGGGTATTCCCTACCCTTGACCCAAATTGAGTGACATGATTGTGGATCTTTTTATCTAGATTTTCAATATGCTCTATGGTAGGGATTTTATTTTCAACAACATCTAGTCTTTGCATAACATGTTCCATAGTTAAAACTGTTTTGTTAATAGTGATAGGTGGTGACCGCACTAAATTTCCCATAGCATTGGGACAACTCAAGAAATTCCCTCCAGTAATAGTGTCAAGAACAAATCTATACCAAGTAGTAACGCCCACATAAAAATTGCAAAGAAGGATAGTGGTGGATTACTTATGAATAGATCAATTATGAGCATCACAAATTCTATACCAAGCACTTTTAAATTCCCCCCCCCCCCTCTTCGCTTAATATTGAGAACTTCATTTTCATGGGTACACAAAACAAAAGCGAAACTAGCTATAACGATAAGGCGATCAAGCAAAAGGCAAACGAGAAATATTTTTGTAACTCTTTGTAAAACTTTTTAGAAGTGGGGGAGATGAAAATGAGAGGCAAATGGCAAATAAAGTAATTGCAAGGAGACGAAAGTGTATGCCTAGGTACTTGATAGATGTTGATGATATCTCCCCGGCAATGGCGCTAGAAACTCTTCCTACTACTTGTGAGCTGCGTTGGGATTTCCCCGAAGAGGAGGGGATGATGTAGTACAGTAGAGATAAGTATTTCCCTCAGTTATGAAACTAAGGTTATCAATCCAGTAGGAGAACCAAGCAACACTATGTAAACAACACATGTACACAAACAACAAATACTTGCAACCCAATGCATAGAGGGGTTGTCAAATCATCAACGGTTACGAGCAAGATTAAATTGTATAGCTTTTGATAGATAGATCTGACAAAAATACAAAATAAAATAAAATTGCAGCAAGGTATTTTTAGGCTTTTTATATGATAAAAGGTAGACCCGGGGGCCATAGTTTTCACTAGAGGCTTCTCTCAAGAAAATAGCATATGGTGGGTAGAAAAAATACTATTGAACAATTGATAGAAAAGCAAATAATTATGACGATATCCAAGGCAATGATCAAACATATAGACATCACGTCCAAGATTAGCAGACCGAAACGATTATGCATCTACTACTATTACTCCACACATCGATCGTTATCCAGCATGCATCTAGTGTATTAAGTTCATGGAAAAATGGAGTAATGCATTAAGAAAGATGACATGATGTAGACAAGATAGACTCACATATGAATAAACCTCATCTTTCTACCCTTAATAGCAATGATACATACGTGTCATGTCCCTTTCTATCACTGGGATTGAACACCGCAAGATCGAACCCATTACAAAACGACTCTTCCCATGGAAAGATAAATCAATCTAGTTGGCCAAACCAAACCAATAAATCGGAGAAGAAATATGAAGCTATATTAATCACGCATAAAAGAGTTCAGAGAAAACTCAAATAATATTCATGGATAGATCTGATAATAAACTCACAATTCATCGGATCTCAACAAACACAACGCAAAAAGTCATTACATCAAATAGATCTCCAAGAACAACAAGGAGAACATTGTATTGAGAAACATCGAGAGAGAAGAAGCCATCTAGCTACTAACTATGGACCCGTAGGTTTGTGGTAAACTACTCACGGTTCATCAGAGGGGCAGCAAGATTGATGAAAAACCCCTCCGTGATTGAGTCCCCCTCCGGCAAAGTGCGAGAAAGGGTCCCCAGATGGGATCTCTCAAGAATAGAGGCTCCCGGCAGCAAAAGAAGTATTCCGTGGACTCCCCTATTAGTTCCCTAATTTTAGAGTATTTATAGAGGGGGAGTTAGGTCAACCGGAGCTATGTGGGCCCCACCACCCATCAGGGTGTGCCCTGGTGGGTGGTGGGCCCATGCTCCCATGTCTGGTCTTCTCTCGAAGCTTCTTATGTCTCTTATGTCCAGAAAAAAAAACTCCAAAAAGTTCCGTGGCATTTGGACTTCATTTGGTACTGATATTCTGCGAAACCAAAAACAAGCGAAAAACAACAACTGGCACCGGGCACTAAGTTAATAGGTTAGTCCCAAAAAATGATATAAAGTTGCTTATAAATGTATATAAAACATCCAAGATTGATAATATAATAGGATGGAACAATAAAAAATTATATATATGTTGGAGACGTATCACAATGTAACACAAGTGCAATCAAGAAGTGCATCGTAGCAATGTTGTGTTTGTATATGGAGTCTTGAGTGACTACATAGATGAATATGTTTGCATGGGAGAATTTTTTATATTGTCACATAGGTGTGAAGAAATTTAAAAGGTATGTGATTGCTATCTTCCGAGAAGAGTATCACCAAATGCATATGGAAATACAAGGCTCATAGAGAATGGTGCGACAAGAGGGTTCTGCGTGATGCTTGGGAGCACCGAAGATGGAAGAATTTCCCTACGGCATGTATGTGTAGTTCACTCGGCATTACCATGTTAGGTCATCTCCAATGTGGACCCTTAAACCGCACGCAACCGTCCAAACCGCACAGTTCGGGCGTGATTTGCCATCCAAACTGATCCTATATCGACCCACGAGGCGGTCGAGGCGGGTTTTCTCCTGTAAACTAGAGACAAACGCGTGGGCGAGTGCGTGCTTTTGAACCGCTGCCACGCCCGCATCTGACTAAGTTGGCCCACCAGAAAACCCCACCCACCTCTCCCGCACTTTCCATGAACGCATGCGCCGCTTGACACGCCACATTCATGCCGGCCCTGAGCATGCAACGGTCGGCATTGATGCCGCTTGACGTGACCAGACGTGAGGGCAGCGCTGACGGTCGCGACCTCTTGGGCCTCCCTGCTTCAGTGCGGACTCCCCATCCCAAGAACCCAACTTCGTCCACTGTGCCACATTGAAGCAGGTTGACCGCCACTTCGCCTAGCCCTTGCCACAACTATTTAAACTGCTTTGAATTATGTCTTATTTGCATGAGTTACATCTGGTTTGTTTAAAACCACTTTCAATTGTATGTGGGTAGCGTTTGATGGTTGGCTCCCGCATCCATTTTGAGTTTTCTATAGAGTGCCCCCCTGTCCGCGGACGAACTTGGGAGGAAATTTGGGGTGTCAGCATTGGAGGGTAGTTGTTGCCTTCGAGATCTATTGATTTTGCATTGTTACTTTGGCGTGCATGGCTCTCACAATAATCTCAGTGTCCTCCAAATAACATATCCTTTTGCAATACGAGTGGACGGGGATGCTCCACTTAAACCTTCAAAGCCAATGGTCACTAGTGTGATTAGGGATACTAACTTATAGATTTGAACTACCCCACATGGTCCATGTTAATCAAGAAAGTTCCAAACCGTGAAGGTAACAAGAATGTCTCTTTGACGCGGCCCAAGAACCCACAAGAAAAAAATGTTGAGAGAGCTTTCGGGCGTTGCAAGATCACTTTGATGTTTTGTGGACATGCTACATAATGGCACCAAGAGACACTATGGAGAATCATGATATCATGTGTAATCTTGCATAACATGATCATAGAGAGTGAGAGACCTGAATCGTTGAACCGTGATTTTTACCACAATGAAGCACATGGACCACTTGTCATTCCTAAACATATACTTCTACAATCCATATATCTTCAAGTGCGCTGGGAGATCTAAGATAGACAATCTCATGAGTACCTAAGATATGACCTTGTCGAGCACATGTGGAAACGTCTTGGATAATAGATAATTTATGTATCATCATGCTTACATTATGTTTATTCGAAATGTTTCTTTATTTAGACTCTGTGTTGTGTTTGAATTTGAATTTAAAATTTTGATATCCTGAAGTTTGAAATTTTGTCAAAGTTTTTATGTCACAAATCTCCAAATCCAAGCAGTGAGCTTTGTAGAATTGTACCATGTTGGATGAATTGCTATGGTGGATACTAAGGTGGGCATATGGTTAATGTGCAAAGAGTCTACCTCGTAAAATGTGCCACAGAAAGTTTTAAACAAACTTGTTAAAAAAATGCCCACTTTATTAATTGGAAATAATGGTTACATCATCTCTAAGAATAGGTACGATATTCTCTATAGGATCCTCAAACCAATCTCTAGTTACAGAAAATTTCACTAGCCTAGCAAGTTCATGATAAACCTTGTTAGCCACTCTATTATAGTGTTCAAATCTAGTCAAAGGAAAATCACATGCCATGAAGTAGAAATCATCGAAGACTGCTGCCGCCACTCCCGCAGATTGTCCTCCATTCTTCACTGTGTCAATGACTTCCATATTATTAGAGTTAATAACAAGATGATGATGGATGTCGTCACACCAAGAGAGTCCCTAAGAATATATCTCCATCGTCTAAGGAGCAAATCCCACCCTTAAGCTATCTAGCCCCTTGTCAAACTTTCCGATGAACCTGTAAGTTGTCCTTATGATCACCATGTTAAAGATGATGTTTGAGCAACCCCAAAGTCCATTGCACGGTAAGAAGACACTACGGTACTCTCATGGTCTAAGCAACTAAATCACACGTTAACTGTTCATGTTATAACAATTGACTTGTGACGATAATATCTCAAAGTATAACAACCAAGTTTGGGTCGATTCAATATGATCGTTCTTCCAACGTCATATTCTCAAATTTGTTTTAGGACTATCGTTACACTTAACAATATCCTAAGATCCAAAAAAAACATGACCACTAACAACACTTGAGCTAGTCTTAGAAGCTAGACTAGGAATAGAGTTTTACCGTTTATCATTTCACAAGTGCATATGAGTTTTCCATTGAATCTCCAGGATTGTAGCAGTTATAACATAAAATATAAACTCTTAATTATAAACTTGGAAATATAATAATACAATAGTATTGCCTCTAGGGCATATTTCCAACAAAACCATAATAACAAGAGGGGGCAAAGTGAAAGCAACAAGATTGAGGTATTCGTGTGTGTGCTCAGTTGAACCTGTTTCTTTAGTGAGAGTGAAACTTAGAAATCTCCTTTAAAGTGAGTTATTTAGCTTCGGTGTTGAAGTTAAGTCTTCTGGACACCGAGCTTAATTTCCTCATTAAGGAATTGGAAAATTTGTCACCCAAGTTTGTCCAGTTGGCTTAAGTTTGAAATTCCAACCGTTTGCCACATGTCGCGTGTACACTGGTGAGTGTGTCTCCATTAGTAAAATCAGCCCCATGGGTTTCCTCACAGCATATAGATAGCCACCCTACCGCAACCATGTGTAGTTTGCCTGCTCCAAGTGAATTTGAGAAAAAGTGTTGTCTTAGCAACCCTCTTCGATTGATTTGAGAGAAATCCCATAAATTGGACTTGTTACTCTTGAGGACCGTTCATCCAAAGTGAGTAAGCATCCTCTGGATGATTAGCAGTGGTCAAAGCATCAAAAGTGAGGAACTGCCAAAGAACTAGCATGTACATGTTCGGGGACCACCACAAAGTGATTGAGCGAGTTTCGAGGATCTTAGCTCAAGGAGAATAAGGCGAAGACTTGCTTATCTTCAAAGTTGTGGCTTAGCCTCTCCAACCTAGACGTAGAACTGTGCTAGTAGTTTAAACTAGGGTATACATATTGTTGTGCCTTCGTCGAGCAACAGATTATAATCCCTCGCTCAACTTTGTTTGTGTATTCTATTGAGTCTCGAAGAACTCCCTCCTTCTCCTTTCTTTGTGATTGTTGCAAAGACTTTTGAGTACTTCCATTTTGTTTGGTGGTCTAGGTTTCTTCTAAGTGTTGTACTCAGTTTACTTCGTGAAGACTTTGTCTGTGCTTAGCATGTTAGATCTACCCGCTTCTATAGCTTATTTGTCGTCTATTCTCTTGATATCATGTTTCCTTTTTTTTGTTTACTTAGTAGTTTTGTTACATTCCTATAGTTTTACTGCTATAATTCATTAGAACTGCTCTACTGCTATGTGGTTATTATTCAGTTTACTGGAGTATTTTGTCTTCCTGAAGAATTTGTTAAATCTCCCATTCACCCCCACTGGCCGATAACTTTGATCCTACAAGAATCCTCAACCATAGATGAGACAGTCCTATTGAGTTAAAAATTTCCCGTTACAAAGCCACCCTCCTGAACATAAATTTGTGACATTTAATGCAAATTTCTTATTCTTTTTCAAATCGAGGACCTCGTGCTTTCTAATTTTTAACTTGTTGGACTTGGCGCATGTGGTTTTTTACGACCAACCAACATGGGATGATTTGACGTAAGATAGAGTGGAAAATCCATCTAATCTTAATTATTATATTAGGGTTGATCAATGTTTAATTCACCCAGTATTTTTCGTCCAGCCTCCATTCACCTAGAAAAGTGCAAATTCAGATCACTGAAAAGTGTAACTTGGGCGTTTTCACTGGGTTGCATATTTTATTAAACTAAAGCTAAAGTTCTATTTTTTTCCTAATTCAAAAGAGACTTCAAAAATCTCGATCTGTTTAGAATTATAAAAAAAAATATGTCTGCAAGGTTTCTCACTTCCCATGTAGTTTTGGAGCTCGTGCTTCCAACCTAGGTGGCTTGTTTTCGCAGACATGTGTAATATTCAGACGCATTCCTGCTTCATTGCCCGCCACACTACTGCTCCAGCGACCACTTGACGGCATGGCCGCGATCTTCATCAACCGCTTTGTCAATCGCCTCCTTGAATTGAATGTCCACCCAAGTAAAATACTTTTTTGTGATGAGTAGAACGCCAAATTAAGATGAATTTTATTAAATGTCACGCTTTTTGGGGACTCCAATCCAGTGTCACACTTATCCTTTTGTTGTAATAAATGGCACATGTTTGCTTAAGAGTTGCAAAAAGTGGAACAAATTGAGTTTCCCCCTTTGTTTTCATGTTTTTTTCTCAAAGTCACCACCGCTCGAAAACTCAACCAACTAATTTCATTGATTGACAATTTCATTGATTGACACTCCAACTACTAGTATCCGAAGAGAGCCCGCAAATCCGGCAACACCTACTCTCACATGCCCTTCTTCGGTGTCGGATCAGACGTTGTTGAGGTGGGAAGAGGTTGGATAGGCCTTATTAAAATGTGCCATCACCACCCCATCAATGCCACCAGGGGAATCAAAACCTAAGGGGAACAAGGACCTAACAGAACTAAGAGAGAGACAAGAGGCAAGTTCCCACTACTCTGGCCAACGAGGTTGCCGGGTGGGAGAGAGGAGGGCGACAAAGGCGACGGCGTGGAGGAAACCTTGGGTGGTGTCTAGGGTTGAGAAAAGATAGATCGATAGGTATAGTGAAAAATCATGTTATTTTGAATTATCTATGCATGAGATTATCACAATGGGTTTCATAAATGTTTAAGTCACCCATGATTTTTTCCTTCAAATCATTGTTGATTTAGAAAAGTGCAATCTTAGAGTTCACTGAAAACTACAAGACTCAGCCTCCCAAAGGTGCTCACATGGGTAGGATATACGTATGTCCATTCATAGGGTGAGTGTGGGCACATGTTGTAAGCGTCGCGTTTATACTATGTACCTCAAAATAAAGTGTCACCTACACATTTTCACCAGATTGTACTTTCACAATCTAGAGCAAATGTTATATTTTCATAGTTCAGTCTAGGTTTAGAAAATTTTGATCCATTTACAATTATCAAAATGATTTAAATCTCGCTACCAAGTTTTCCAACTTTGCATGCAAACGAGTCTCTATACATTGGTGGTCCTCTTAGGTCGCTTCTTTTCACAGAGGCGTGCAATATTTGGACATGCTACTTCGCTTCCTTGCCCACCATAATACCATTGAATTGATCGCCCTTTTTTCGAAACCATACGGCCTTATTCATTCTAAATAATAGTTATGTTGTTATGAGGAGTGGTACAATTTCACTCATAGGCTCCTCAAACCAATCAAAAGTCAAACAATATATAATCAACTGACCAATCTCATGAGCAACCTTTTTAGCTTCCCTGTTACAATGTTTGAAACTAGTGATAGGAAAATCATAAGCAAAATAATAACAATCATCAAATTTTGTCGCCATCGCTCCCACCGAACGTCCTCTGTTCTTCATGATGTCAGTAACCTCCAAATTATCAGATTATGAGGCGATTGTACCATGCCCTTTGCGCAAGGGATAAACCAAGTCTAAGTGTTGAGGCTTCAACCGCCAGGACATCCACACGGGAATCCAATCTCCATTTTCCCAACAATGAATATGTATTTATCGTCTCTTAGTACTGCACCAGACATGCCCCTAAACAAGTCTTGATCAAAGGAAACATCACCAGTAAGTTTAACAAATCTCACCTGGGGCGGGTCTAGCCCTCAAGGAAGAAATAACATAGTTAGACATTAGAGCATGTATTCCCATAATAATTTGATTATCATCCTGAACTCTCTCTTCGTGGACCACTTTACGTCTTTCTCAACCAATACCAAGTGGTAATGGCGATCATCTCATGAGAAAAATGAGTAAGAACTCCAGAATAGCCTCACCAACATGATCAACTTCACAAGCTCTTTTAATAATTATGTCCATCCCTGCATTCTCCAATTATCCTTTGCTTTATGGCATAGAAATAACAATTGCTTTGTATCTTCAGGTTCATAAGAACACAAAGGACATTTGGGCGAAACTTGACACGGGAAAACTAGTTTGGAAAGATAGCTTCCAAATCTTGCCCTAAATAGGATTGAATGTGGTTTATCCCATTTTATTAGTACATCAAAGTTTTCTTCCATGTCGATGATCCCATTCAAAGAAATAAGCCGATCTAAGATAAAACAACCAAATTTTTGTATAACTCCAAGAGACAAAATCTGGCATGTCATGCTGAGGAAGAAGGATAGACAGTCCCATGTCATGCTGAGGAAGAGGGATAGATAGGCCCCGTTGTGCATCAATTGTACACAACGTTTGTGTGACCAAATCATCACCCCAATTATTAGAAACAAGATCAATGAAGTCCGACAACTTAGACAACAGATGTCCCCCTTTAGGAGCGATCACTTTTCTATCAGCACAATTTGGGAACCAAGCATATCCCTGCATATCAATATTCTGATCATTCCAACTCATCAGATATAACCATGTTTCAGAGAGTTTTATCGTCATAATACTTCTCCAAGTAAAAGTGGATCCTTTTTCTAACTTTAGACTCACAAGATCACCATCATAAAAATGCTTAGCTCCCAAAACAGGGACATAAAGAATCGGGATTCTCAAGAAGAGTCAGGCTTGTTTGGCCAGCATCGTTAGATTGAAACAACGAACACCATGAAAACCCATCCGTCCTTGATTTTTTTTGGGACTCACATTTTTCACCAAGCCATACAATGCATTCTCTTCTTTTTATCCTCGTCACCCCACCAAACTCTTGACACTACGTCAATAATTCCTTTGCATTTTGTTAGCAATTTTAAAGACAGACATAGGGAATAGCTTGAACAAAAAACTTGAGGAGAACGTTCTTCCCTCCAATAATAATTTGATGCCATCCTCTAATTTAATACGATTACTGACAACAGACTCCATATCCAAACCACCGTTGGCTGGCAAACCCAAGTATATGTTATTGAGAGCCTCGATCATGATATTCAGAGCTGCAGCGATCACCTGATGGCATGCCCTGTGCTCTTCTCCAACCACATCACCTACTTGAATCGAACTGAGTGACTGCCCACACATCGTGTAGAACCCATCCTTTTTTGTAGGGAGTAGAATTTCATATTAGGAGGAATGTGAATAAATGGCACACTTTTTCACTTTAATCCAATGGCGCATTTTTCTTTTGTTGTGATAAAGTAGTAGCACATTTCCCCCATGCTCTTTGTCCTTGTCATCGACATGTTGAACTCGCTTCTCCAGCGAGCCGTCGAACAAGGCCTCCTTCAGTGGTTGACCATGAGGCACCTGGCATCGAGCATCTCCCTCTATGTGGACGATGTTGTCATTTTTTGCTGCCTCAACACACGCGACATCCGCACCATTCGATGCTTGCTCGATGTTTTCGGCAAGGTTTCAGGGCTTTGCACAAATTTCGCCAAGTGCTCTGCCTCGCCCATCTGCTGCACTGATGAGCACATCGCCATGATCACGGCTAGGATGGCCTGCCCAATTTCCTAGTTCCCGGTGAAGTATCTTGGCCTCCCGCTATCCATACGCAAGCCATCGACAACCGATCTCATGCCGCTCGTCGAGATACTAGAGAAGAAGCTTTCCACTTGGTCCAGGTCTATGCTCTCCCTTGGGGACGGCCTCGCACTTTGTAGGCATGTCCTCTGCGCCATGCCCATCCACATCCTCGTCGCCATCGCCGTCAACAGGACCATCCTCATACGGGTTAACCGAATCATTCAAGGCTTCTTATGGGTCGGGCGTAAGGATGCGCGAGGAGGGCAGTGCCGCGTTAATTGGGACCGTCTGTGCCACCCCTGAAAGGATCGAGAAGAGGTGTCTAGAGGGGGGTGATTAGACACTAAGTGCCAAAAGTTGCAGTTTTTAATTTCTTTAAGTTTAAGTGGAGTTTTGGCACAAGCTTAACAATCATAATACATATCAAGCAAGCATGCAAAGAGTATATGAGCAACGGAAATTAAAGCATGCAACTTGCAAGAATGTAAAGGGACGGGATTGGAGAATTCAAACGCAATTGGAGACACGGATGTTTTTGTCATGGTTCCGATAGGTGGTGCTATCGTACATCCACGTTGATGGATACTTCAACCCACAAAGGGTAACGGCTGCGCGAGTCCACGGAGGGCTCCACCCAAGAAGGGTCCACGAAGAAGCAACCTTGTCTATCCCACCATGGTCGTCGCCCACGAAGGACTTGCCTCACTAGCGGTAGATCTTCACGAAGTAGGCGATCTCCTTGCCCTTACAAACTCCTTGGTTCAACTCCACAATCTTGTCGGAGGCTCCCAAGTGATACCTAGCCAATCTAGGAGACACCACTCTCCAAGAAGTAACAGATGGTGTGTTGATGATGAACTCCTTGCTCTTGTGCTTCAAATGATAGTCTCCCCAACACTCAACTCTCTCTCACAGGATTTGGATTTGGTGGAAAGAAGATTTGAGTGGAAAGCAACTTGGGGAAGGCTAGAGATCAAGATTCATATGGTAGAAATGGAATATCTTGGTCTCAACACATGAGTAGGTGATTCTCTCTAAGAAAATGTAAGTTGGAAGTGTAGGTTCGTTCTGATGGCTCTCTCCACGAATGAAGAGGAGGTGGAGGGGTATATATAGCCTCCACACAAAATCTAACCGTTACACAAAACTTGCCAATCTCGGTGGGACCGAATTGAGAAACTCGGTCGGACCGATTCAGTAAATCTAGTGACCGTTAGGATTTTCGGTGGGACCGACATGCAACTCGGTAGGACCGATATGGTTAGGGTTAGGGCATAACGTAATCTCGGTGAGACCGATTACACAAACTCGGTGGGACCGATTTTGGTAATAAGCTAACCAGAGAGTTGGTGCGGTAAACTCGGTGGGACTGCTTCGCTCATTTCGGTGAGACCGAAATGTTACGAAAGGGAAACAGAGAGTTTACATTGCAATCTCGGTGGGACCGGTTACACAAACTCGGTGAGACCGATTTTGATAATGGACATACAGAGAGATTGCAATTCCATCTCGGTGAGACCGAGATCCCTATTGGTGAGACCGATTTGCCTAGGGTTTTGTGGCAGTGACTATGACATCTGAACTCGGTGGCGCCGGATAGAAAGAATCGGTGGGGCCGATTTTGAATTTTGGTTTAGGTCATATGTGGATGTGAGAAAGTAGTTGAGGATTTTGGAGCATATCACTAAGCACTTTGAGCAAGAACCTCATTAAGCAACACCTCATCCCTTCTTGATAGTATTGGCTTTTCCTATAGACTCAATGTGATCTTGGATCACTAAAATAGAAAATATAGAGTCTTGTGCTTGAAGCTTGAGCCAATCCTTTGTTCTTAGCATCTTGAAGGGGTTCCACATTCTTTAGTCCATGCCACTTCATTGTTGAACTTATCTGAAACATACTAGGTAAAAATGTTAGTCCAACAAGAGATATGTTGACATAAATTACCAAAATCACCCAGCGAGCACTTCAGCCCCACATCTCTCGACGGCATGGGAATTCGTTATTTGCAGCGCACCGGTGGATGTGGCTCCAGCGAACTGACGCGTCGCGCCCCTGGAGTCAGCCTCATCTCCCTCACGATCCGGCGGCCATGCAGATATTCCAGGCCTCTAACACCTGGGAGGTACGTGACGGTCGAACATGCAAGTTCTGGACCGACCCGGGCAAGGCCATGTCGGAGCTCACGCTGTTGGTTTTCTCCATGGTTCCTAAACGTTGTCGCCGTGATCGGACGGTGGCAGAGCGCCTGCCTAGGCGCGCTTGGGTGCGCGATATTGCTGGCGCACTCGGCCCAGCCGTCCTTGCGCAGTACGTTGACCTCTGGCATATACTGCAGCACACAACCCTCGAGGCTGGGCCGAACGTGCTGCGCTGGAAGTGGACGGAGTCCGGTGCCTACTCTGCCAAGTCCTACTACCTAGCCCTTTTCCATGGTTCTACGACGGATGCTTCATGGAAGCTTACCTGGAAGATTTGGGCCCCTCTCCGCATCATGGTCTTCTTCTGACTCGCCTTGCAAGATCGGTGTTGGACGGCAGACCGCCTTGCCAGACGTGGATTGCCACACAACGACCGGTGTGTACTCTGCGACCAGGCCACCGAGGACATGCAGCACCTTTTCGCTGCTTGCTCCTTCTCGCGCCAGATATGGCACGAGGTCATATCCTGGTGTCGTTCGACTACCATGATCCCGAGTCCGGATACACCATTCACGGAATAGGGGATTGTTGCTTGTTCTTCGTCACCCACAACCCTACGTAAAGGGCTCAACTCCATCATAGCCCTCACCGCGTGGCGATTTGGAAGCATCGGAATGGATGCATCTTTGATCAACTACAACCCTCCACCGCAAGACTACTCGAGTTCATTCAAGAAGACGCTCGCCTATGGGCTAGCACGGCGCCAACGGCTTGGCGATCATGATCCCTGAGAGATAGAGTCTAGCTTGATGTATTGGGGATGAGCAGCCCCCTCCTCTCACGGCTCCGGCTACTTCAGCCCGCGACAGCTTGTGTACGCGTGGCTACTGTAGCCGACATTTGTACTTTTTCACCTCTTTCATCAATGCAATGATACATAATCTTTGCGTATTCGCGAACAAAGAAAAAAAAGTAGTAGCACATATTTTCTTCAGAGTTGATAAAATGGCACAAGTTGGGTTCTCCCCTGTGTTCCACGTCTGGGCCCGCCCGTTGCGCTCGCCTGTTTCCTCTGGTTCGACCCATTCGTCCAGAACGAACAGAAAGCAGGCGCGAGACAGGTCAGAGGAAGAGCCACCGCCTCGCAGTGCTTCCTCTTCCCGGCGCGCCGCACGTCCCCCCTCCGCCGCCTCGCCGTGCTTCTACAACCCCGGCGCTCCTACCATTCCAACTCACAGGTGGCCTGACCTCCCAACATCAACAAAACATCCAAAATGCTACAGGCATCCAGCAACTAAACCCACAGCTACAGCCAGGCGGCAGCACGCCAGCGACGCGAGCGCTCGTTCCAGAGCAAGCCAACCAGCCAGCAGGAGCCTCGGGTCATTGTGCCTCCTGGCGCACGGTCCACGCACGCCAGAGACGGCTCCGGCCAATGCTCCGGCGAGGGCTCCAGCGCCGCTAGCGAGCGACCTGGACACACGGCGCCGATAGGAGGTCCGACCTGAGCGGCGCATGATCCGGAAAGGCTCCGCGCGTGTAAGCCCGCGCTCCCTGAAGCAAATCCATGGGAACCTGGTCGTCAAGGGCATCGCCTCGCGCCTCCAGCCCCTGCGGGACCTGCTACTCGCGTGTGTCTCCTCGTTCCGCGGCACCATGGGCTACGCCCGTAAAGTGTTCGACGGAATCCCCCACCCGGACCTCTTCATGCACAACGTCATGGTCCGCGGCTACGCGCACGGCGGCGCGCCCGCCGCGGCCTTCGCCTTGTACCGACGCATCAGGACGGCTGGCCTGAGGCCCGACGCCTTCACGTTCTGCTACCTCCTCCGGGCCAGCGCTGGCTTGCCAGGCTCTTGCGCCGGGTACCAGGTCCATGGCGTCGTCCTGAAGCTGGGCTTCTTGAATGATGCGTTCGTGAGGAATGCGCTTATCAACATGCATGCCAAATGTGGGGATTTGAAGGTGGCCGGTGCGCTTCTTGAGGAGGCCGGCGAGGGGGATGTCGTGGCGTGGTCGGCTGTCATAGCGGGGCATGCCGCTAGAGGTGACTTGAACATTGCTCGGCAACTGTTTGATGATTGTCGGCACAAAGACTTGGTGTGTTGGAATGTAATGGTGGCAGCGTATGCTAAGCATGGGGAAATGGAGAAGGCGAGGGAGCTGATTGACCGTGCGCCGGAGACAGATGTGGTTTCGTGGAACACTATTATCACAGGGTACTCCACGAAGGGGATGCTGAAGGAAGCATTGGAGGTGCTTGATGAAATGAAGTGTGCGGGCTGGTTGCCTGATGAGGCAACTATTGTTAGCTTGCTTTCGTGTTGTGCGAACTTAGGGTCGCTTGACACAGGGAGGATGATACATTCAATGCACTTGGAAGGTAGACCGTGTACAAGTATTGTGCTTGGAAATGCATTGGTATCAATGTATGCAAAGTGTGGAGATCTGCAGGCTGCATTGGAAGTCTTTAGCAGGACGAAGGAGAGGGATGTTTGGACATGGAACTCGATCATCGGCGGGCTGGCCTTCCATGGGCAAGCAGAACAGTCCATCCAATTCTTCAATAAAATGCTTCAACAAGGAATGTGCCCAAATGCTATTTCTTTCCTCTGTGTTCTCGGTGCATGCAGTCATGCCGGATTAGTTGAAGATGGTCAGAGATGTTTCTCTTTGATGAAAGACAGGTACAAGATCGAGCCAAATGCAAAGCACTACAGTTGCATAGTGGATATGCTTGGCCGTGCAGGCTTACTGGATGAAGCATTTGCAATTCTGAGCAGCATGAGGTGCGAACCTAGTGCAGTCATATGGAGGACTCTGCTTGGTGCCTGCAAGATCCACGGGAATGCAGCCCTTGGCAAACTTGCCAGGGAGAGGCTTCTAAAAATGAATGAAGATACAAGCGAAGATTATGTGCTGCTCTCTGGCATTTACGCGTCATGTGATGAATGGTTTGGAGTGGAGACATTGCGGGGATCAATGGATGAAAGGGGGATAAGAAAGGCTGCTGGTTTTGCCCAGGTTGACCATAAAACTTCCTGTCTTTCAGCATTGTGATGTGTGGATATCCTACAATGGAATTCGATGAATACTAGGGTTGTGTCCATGCTCTGTTTTCCATTTTATGCCCGGTAACCAGAAAGTGGCAGAAGTAGCACCCTTGTATGCTGATACCAGTAGCAAGGAGACCTAGACAGTAAATCACATTCAAAACGTCGAGTGTTGATGATTTCACTTGGAGCTAGCAGCATCAGTGCAACTAGCAGGTATGGAGTTTCCAGCTAATGACATGTCTCAGTTTTTTTATCTAGTTATGCAGAAATTTACCAACAGCTCCAGTGAAAAGTATAGTACCCAAACCATGATATTTATTTCTGTAACAACCGTATAAGAAGTACAAAAGCCGATACAGAAGAAGTAACACACCATCAAGGCGGTGCACAATATAGGCTCACAGATTATTACATTAAGCACGCAAGTACAAGAACCACACCATATCACACTTATACTTCAGGGAGCAAATGATGGACAATTTGGTCTAGCGCCTGGCCAGGGCAATGGCTGAGAGTATGATGAGCAGTATCAGCAAAACCATGGCTCCAAACGAGCCAACCAGGGAGCCAGAGATACGCTCGCAGAAAGAATCCAATTGCTGGCAAATAGCAAGCCAGTTTGCCCTGACATTGCCCTTGTGTGCCAAGTAGACAATAGCTGTTGCTGCAGATGACGCTGCGGTGACCAGAGCTAGCATTGCCTTCACAAGAAACACAAGGAAACTTAGTAGCTGATACAGTTATTGATGCATGCTTCTCTTTCTTCAATATTCTAGATTAGTAACCATGCATAGTTTCATGCAGGATGACATGATAGTAATCGAAGTGTTTGAAACTGACACACTTTGCACTAGAGAAAAATCTAGTCTTACCGCGTCAAAAATGATCAAGACCAGCCTGCTATATTTAGCCCCGCTCCTAATTATGTGCGCAATTGACACTGGGAGCGAAAGGATGAGATAGGCGCTCACAACAGAATTTGCCACCACGAAGAACCTGTCAAAATAAAATTCAAACAGTTGGAGCATCAGATCATAACCTTGTTCTATCTGAAAGTATATGCTATCAGGTACTGAAGATTCTTCCGCACGTACGTGAGAGCCGGGAGATCGCTGTATCGGGCCTTGAACTGGATGAACGGCATGAACAGAGGAAGCGTCTCATTGGTAGTCCCCATGGCAATGGCGCTTGCGAGGGTGCTGATGACCGCAATGACGCGCTACTGACCCCCCTGCTCAGGGGGGCCTTGGAGGTCTCACCCTGCTCGCCGGAGTCCATTCTGGTATTTTTCTTAAGCTGCTGGACTGATCAAAGACTCAAAACTGTTTCCCAGGTCTGAAGGAAACAGTCCATGCTCCCTGCTTATATATACATATACATGGGCGGACTGCCTATGGATTAGGTCAATTTGATGTTACAGCAGCTGGCGGTGCAAGGCGCCGCATGCTGGTGCGTGCTCCCAGGCGCATTCGGCTGGTACCTGCTCCACATAGCTCCATGGAGACAGCTGCATCGTTCCATTCAGGTTCTGTTGCAAGGCCTCCAACAACATGGGGATCGGCTTGCTGTCACTTGCTCTGTGT
>NC_041393.1:117925942-117949370 GCF_002162155.2 Triticum dicoccoides | reverse complement strand
TGCTTTTTCATAAGAGGAAGGGGCAGTACGCCATTTATGCAGAAGCGAGTTGATTCGGCGTATTGTTTCGCGCTTTTTCCAACTGAAAGAACCGCGCCCGTCCTCTTGCCGCAAGGCTACGCGTAGGAGGAGGCAGGGCCACCTGTTCTGAGTTGACTCGCTGCATTATTTCTGCTTCTCTGACTTGTGGATGAAGTCCATCCGCACTAGCAAACGATTCCTTGAATCCTTATGTTTGGACTGTTTTCTGTTGTCCTTGCTGATCTCGCCTTGGTTTTCTGCGAAGGCGAAGAAGATCTTGATTCCGTTGCACTTGTTTGCCAGCATTGCTGGAAGTGCCTAGCCATAACATATAATCTCTTCATTTCATAAATAGATGTTGTTTGGCATGTCTTAAGTACAGCTTTTAAAACTTTAACCATATTTCCGTAAACATTATCAAGTAATATGAGTACAACGTAAAACATGTTGTATTTGCCGCTAAAAAATACATGTTGTATTGGACATGTATAATATCCTTAGTTTTCTGGCACATTTTCGTGATGAAATCATATTCATAGAATTCTAGGCAAAAATAACAAAATCAACACTCCAAAATACTTTTCAACAATAGTCCTTTTGAGCATCGATTTTTTTTCCAGATCATTAGGAATGTTTTTTCTTCACAAAATATGCACATGCGAAAAACATTTAACAATGTTTGTTGAAAAAAATCATAACTTTTTAAACGTTTTACTAATTGGTGTATTTGAGCTCGGGAGCAGAAACTCCATGTCCAGGGCCACTTCTGTTGTGCCTGTAAAAGGGAACACTAGCAAAGAAGATGTATCATTAGTGAAAAGGCGACTCCAGGCGCCGACCGGCCGGTCGCACTGCAATCACATGATTAAGTGCATAAATTGCCATTGGATCGGTGGTCCCCAGCAGGCGTTCCGCAACCCCACGCGTAGCCCAGCACTAGCACGGTTGTTCCGCTCGCAAATCGACGCCCACAACGCTCATGGTCGGCGACACCCCTCCTCGCCAAACTGGCATCGTCAACTCCACCGATCGCCGCTCACCGATGCACGACGTCGTCGCCCATCACAGTTGCTTGCGCCGCGCCGGTTGCAGCACCACGCGCGCTCGGTTCCAGCTCGTCGCCATGACGGTTGCAAAATTGGGCGCCTCCCGTTCCAGCTCGCCATGTGTCGGTTGTAGCATCGGGCGCCTTCCATTGCATCTCGCCACCGTGCCGGTTCCAGCTAGTCGTCGAGTCGGTTGCAGCACCGGGCACTCCTCTAGTTGCAGCTCGTCGCCGTCCTTGTAGCAGTCGTAGCACGCCGGTGGCCGATTGCAGCATCCCGAGGTCTCCATAGTAGCAACTCCTTGGCACGAGTTGTAGCACGCCTGCCCCTGCACATAGTCGTAACATCACCGGTGGCTGGTTCCAGCTCTCGGTGGCGTTCGTTGTAGCCGGCTGCAGCATTCCTGCATCGCCGTTGTGGTCCGTGTGGCCCCCGATTGTAGCTTTCGATTTCACCAGTCATCGCTTTTAGCTTCGCCACTTGCAAGGTGTGATCCCCGACGTGGTCACGTGCCTGCGAATTAAGCTTCTAGTTGTGCCGATTGCAACACCTTGCAACTCCTCCCCCTCGGCCTTACAGCGCAGTGCTCGCGGCACCGCTCATCCACCCTGTTGCGCCGCCGCCCTTCCCTTTCGCCATTCACAGCTCTTACCGACCTTGGCCCGCCACAAAAAGTGGCATGCCATGACACGTGGTGCGGCCCGCATGAAGAGATAAGGGGTCGGGGGAGAAAAATGATGCACGGGCCCCACTGCACGTAATGCCTCCGCAAATAATTGTAGCCAGTCGATCAGAAAGAGTCATCTACCTTAGTGAAATGAGGCCCCGCTCCCCTTGCACAATGTATTGGCACAATCTCTTTGCAACATTGTAACGGGGAAGCAAACATGATGGCGCACAATTTAGCTAGACACGTTTCAACGCCACTTTCCTCAATTATTTATTTCGCCCTCTTTTTTTTTGCATCATGCACCTAGCCCAGTAGATCTTTAAGATATACCTGATTGTGTGGGCTGATTGTGTAGGCTATAAAGCCTAACTAGCCCAACCTCGCGCGGCGGCACGCCGCGCCCGTCCATAACTTTGTGCTACATATAATTGCTGAGATAGACAGTGTAGGCTATTGTAATGATATAAAATGATAGGTGGCAAAAAAAGCACGACACAGTGCACCACTCAAATGCATGCATGGTGTATACGGGTTAACAAAAGTTGATCGGGGGAGGACTAGGATAGAATCTGGGCTTATGGTAGAAGAATAGAAAAATGATCTTAGGCTATTGGATAGAATATGGACGGTACAGATAGGAGTGGAGGTCCCTCAGGCCACTTATTGTATATTTGATGAAAAAACCCCAACTCACGGTCAGAGATAAAACATGACTTTTTGCAGTAACAACCCTAACTTTCTCATATCTAATATGGACAACTTCAGATCTTCATAGCATTGAGGTCGTTCCGTTCCTTGTAAATCCCAAGTTGTACCAGGCCATTCTGTTCCTAGTAAATCCCAAGCTGGACCATCCCAGACACAAATGTGCGACTACATGCCAAGCACAAATTTTGAATACATGCCCAAATGGATCATCATAGGCAGAAATATTTGAGTGCATGACATCCATCCTAATTTGAGTACATAAGAGACATACATATATAACTTAACATGGCACGATCCTTTTCTAGTACATGAACAGCGAGCCTCGAGTATGGACTGAAGTGATCCCTGCTAAATAAGCATCGCTACCAAGGCTTGCATCGGGTTTGTTATCTAATTGTACATCAAAGAAAAGTTATTCCCTTTTGCCTCCAGTTATAGTGCATCTTGCTCATGAATCTTCATGTGCTGGAAAAGATGGCACCAAACAAATCATTCAGTTTTGAGCACAAGACGTGTAAGTGTACTTAAAGATGCATCAACAATACATTGTAATAAGCAAGAACAAATCTGGATGCTGCATAGCAGAAAAAATAATACTACATGCTTTCTAAGAAAGCAAAAAACGAAACTCTACAAACCATACAAACCATCTTTAGAGAATCTTGTTGCCTCAAAACATACAAACCATTATCTCGCCTTCGATAAACAGGGAAACCAACATTATCAACCATTGTTTCGTCTGAAAAAGCCTTAGGAAAACGCTTGGAACAACAATTGTTCTTCATGCAAGGACATCCAGAATTATGAACTCCACAGGGACCATGTACCATATACTCATCAACAAGAGCATAACCCAAAGGATCAATCAAGGGATCAGGAATCTCAGCGCAAATAAGATTATCTATGAACGCAGCTGAAGGCTCTTTTGTATCAGCTTTCAACCACACCAATGTATGAGTATGAGGAAGACCTCTCTTTTGGAATTCCACAACATACAAATCTACCAATATAAAAGCACAATCATACATATGAATAAACAAAATTCTAAACAAATAATAATTATAAAACTCACATGCTTGGACGTCACCGAAAAATGAACCATCTTTAATTCCATCCAAAAATTCCTCATGTTTCATAGCAAACACCCGTGTAGTAATATCAAGCCGATCAGCTGCAACCTGACTAGGCTCAGCGGCCAATGCATCAGCAATCTCTGGCCACTTAGGATTACAATTAAACGTAATAAACAAATCGGGAGCCCCATATTGACGACATATAGCCACCCCGTCATGATAATTCAAAAACATATACCAAGGCCCACCAGTAAAACTGCCATGCAGTATGAATTGAACCCCAACATTCTTGCCAGTAGAATTACCTTCGCCCATTGCATCAGACACACCCTGATACGTTTCACTTCGAAGCTTATCTTGTTTTCAGAAATGATACTCCAGTCGATCAGATTCAACACAAGAATATGCATTTACACTTACTTGCTGACTCAATCGGCCACAGCTCGTATAAGGATTAACCTCGCCTTCACGATAACGAAAATAATAACTGTAGTACTCCAACATACTCACACGACCACCATCGCCACGTTGAGGCACAACATCCGTAAAACAATTATCATCATCACTACTATCATTGCCGAGTTGCGAAGCATCCATTGAAACGGACGAAGCCAGTTGAGGACCACGACGGCAAACATAATCAATGCCCAGATGATAACTCTTATCTTCATACGGGAAAAGAAGGGGATACTGCAAAGCCATAAGATTACAATTGAGAGCAGATATGTGCTTCAAAGCACCAGAATGACTTTCAGCAATAACATCGAAACTCTTACGCTCAGGTGTCAAATCACCAACAATAAGTGCAGCAACCTCAGAAACAGTTGGACCAGAAAAACGCGTACCATGTGGTCCACCATCATTACCTAAAAGGCGTATAGATACCCTCGGTGCATCAGGACTGCAGAGACTCTGGCAAGCAAGCCTAAATTTATGAACCAAAGGATTACACATATCAAGCATCCTAACAATAGATGCAACAATTTCAGGATCTGGACAAAGAGAGCTGCTGTCATCCCTAGCAAACACATTAAGTCTGCTAGCGATCTCGTCACTCGAATCAATCATATATAACTGAGCAAATTTCGACGATAACCCATCAGGAGGCACAAGAGGCCCGATACGGTGATAGACCACCCCATTCATCTTAAACACGTAGGGAGCACTGTAAGTGCATCTAGTGCCACCCCTAGTTGGTTTTGGAGTATTGACGACAAAGTTGGTTGAGGGACTAATGCGTTTGTGAGAATTGTAGGATAACGCAGGTAGTGTCCCTCATTGATTCGGTTTACCTACCGGAGATGACCCCTAAAAATGGATGAAGACATTGAATACAATGGTGGTATGAGAAGATATTCATATTGAAGACTATGACATGAGAAGACATTGAGTGAAGACTATGGAGCGCGAAGACTGTGTGGATTCATTGCTTCCTTTTCTTCTTTGTTGAGTCATAGGAACCACCGTACTATTAAGTGGGGTCCAAGTGAACTAAGTCAGACTGACTGAAGTGATGCTCAACTCAAATCCTATGTCTTCGAGCGAAGACAATGAGAGCAAACCTTATCCAGAGCTGGATGAGTCAGCTTTGCTTGTAGCCCAAGTAAAGTTGCCGCGTGTGTTTGAAATCTGGCCGTTGGAACACGTGTCAGTTCCTTAGTGACCCAGGGTCATTTTGGACAAATCAGGTCGGGTTGCCTAGTGGCTATAAATAGCCCACCCCCTACACCATAAATTGGTGGCTGCTCAGAGTTAGTATACGGCTTTTGTCGTTTGAGAGCAACCCACCTCGAAGCATTTGAGAGAGAGAAATCCTTGCGAGGACAAAGCCCAAACACCCAGAGCCAAAGAGTGTTAGGCATCACTGAAGTCTTTCTGTCTGTGTGACCTGAAGACTTATCACACTTGAGGACTGTGTATCCTCCAGCCGGTTAGGCGTCGCGTTCTGAGCATCCAAGAGTCATTGTGAATTGCCGGGTGAACGAAGTCTGTGAAGGTTTGGAAGTCTACCTTGAAGACTTACCAGAGTGATTGGGCGAGGACTAAGTGTCCTTAGCTCAAGGGGAATAAGGTGAAGACACGGTCTTCTGAGTTGAATCTCAGCCTCCCTAACCAGACGTACAGTTGTCACAGCAACTGGAACTGGTCCAACAAATCCTGTGTCTTCAACAAGTGACTGGTTCTATCTCTTCCCACCTTTACATTGAGTTTGTCTTCGTGAAGTCATTACTTATCTGTCTATCTGATTGACTTCATTGCTTGACTACTATTGTTGATTGGCTTCGTACTATCTTCCATCCTGATCCTACTACCTAGCTGCTATTAGTCTTCGTACGTTAACGCTATTGCATACTTGACTATGGCTTGCTTGTTGTAGTTTATCTTCCGCTGCATATCAATTAGGTCATTTCTATTGTTTGTCTTTGAAACTACCATGTTTTGAAGATGTTCATAAAAATCGCCTATTCACCCCCCCCCCTCTAGTCGATAACTAGCACTTTCAATTGGTATCAGAGCAAGGTACTCCCTTGTTCTGTGTGATTCGGTTTAACCACCTGGAGTTTCAGCTATGTCGACTGCAGGATTGAGGAATGTATCTTGCCCCACCTTTGACGGTCATGAGTATCCCCGGTGGAAGGCCATGATGAAGAAGCGACTCATGGCTATGGACAGCGAACTGTGGACCGTCACCGAGATTGGTCTTACCGATCTATGCAAGATGGCGGGGGCTGATGACATTCGCAAGTACACTCTACTGAACCTCACAGCAAAGGATGTCATCTGCTCCTGCCTGTCCCGAAATCAGTTCAGGAATGTCATGCACCTCAATCACGCGAAGCTAATCTGGGACCGACTTTCTGAGGTCTATGATAGTCATCTTAATCGTCATGATCCTTGGCTTGATGACTACAAGGAGTCTCTTAAAGAGATGACCTTTCCACCTGAACCGTCTTCATGTTCACCATGCCTCATGGCAGGGGGCGCTAAGGTAACTGAATGATATCTTTCTGAAACTAGTGATGATGAATCAGGCGATGAATTTGGCCCCAGCTATGTCAAACTTGCTTCCCTTGCCACTAAACAACAAAGAGCTTTGGAAAAGATTCAAAACATGCTTAGTAAGAGCGATGATATGTTGGGCGAAGAAATGGATCAGTCAAAAGCTTTGGCTGAGAGTCTTCAGAGACTTCATTCCAAGTTTGACGCCCTTCAAGATCAACATAATGCTCTCTTATCTGATCATGAGAAACTTTCTTCTGAATGTCTTCAAAGAGAGCAAGATCTTGGAAAGATAAGAGTGGATTATGAAGTTCTTCTAAAGAAGCCACGATTCATTACTTGCGGAATAGATCACTCCCGCTCAGGATGAATTTGAACCACCATGCTTAAAATGCATTGAGCATGATAACGCTGCCTCTGTTGCTGAATGTTCCACTGCTGCTACTGTTGCTCTGTCTTCAACTACTGATGTGGTAACTAACCCCTCATCTGAGGATACCACTACTATTGCTGATGAAAATGCTAGGTTGAAGACATTGCTTGAAACAGGGATGTATAAAAGTCTGAAAGGGCATCAGACACTTTGTGATGTCCTCAAAAAGCAGATTTTGAACCGAAACCCTAGGAAAGAGGGTGTTGGGTTCGAGAGGAAAATGAATGCTGATGGTTCCTACTGGAAGCCTGAGCAGTATCCCAAAACCACATGGGTTGCTGCAAAGGAACCTTCAGTGGATCTATCCACTTTATCTGGATTTACCTGTGCTAATCCTATTATCATTGATGAATCCTTCGATGCAAACTATAAACTGTTCAAAAATCAGAATGGTGAAGTGTTTGCCAGGTATATTGGTACTAACTGCAGGAATGGACCTCCTATGAAGAAGATCTGGGTTCCCAAAAGCTGTCTTGAGAATCTTCCAGTGAATGTCATCATGACACCACCAGGGAAGAAGACAAACCCCAGACCAAAGGCATCATATGGTCCAACGGCTACATACGAACACAGGACTCACTTGAGTCACCCTAACGCCAATGTTTTGCAGGAAAATCATACTCAGACTCATGAATATGAGCATGTGTCTTCAAACTGCTATGTTCATAGAACTAAGAACTTTTCTGCTTATTCACATGAGTATCATTCACCTCCTGCAAGGCTATTTGCTAGGGCTTCAAAGCTGAAATTCTCAGATGCTGCACTAAGACTCATTGCTTCTAAGCCACCCCTGAAAATGTGGGTGGTGAAGAAGAATTAACTCTCTTCTGCAGAATGTGGTCTCCAGCCAGCAATCAATGGCGTCTGATATCATTGCTGGGGACCTAAAACACAAAGGGACGCATGTTAAAATGACTTACTATGTATTCCACATATGAATCGCTTACCTGTCATACTGTGTGCTAACTTTCATCTATGTTGTGATAATCCAAGTATGCATCAACTGCTTATGCTTCACAACATACCCTGTGAAGCCTATCCTCCTAGCTGCACTGTAGGGCATGTCACCAAAAGCTTCAGAATGGATTATTGACAGCGGATGCACTAATCATATGACCGGTGATCAAAGTCTTCTCATGGACTCAACCTTACATCCATCCGAGAAGAGTCAAATCACATTTGCTGACACTGGTAAAGGCAAGGTATTGGGTCTAGGTAGAGTTGCAATCTCAAAGGATCAACACATGGATAAAGTGATGCTTGTTGAATCCATTGGATTCAACTTAATGTCTGTCTCAATGCTTTGTGACTTAAACATGATTGTGATATTTGGAAAATATCGTTGCCTTGTACTAATGGAATCTGACAAATCTCTAGTCTTTGAAGGGTATAGGAAAGGTGATCTATACATGGTAGATTTCTCAGCAGGTCCACAGCTTGTCGTATGTCTTCTTGCAAAAGCTTCAGAATGCTGGCTCTGGCATCGAAGGCTGGGGCACGCTGGCATGAGGAACTTGCACACTCTCGTCAAAAAGAAGCATGTCATAGGCATCGAAGGTGTCAAGTTCAAGAAAGATCATTTGTGTGGTGCTTGCGAAGCTGGGAAGATGACGAGGGCCAAGCACCCCTCGAAGACAATCATGACAACATCTCAACCCTTCAAGCTGCTACACGTGGACTTATTTGGACCTACTCATTACTCCACCCTCACAACAACGACATGTCTCTATGGCTTCGTCATTGTTGATGACTACTCAAGATATACATGGGTACACATAATTCTCTACAAGACTGAAGTACAAGATGTCTTCAGACAATTCGCCAATCGAGCAATGAACAATTATGGAGTCAAGATCAAGCATATCAAAAGTGATAACGGCACTGAATTCAAGAACACCGGGCTTGATCTTTATCTGGATACAATGGGAATCACTCATGAATTTTATGCTCCATACACACCTCAGCAAAACGGCATTGTAGAGCGCAAGAACAGAACCCTCATCGAGATGGCTCGAACAATGCTTGATGAGTACAAGACACCAAGAAAGTTCTGGCCTGAAGCCATTGATACAGCTTGTCATATCATCAACCATGTCTACATCCATAAGCTTCTGGGCAAAAACGTCCTATGAGCCCCTTACTGGCAAGAAGCCAAATGTCAGTTACTTCAGAGTCTTTGGTGCTAGGTGCTAGATCAAGGATCCCCATCACAAGTCAAATTTTGAACCCAAAGCTCACGAAGGCTTCATGCTTGGCTATGGAAAGGATTCTCACTCTTACAGAATCTTCAACCTCTTCCACTACAAAATCGTTGAAACAGTGGATGTGCGATTTGATGAAACCAATGGTTCACAAAGAGAAATTCTGCCAAGTACACTTGATGAAGTTCCTTCCTGTGAATCTATCAAGTTGATGGGAACTGGTGAGATCATGCCCTCTAAAGCACAGCCTGAAGAGGAACTTATCATTTCTGCACCAAACCAACCTGAAGACAATGCTCAGACCGAAGACAATACTTCCAATGATGACAATGATTAGCATGAGCAAGGTCTTCGTCCAGTTCATACTCGTGTTGCAAATGAAGTACAAATTGAGAAGATAATTGACAGCATCAATGCGCCTGGTCCGCTTACTCGCTCAAGAGCAACACAGTTAGCAAACTTCTGTGGGCACTTTTCATTTGTGTCAATATCAGAACCCAAGAAAGTTGCTGAAGCTTTTATGGAACATGAATGGATTCAAGCCATGCAAGAAGAACTTCAACAGTTCAAGCTGAATAATGTTTGGGAACTGGTCAAGCGCCCTGACCCTTGCAAGCATAACATTATTGGAACAAAATGGATATATCAAAACAAGCAAGATGAGCATGGTCAAGTCGTCAGAAACAAAGCACGTCTTGTGGCTCAAGGATATACTCAAGTTCAAGGAATTGACTTCAATGAAACATTTGCTCCTGTTGCTAGGATTGAAGCTATTCGCATACTGCTAGCCTATGCTAATCATCACAACATCTTGCTATATCAAATGGATGTAAAGAGTGCATTTCTCAATGGCAAGATTGAAGAAGAAGTGTATGTCGCACAACCACCTGGCTTTGAAGATCCAAAACATCCTGATATGGTGTACAAGCTAAACAAAGCACTGTATGGCCTCAAACAAGCTCCTCGTGCCTGGTATGATACAATCAAAGACTTCCTGAAGAGCAAAGGCTTCAAACCTGGATCCCTCGATCCCACACTCTTCACGAAGACATATGATGGTGAACTGTTTGTGTGCCAAATATATGTGGATGACATAATCTTCGGCTGCACCAACCAGAAGTACAGTGATGAGTTTGGGTACATGATGCAAGAGCAATATCAAATGTCCATGATGGGTGAGCTGAAGTTCTTCCTCGGTCTTCAAATTCGTCAGCAACGAAATGGCATCTTCATATCTCAAGAAAAGTACCTCAAAGATTGTCTGAAGAAGTTTGGAATGGAAGATTGCAAAGGCTACACGACGCCAATGCCAGCCAAACACCACCTTGGCCCCGACGACAATGGTAAAGAGTTCGATCAAAAGGTATACCGCTCCATGATTGGTTCTTTGCTTTATTTATGTGCATCTAGGCCAGATATTATGCTTAGTGTTTGCATGTGTGCTCAATTCCAAGCGGCACCAAAGAATCGCATCACTTAGCTGTGAAGCGAATTCTTCGATATTTGGCTTACACCCCAACACTCGGATTATGGTATCCAAAGGGCTCAAGGTTTGACCTAGTTGGATTCTCGGATGCTGATTATGCTGGTTACAAGGTGGATCGCAAGTCAACATCAGGAACATGTCACTTCCTGGGACGATCACTTGTCTGTTGGTCTTCAAAGAAGCAGAACTATGTATCACTCTCAACTGCTGAATCTGAATACATTGCTGCTGGATCCTGTTGTGCTCAGCTTCTATGGATGAAGCAAACTCTCAAGGATTATGGCATCAACCTGAAACAAGTAACTCTCTTCTGCGACAATGAAAGTGCCATCAAGATAGCCAACAATCCAGTCTAGCACTCGAAGACAAAGCACATTGAAATTCATCATCATTTTCTCAGAGATCATGTCATGAAGAAAGATATAGATATCATGCACGTCAACACTGAAGAGCAGCTGGCAGATATCTTCACAAAGCCCTTGGATGAGAAAAGGTTTTGCAAGTTACGGTGTGAGCTAAATATCTTGGAATCCTCGAATGTCCTATGATCAGGCACACATCCTAACACTTATGCATGTTGATGACTTAGATGTGCAACACACAAAGTAATGTGTATCTTCAATCAATGAAGATTTACACTCTGAGTGTGAATACATTAACATGGAATTTGACTTCGGAGCGCCACGATAATTGTGCGCCGTGTCTGGGTCTAATACTTCCTATACGGTGGGTAACGCCACCACCAAATTTCTCTGTCTGAAGTGTTTCACTCATGGCGTTACTTTTGCAAAGACTTCGCATTTGGTTTGTCTTCAGTTTCAATTTATCTTCATGATTTGCTACGCTATGATGATTTGATTGCATATATGTATACATACTAGCGCTCTGTCCTCTACAGCATTCACTTATAGCTATGTCTTCAAGTTGAGTCTTTTGAACTAAGTGAATGTGATCGGACCCTAACCTCTTTATGCTTCCTATCTCAAACTCTATCTGTCCAAATCATATGCATTCTATTGAAACTGTCGAATGTCTTCTCTGCGTCCTAGTCAGCAGAAGGCAAAGAGACAAACATTAAATCTGTTTTAAATGACTTATGTTTATTGTTGAAATCCGGAGAAGCCGGAACAACTCTCCGACATGCCTGGCGGGCGTGGGAACGTGGGACAATTCTAAGTATGTTGCATGCTTGCCACGTACCCCTCAGATGTGAACCGCCAGGGGCACCAGCGTAATTGCGCTGTGTCTCTCACCCACTTATAAATATTTGTCCCCTGCGGTACAGAAATCCTTCTTCCACCTCTCCACCTCCGTCAAAACCCTAGCGCCACTGCTAGCTCACGACGATGCCGGCGACGAAGCGCTTAGCTGCCGCGACTTCTCCGACGCCGTCCTCACGCCGGCCGCGGACATCGTCCTCTCCGCCGTCGCCGTAGGTGTCCTTCGTCGCCAAGTTAGGGCACGGTGGGCTGAACTGCTCGGTCTCCTATTCTTCCCATCTAGCAGTTCTTCGTGCGGTAATTATAACTCTATTTTTACCACCTTTTTGATCTTCAAGATTCATCCTGTTTACCAAAAGTAGTTTCTGCCTATTCAATGTTAGATCTATTCTGTCTGCATCTCATACTGCCGAGTCAATTCACTTAGATTTCCTGTCTAGTTTGATTCCTCACTTGTACTCATTCACGGATTGGTACAAATCTGGAACCAACTCACCTATATAAGTGAATGTCTTCGCATCATGAGGTCAATATCTTCAAACTGATTTATCTTCAAAATCTTCTGAGAATGCATATGACCTCTTCCCCATCCCTCGCATCTCTAATGCTGTCACAGGTACATGTCCGTGGGAGAATCCCTTGGTTCTCATAGTCTGCATTCGTTTGCAGAATACTTACAGCATCATATCAATTCTCCTGAAGCCAGTTCCTGCTTGACCAGCAAGCGTAAATCTCTGAAGCCTCTGAACATATTGAAGCCATTCAGCTTGAAGTTCATGGCTGCGGAAAAATTAGCAAGGAAGGGTGGCAGACAGCGTCGTGGGGGAACTTCAAAGGATCTGCCTGAAGATCTGGCAGAAATGTATAAAACAGATCCTGAAGAAGATTACAATCAGCGCAAGACTCGAATCCAATGGATTCGACGCTATTGGGCCGAACAGTGGTACAAGTACAAGTTCGTCACCCAGGAGTACGCAGAGAAAAATGCTATCAAGAGCCCTTGGGGTGATATTCTCTATCGAGGCCTTCCCCCCAAGAACAAAGCTGAAGCCATTGCGCAAGAATTCTATCCTTGCATGGTCCGTGGGCCACAGCCTGAAGAAGCCAACCCATCATCATTGCTCTGGTGTCGTGACGACAATCTCTTCAAGCGCAACTTCCAGTTTGCTAAGGCCTCCAAAGGAAAACAAGAAATCACGGGGATTAGACTTCAATCCTGGTCCCTCTGCTCCCCGTGATGATGGCACACGTGAAGCTGAAGAAAACAGAATTGGCCCCTTTGCAAACCTTGATGGCCTCATCTCCTACATCTTGGTACAAGGTGCCAAAGTGGATCATTCTGACAATAAGGCTGATTTTGATGAAGCCTCTGCTCCTCCTAGGCCGCAGAAGCCAAAGAAACTTAAGGCTTCATCATCAGCTGCACCTCCAAAAGCTTCTCGTGCGAAGCCACTGGCCACTGCACCTCCTGAAGCCAGTGTGCAGTCTGAAGATCAATCCCGCATCTCCAAGAAGACGGAGAAGAAAAAGCAACTTGTCAGGCATACTGATCAAGCCTTGACTCCTGCCGCCATTCTGCGTGAAGAACCCATTGATCTATCAAGTGATGAAGATCTTGCTGATGATGCCCTTGAGCAACTGATAAAGAGAAAGGAAGAAGCAGAAATCTTCAACAACTTGCCTCTCTTTGATGTGGCCATCATCCACAATTTCATTGATGAGTGGTTCGACACCCCCAATGTCAGCTTTGAAGATTTACAGCTTCCCATTGGCCTCAGTGTCGCCTTCAATGGCGCCATTGCTTCTGAGCTGGCTCTCGCTCAGCGAATCGTTGAGCTCAAGAACAAGATTGATTATGAGAAGGCTCAATTCAAGAAGCATGTGGCCAAGCTAAGTGTTCAAGACGTCCGAAACTTCAAAGTCATGCTGCATGAGCTTAAAGAAGCTTTTCTGAAGAAGCGCCAAGAAGCTCAAGGCTCTCGTGAGCGCATGAAGCGTTTGGCTGATAAGTGTGTGCTTGCCTACAATGAGGCTGAGAAGCGCAAGTCACTTGGCTGTCCTGGCATTGACCCTAGGATGGCTGCAAAGAAAAAGAAGAAGCTTTCTACTGACCAG
Source organism: Triticum dicoccoides (assembly GCF_002162155.2). Classification (NCBI taxonomy): domain Eukaryota; kingdom Viridiplantae; phylum Streptophyta; class Magnoliopsida; order Poales; family Poaceae; genus Triticum; species Triticum dicoccoides. The sequence continues at coordinate 117,935,397 of NC_041393.1, read as the reverse complement.
CCTGCACCTTTAAGCAAAGAAGCTCCTCGCATTATCTTCCCAAGTAGCATGATTGGCTCGAAGCCAAAGGTCACCACAACCGCTTCAGAACAGAAGAAGACGAGGGCTGCCGAGGCTGAAGCCAGAAAGAGGAAGAATACTGAAGCCTCTGATGCCGCTCCCTCCAAGAAGAAGCGCAAGACCAAGAAGAGTCGGGCTGCTCCCACAGAGCCCCTTGTTGTTGAACCAATCTCAGTGGTTCGTCCTGCATCTGCATCCCAAGAACTTCGCATGACTGTTCATGAGCCTACTTCCATAGAGGCTCCTGAAGCTGAAGCTATACCAGCAGCTGAACCCACCGCTGCTGAAAACATTGGTCATCATGACAATGTTGAAGATGATGAAGTTCTTCCTCAGATCGAATACAATGTGGTATCATCGCCTGTTCGTACGAACAACGAAATCATCAGCATTGGTCATCCTCTGACGTCAATTGCTCAGGATGCTTCATGGGCTGATCACCCACAGCAACAAGAATCCCCAAGTACTCCCCAACAACAACAACAAACCACACCATCCGTCCAAGTTGAAGAGGATGAGGACCTTCCCACTCCATCTCCAAAATCTTCGCCTGTACTTCAAAGGCTTCGCAAAGGACCAAGGCCTCAAGTCCCTCTTCCGAGCGTTCCAGAAGGAGAAGTGCACCGTCAACCTGTTGCACGTCAAGTGTTCTCTGAAGCCACTCCAACTGTGAATGTCTCTGTGTCTGAAGCACAAGTTGCTGAAGACAATCCGGCTGCATCAGCCGATGAAGAACATCAAGAAGAGCATGTCTCTACTCCCCCCATGCCTGAAGAAACAGTTCATGAAGTAAACGTGTCTGTGCCTGACCCTCCAGCTCCTCAAGTGGAGGATGAAAATCCTGAAGCTGCCACAACCAACGCAAGTGAAGCCAATGACGTTGTCATGGCTGATGCTAATGTCGAGCTTGAACCAACCAGTGTGCCTGAAGCTAATGAGTCCACTGCACCTGAAGCTAATGAGGCTACTGCTCCTGAAGCACCTGTTGTGCAGCCTGAAGCCTCAGCTGCTGCCACTGCTCCTGTTCCGCCCCCAAGGCCCTATACAATTGAGCAAGCATACAACCATGGCGAGCTCATCACAGTAAGATGGTCTGTTCTGGTCCCTCCGCCTAATGTCTCTGTTCCTCAATTTGACTATCACATTGAGCATAGGCCTCAGGTCCAGAAGCCCAAGCCAAGACTGCCAAGGTTTCCTGGTACTGCCACCGCTGTCGGTTCTTTCAATGCAAATGGCTTCAAGAGCCACAACACATTCTTTGACAGCTCGAAGAACCCCTACACGAAGCCAAGAATATCATCAGATCGGTTCTGGAGTCATCAGCAGCGAAGCTATTACTCATGTGTTCTGTATGATCAAGGGCGCATTTTCCCTCATATGCGCCTCGACACTGAAGCCATTACTGGACTGCCCTGCTTAGAAGAAGCACTTGACTGCTTTCGTGATGCTGGGCTGCTCAGTTTTGTCACAGATAAAGAACACTGGAATGAAGAGCTATTGCTTCAATTCTATGCTACTCTGCACATTCGCGGCTATAACAGAGATACGAAGACATGGGTTCTTGAGTGGATGACCGGAAATGTTCATCATGAAGCCAAAGCTATGGATATCATCGAGCTTACAGGCCTATCCACTCCAGGAGAACTCTATGAACCTGGTTGTCAAAATCACCGCAATGCTTTGGAAAGCATCTTTCATAAGCCTGAACCCAATATGAGTCAGATGCTGAGCATGATGAAGCCTTTGCCACGTGATGCTGAATATCCAACAGAGTTCTTTGTTGAAGACCTTGAGTATCTGCCATGCACCATATATCACATCATCAGGCGAACTCTATGGCCTATCAAAGGACATTCATCAGCGGCAAAGCTTGAAGGAGCTATGAAGACTTTGGTCTTCTACATTCTCAATGGCATCAGCTTCAATGCGCAAGACTTCTTCATCAGGCAACTTGCTGCTTCCGGCTCTGGCCTATTTGGTCTGAAGTTTTATGCTCCATGGGTCATGCGCCTCATCAAGCGACACTCATCTGTCAACTATCAACCATCTGCTCGCAATCATGTGATTTTTCTACCAGAGGTTGATATGTTAGTTGAAGCTATATACCCTGAACCTGCCAAGAAGCCTCTTTGTCTTCAGAATGCCGAGCACCAAAGCTTCACTCAACCCATTGAAGGTGTTCAAGTAGCAACTCGAATCTATCCATTGGCTGGAAATACTCGTCTGCCTCATCGAGCACCTACTAAAGCCACTGAAAGCACCATTGCCCAAAGGCCTCGGAAGCATTCTCGGGTTCTCAATGACCGAGAACTTCTTGTGGCCCTTCATCAGAAACAGGATAAGCATCATTTCTCGCTCAAGAGACAGATGCAAAGCATCTTGGTGGATGTCAATCGCATTCGCAACCTTGCCACCAAGAATGCCTTTGTTGCTCATGAAACTTGCCGGCGATCATGGAAGAGCTTGACCCTGCTTAGTGCTGAAGCAGATCTTCAAGACGATGGCTTCAATGAACGATCCAGTTTGACTCCACTCCTCCACGGACTGCTGTCCTACGTCGTACTCCATCTCTTAAAGATTCTGAATATTCTTCCTCCGCGGCAACAGTAAATGCCAAAGTGATCGATGATGAAGATGATGCTACTTCACCACCTCCTACTTCTGCATGCATCGACACTGCACCAAGTTCATCTGCACCGCCAAACGACAACGACAACCCTGGTGCTTCAACTACTCCTCATGAGGACGAGTAGATGCTCTATGTCTTCAAACCTTTTTGGTCATTACTGACAAAAGGGGGAGAAGCGTATGAGTTTGATAGTCTTCAAGCGGGTTCATATGGGCGGTTGCATTATATTTTTGCCTCGTGCTTACAACTCTTGCTTTTTGAAAACATTTGGTTCTTTGAGTTGTAACACCTAAACTTGATGGTCGTCTGCTACTTGTTTGCTTTACTGTGATGCGATGATAAATTCCGCATGTGCGATGATAACTTCCGCACTTAGATCATCCTGCAGACGTCCATTTTTCATTATGCATGTCATCCTATAAGCTATATCATTTCATGCATGATGAATTATCTTCATAAGTTGAAGTGGATCTCCACAAGTACAACCTGCCATGTGCATTTGCATTCCAAAAGCAAAATTACTTATATGCACATCTTCAGGGGGAGCCCTTACAACTTATGAAGACTATTTCCTATCCTTACAATTTCACATATTTATCCCCGTTGAAAACTTCAACCAGTTTGTCATCAATCACCAAAAAGGGGGAGATTGTAAGTGCATCTAGTGCCACCCCTAGTTGGTTTTGGAGTATTGACGACAAAGTTGGTTGAGGGACTAATGCGTTTGTGAGAATTGGAGGATAACGCAGGTAGTGTCCCTCATTGATTCGGTTTACCTACCGGAGATGACCCCTAAAAATGGATGAAGACATTGAAGACAATGGTGGTATGAGAAGATATTCATATTGAAGACTATGACATGAGAAGACATTGAGTGAAGACTATGGAGCGCGAAGACTGTGTGGATTCGTTGCTTCCTTTTCTTCTTTGTTGAGTCATAGGAACCACCATACTATTAAGTGGGGTCCAAGTGAACTAAGTCAGAGTGACTGAAGTGATGCTCAACTCAAATGCTATGTCTTCGAGCGAAGACAATGAGAGCAAACCTTATCCAGAGCTGGATGAGTCAGCTTTGCTTGTAGCCCAAGTAAAGTTGCCGCGTGTGTTTGAAATCTGACCGTTGGAACACGTGTCAGTTCCTTAGTGACCCAGGGTCGTTCTGGACAAATCAGGTCGGGTTGCCTAGTGGCTATAAATAGCCCACCCCCTACACCATAAATTGGTGGCTGCTCAGAGTTAGTATACGGCTTTTGTCGTTTGAGAGCAACCCACCTCGAAGCATTTGAGAGAGAGAAATCCTTGTGAGGACAAAGCCCAAACACCCAGAGCCAAAGAGTGTTAGGCATCACTGAAGTCTTTCTGTCTGTGTGACCTGAAGACTTATTACACTTGAGGACTGTGTATCCTCCAGCAGGTTAGGCGTCGCGTTCTGAGCATCCAAGAGTCATTGTGGATTGCCGGGTGAACAAAGTCTGTGAAGGTTTGGAAGTCTACCTTGAAGACTTACCAGAGTGATTGGGCGAGGACTAAGTGTCCTTAGCTCAAGGGGAATAAGGTGAAGACACGGTCTTCTGAGTTGAATCTCAGCCTCCCTAACCAGACGTACAGTTGTCACAGCAACTGGAACTGGTCCAACAAATCCTGTGTCTTCAACAAGTGACTGGTTCTATCTCTTCCCACCTTTACATTGAGTTTGTCTTCGTGAAGTCATTACTTATCTGTCTATCTGATTGACTTCATTGCTTGACTACTATTGTTGATTGGCTTCATACTATCTTCCATCCTAATCCTACTACCTAGCTGCTATTAGTCTTCGTACGTTAACGCTATTGCATACTTGACTATGGCTTGCTTTTTGTAGTTTATCTTCCGCTGCATATCAATTAGGTCATTTCTATTGTTTGTCTTCGAAACTACCATGTTTTGAAGACGTTCATAAAAATCGCCTATTCACCCCCCCCTCTAGTCGATAACTAGCACTTTCAAGCACCACCAACATTGATACTATTATCAATATGAGCACCCAAGGATGTAAAGCAGAACATTGAATTATACTGCCTAATCAACCGCATAAACCTATTAAAAATCACATCTCCATCAAACCGCATCAATCTATCCAATGGGGAAGGCCAAGAATGGAATTTCGGCAAAGAAACCTTGCCACTACGGCAACAACCCGTATAAACAGGTCTTCGGATAGTAGACTCCCGGTGATAAGTTGAACCCTCACGAAACCAATAAAAAGCCCCACACCACTAACATGTGAGATCCGGACTACCATAATACGAACGACCCCTCTGGACAGCTGCATCAATAACAATAGATTTACTAAACCAATAGTTTCACAATACGCACAACTAAAATACAAAAATAATTACACATCGCCATACTCTTGAGGAGATGAACCAGATCCTTCGGGATAGGAAGCCCCAACACGCGAACTATATAAAAACACAATCCCCAATGAAAACAGTGTCAACAACATTAAAAATAAGTAGAATAAAAAATAAGAAGCACAAACCTTTACTCCTCCCAGACCGGTATGACCGAATCAATTTCCTCTTGCGTCGAGCACGATCACTATCGGCAGCATGGATGATGGGCGTAGGCAGAACTTAAAAAAATGAAAAAGAAAAGAGTATGCAAGTCAGCAAATATTTCATATTGTAACATAATAACACGTACATAACAACCAACCTAAGGGACGGATCGAAAAGAAGGACCCGCACATAGAAGCAGAACAACACGTGGATGAGTAACCATCGATGTACGACGCAACCAATCAGAAAAATATGAAGCACCCGACGCAATGGTAGCCTCGTCAACGTCAACAGTGGGAACAAATCTATCTGCACATATAAAAAATTCAGCAATGGAAACAAAACGTTCAACAAATACAAAAATTTGCCACAACCAATATGAAAAAAAACAGGTAAAACACAGGGTGTCGAACGTACGTGCATGCGCCATGCATGCAAACGCGAGAACTGCACCGCATGCATCAGCTAGCCCAGTACGGCCCAATAAAGGCACCCCCCACACTCGCTCCATTCCGTCGGCCCACAGCCCACTCCCCTCGCCCGCGCGAAACAGCACCATCGTTTAGTCACACCTCCACTACAAGAAATATGTCAACTTGTGACCTTGACTATTGGTCACTGAAAGGTCATGGTTTTTTATTTGCGACCTTTTTGTGACCAAAAAGAGATGGTCAAAAGCTGGCGGTCGTAAACTGACTATAGCGACCTTTCTTCTGGAATGGTCGAAGACGTTTATGACCAAAATATGTCCACTGTGGCGTTTTGGTCACTACCAACCTCCCCAGGCCACGTAGGCATCCAGCGTGGCAAGCTGATGTGGCACAAGATTCAGCCCGGTCCAATTGGGTGTTTTACATGGGCCGAGCCCATTAATTCAGCCTTTATATATATATATATATATATATATATATATATATATATATATATATATATATATATATATATATATATATATATATATATATATATATATCCTGTCAATTTTTTGTCAGACTTCATGGGCCAAGCCCAACAATTCAGTCTTTTATTTATTTCTTGGTCGTGGCCTTTTAACCATTTTTTGGGCCTAGGCCATTATATTGTGTTGCTGGTCCCACCAATCAGATGGATACCAATTGTCATAATCTCACACATTAGACCCACGTGTCAGAAAATTCAAAAGTGATTTCATAAGTGGGCTCCATGAGTCAGGTTCCATTTCACACGCTTTGAAACCACATAATGAATATTTCAAACAGAACATAACAAATGTAGTTCGTCAAAGAAGGATAAATAAGTCAACTACAATCTGTACATAGTCTATTACAATATTATTCAAATCTTTCCAGTCTATTACACATAAGACAGAACATATAACTCTTTGCTACACGGCTTAGAACTTCAAATATACTTCCTAGTTCACTTTGCTGGAGCTCATGTAAATGAGAGGAAACACCATTTTCGGGTATGTTTGTAGAGGCTGAACCAAGGCATCTAACAATAAACCAAAAGAGTTAGAAACAAAATAAAAACAAATATACAAAGCAGATAGGGACTAAATCCTGAAGTATATGTACAACAGAATATAACCACACGTCACCTCTATCTATTATGTGTGTATAAGTAAAGAAAATTGTGTACCAATAATTATATTATGGGACGGAGGGAGTAGTACATATGATTACTTTCAGGTTATAATTTTTCTTCACCTACAGTCTACTCCTATATTTAGGGAACCTTAGTCAGGTATCACTAGTGAGCACAGAACAAAACAAAACAAAATAAAGGTGTTGGCTATATAAGTGAAGACTATTCACGGCTTTTTAGAACGTACAATAAACCAACAAGGACATACAAGTTGCAAATAATCAAAACTTAGTAGCCACTGAACCTTGCAAAACACATATTGTGGCATAGTTCATCGAAAAGAAAGATGATCGCAATAACAATTAACAAGATTGTGGTGGCCAGAAGACCACCACCACAGATGCATCTTAACAAGATTGTGATCGCAATAACAATAACAATTAACAAGATTGTGATGTACGCTATCAGGGAAGAGGGGGAGGGAGATGGAGGAGCTACCTGCCGCGGTCGCAATGGAAGCAGAGGAGCAGACCCCTCCTGCCCCTCCCCCACGAGCAGGACAGGGCTGTTGGCTGGGCACGCCCCTACTCCTCCGCCTCCTTGACCAGGAGACCCCCTTCCCCTACTGCTGCTTGGCGCGCCGCATCACTAGTCACCTCCTCATGCAAGAAGTACACAATAAATAGACAGATGGTCAGTGAGGTACATTTTCACAGCAATAGAAGCTTAAAATTAACAGAAATACACACATCAAATGAAGTCACTAAGATACTTAAGTGCACCACATGGTGTAGAATTATGTGGTATATAATTGCAACACATGAACCAAAAGAGGAATAACATCATCACCAAGAATTTCTGATGATAAGCATAGCTCCCTACAAAAAAAGAACTAAGGGCACAATGACTAAAGCATGCAGACCACAATATTCAAAGCAGAAGCAAGCGGGCAGTATGAGCTACCTACTGGCAAAGTATAAAACCTGAATCATATAGTATAAATGAATAAAGAAAACAAGAGAAACCCTGAACCTGAAAGCTCAGGCTGTTGCTTATTTTGTTACTGTGTGGTAAGTACTACTAAGATCAAAATGCATTCAAGGGAGCATAAAAGCCATCCCCATTTGAAGCATGTACAGTCTACAGAGATACTAATAGGTGAACAGACAGCCCCTAGAAATTGGCTAACTACTTCTACTTTATAATATGCAGTCTACAGAGATACTAACTACTTCTAGTGTATAATCACAGTCTGCAGTCACTAAATCAATCAAAGGTGTATGATGGAAATACAGCAAAATAGTCCTGTTAACTTGTCGATTAAGAGACTAATGAAACCATTCACTCTAAGCATACTAGAGCTTCAAACCAGTTCATTTAGTTGAACTAAAGAGGGTCACAGAATACCCTAAAGGGTGCCCATTTGCCCTCCTACACTCGAACACAAACACACACACACACACACACACACACTATGGATACTTTTGAGATTCACATGCACATTCAGTAAATTCGGTGAAATTCAGTAAACATGGAGTACAGAAGAGAGGTTCGGACTTCAAACCAATTCATTTAGTTGAACTAAAGAGGGTCACAGAATACCCTAAAGGGTGCCCATTTGTCCATGTTTCAGACACATGCTACAGCAACATAATGAACCTAATACCGTCATCACTCAGCAGGCAACACAAGTCAGTACATCAAATTACAGGGAGGACACGTATGTGGTGCCCAAGTTTAGCTATTCAAGGCTTCAAGAAATAATAGCAACATGAAGTAGAGTCTGCAGTTTCAGACTTGCTGCAGTCCAGTCACATGTGTGACACTATCTCGACCCTAAATATCCCCTGAACAAGCAAGCGGGGTCTAATACACACACGACAAGTCTCACAACTCCATAAATAGTGGCACAGAACTAGATATCACAGAAGGTATATAGCTCAATTTAGTTTGTTTAAATCTTATGCATGCCACCGAAACAGACAACCGGAGAAGTTCGACCCAACAACTCGCCATGGCCTCAGCGGGGGTGAACTTGGCGCGGATGACACCGGTGTTTCCGTGGGAGAGGGAGACCTTGCCCCAGATGTAGTGGTAGTTGGTGTCGTTGCTTGGTCTTGGCCTTGTAGACGCAGGCCATCCTCTTATCGCCGTACCAGGCCACGTCCTCCCTGGTGTTCACTTGGATCTGCCTGGATCTGCGCGCCCAACCAAGACCAGGAATTCAGATACCCACGCGAGGGAGAAGGAGCAGAGCCGCGTGAACGGAGGGAGCTTCTCACCTCTTGTATCCGAGGATGGTGCCGCGGACGTAGAGCCTCACGCGCTGGCCGATGCGTCCCTTCACCATCTTGCTGCTGCGGCGCCGCCGGGGAGGGGAGATGAGGTTCACCATCTTCCTGACAACCGCCGCCGCCTCCGTCCCCACAGACGAGGCGAACATGGCCCCGCCGTCTTGGATGGCCTGCACAAACCCGCACAAACGCAATGAGATTCGAGCAAGTTGAAGAAATCTAGAAGGAGGAGGAGAAGAAAGGGGGGGCAATACCAGATCTCACCTGCACGCGCCGCCTGCGAGGTGGCCATAGCGTCGATCTAGGTTTTTGACATGGAGAGAAGGAGAGGGTGGAGTCGAAGGAGAGTGTGGAGTCGAAGGAGGA